>NC_073646.1:15454545-15757575 GCF_029407905.1 Bubalus kerabau
CTTCCTACAGCGGGGATATGAGCCGGCATCACACCAGCACCGCTGAGCTGCAGAAGCCTGGGCCCACGGAGGAGACCTGGAAGCTCGTGGAGGCGGACAAGGCTCAGACGGGGCAGGTGAGGATGGTGGTCAGGTCGCTGTGCGTCTGCTGGGGCTGGGCCCTGGGCGGGGTGCTGTGGTCATCTTGGCTTACGTCTTCCTCCCCAAGAGGCTTGAAAAGGTACTGTTTTAAGCGCTGGCAACCATGGTGGAGGGCCAAGGTGACTTGCCACAGGTCACGGCTGGTGAGCAACAGAGCTGGGATGTGAACCCAACACTCAGCCTCCAGGGTTGGCATCTGTAGTCTCTGCCTGCCTGACCGCTGCCTCCTTTGAGCAGCTGGGGCCTTGGTGGCCATAGATGACGTGATGCCTTGAATCCAGGCTGCAGCCTCACAGGGGTCAGCTGTGTGTGGGTTGGTTTCAAGTCATCACAGATGCAGCCCTGAAGAACATTAATTGTGTCATCAGAAAAGATTATCTTTCACTTCTTTTTATTTTCAATTTTTGCCCTTATTACAGGCAGATCTTGTTTGATGGCACTTGGCTTTGTTGTGCTTCACAAATGCTGTTTTTTACAAATTGAAGGTGTGTGGCAGTCTTGTGTTGAACATCAGTGCCATTTTCCCAGCAGCATTTGCTCACGTTGGCTCTCTGTGCCACATTTTGGTAGTTCTTGGAATATTTCAAACTTTATCATTATTATAGTTTGTTATTATATAAAATATTATGTTTGTTATTGTTATACTATGTTAACATTATAATATTTGTGATCTTTGATGTTACTACTACAGCTCACTGAAGGCCCAAATTATGATTAGCACTTTTTAGCAACCAAGTATTTTTTTAATTCAGTGTGGGAGACCCGGGTTTGATCCCTGGGTCAGGAAGATCCCCTGGAGAAGGAAATGGCAACCCACTCCAGTACTCTTGCCTGGAGAATCCCATGGATGGAGAAACCTGGTAGGATACAATCCATGGGGTCACAAAGAATCAGACACGACTGAGCGACTTCACTTTCTTTCTTTCACTGTTTTTTAATTAAGGTGTGTGCATTGTGTTTCTAGTCATAGTGTTACTGCACACTTAATAGACTTCAGTATAGCATAAATGTAGCTTTGATATGCACCAGGAAACAAGAAAATTCATGTGACTTCCTTTATCAGGATATTTGATTTATTGTAGTAGTCTGGAACCAAGCCTACAAGTGTTTGAGGTGTGCCTGTTGATCAGTGAGAAGGTCTCAGCTGGGGCTTTGTTTTTAATACCTGTCTTAGTCCCTTTGGGCTGCTATAACAGAAGACCATGGTACAGGTGGCTTAGAAACAACATACATTTATTGCTCATAATTCTGGATATTGGCAAGTCCAGGATCATGGCACCAGGAGATTCCATTTCTGGTGAGAGAGCTCCCTGGTTCATAAGGGGCCATCCTCTCGCAGTATCCTCGTATGACAGAAGGGTGAGGGATCCCTTTTATAAGGGCACTAATCCCATTTATGAGGAGTCCACCCTCATGAAAAGCCTGATGTGACAGGGAGCGCACACACAGGGAAAGATACCCGGAGTTTGCCAAATCCACAGCACGCAGGTTGGGTGTCAGGCTGACCCAGAGCACACTGCACCCATCTGTGGTGTGCAGCTGCGCTTTGAGTGACCACGTGTAAATTACACGGGCCCCATGCGGGGCTCCGCAGGAGACACCGGAGTAAAAGAGGCCCCTGGCTGTCACTCCATGGAGCTGGGAAACAGGCTGAGCAAGTGCCAAGCGATTGGAGGCTAGTTGCAACAGGCAGGAATTGGTGTTGAGTGTTCAGAGGACTGAGGGTGTGGGGAGTGTATGTGACACTTGGTCATGGTTGCTAGGCAACATGTCCCATCTTCCCATTTTCTTCAAACTCTTTGATGCCTTCCTGATAGTCCTGGAGTAAAACTTAATCCTGGACAGGATCTCTCAGGTCCTGTGTGGTCCAGCCACTCCCTGTTCTCCAGCCTTACCGTGCTCCAGAGATCCTTGCCTCCTTTCTGCTTCCCTCCTACCTCAGGGCCTTTGCACGTGTTGGTCCCTGTGCCTGGAATGCTTTTTTTATTTTTCATTTTCACCTGGTTAATTCTTTGATATCCCTTCCTTATGGAAACCTCCTCTGATTCCTCTCCACCCTGGGTTAGGACAGGATACCCAGTTTTATATTCCCGTGGAATCATGTGCCACTTCAGCCCTTCTCTGGGATTATACATTTATCTGGGAAGTTATTTGATGAAAGCCTGTCTCACTGCTCAACTGGAAGTTCCATGAGGGCAAAAACCTTTGCTTCTGCTGATTTCTTTGCCAAGTAACTAAGGGGAAAGGGATTGTAGGCTTGAGCATAGGTGGGGGCAGTGGACTGCACAGGGTCTGTTGAGGCTGCTGACCTTGGGTAGGCATGGCTGGTGGGTGTGTTCTGTAAGATGCCTTCTCTCCTGGTGTCAGGTCAAGCTCTCTGTGTACTGGGACTACATGAAGGCGATTGGACTTTTCATCTCCTTTCTGAGCATCTTCCTTTTCCTGTGTAACCACGTGGCTTCCCTGGCCTCTAACTATTGGCTCAGTCTCTGGACGGATGACCCCATTGTCAACGGGACCCAGGAGCACACGCAAGTCCGGCTGAGTGTCTATGGAGCCCTGGGCATTTCACAAGGTGAGCCTCCCTTGCCCCTCACCTGCTGTTGGCACTTGGAGCCACTTCCATTTCTTGTTAATAGAATCAGGTCCCTCAACTTGTCAGGGTTTTGTTAGACCCACAAACCAAGCCAAACAGACATGAACACTAACTATCACATAATAGACACTCAGATATTTGTAGAATGAACGTTTCTCGAATGCTGTGTTTCGTGTGGCTCTAGGAGACAGAGGGGAAGGGAGCTCCACTGTGCCTATTTTACAGATGAGTTAAGTTGAGAAACAGAAGGTGATTAAGGACCCTTGCCCCTCATTTTTCTGGCAGGGTGTTGGAGTTTCTGTGAAGTCCTGTTTGTGGACTTTTGCCTTCTGCCCAAAGATGGGAATTAGTTTCTACTTGTGGTTCGTAGCGCAGGCAGTGCTGCCCTCACGTCTAGAAATACTTCGAGTTTAGTCATATCTAGAGATACCTGGGGTTGTCACAGCTTCCCCATGGGGTAGGTGCTGCCGGGATCTAGAGGCCGGATATTGCTACATGTCCTGCAGTGCCCAGCGCGGCCTCCACAGTGGAGGATGGTCCGGCCTCAGAGGTTAACAGGGAGGATGCTGAGAAATCCTCTGTATACCCTTCCTGTGGTCCCGCAAAGATCCCCAGACACAGCAGCATTACCAGTAGTAGCTAACGTTCACAGCGCTTACTTGGTGTCTGGATCTGCTGTAAACACTTCACGGTGTTTTATTTCACTTTTGCAGCAGTCACATGAGGTAGGAGCTCATTTTTCTTTGTTTTAGACATGCAGAAACTGAGGCCCAGAAGGGTTTAGTAAGTTGCCCAAAGTCACACAGCTTATTCATGGCAGAGCTGGCACTGAGCAAGGTAGTGTGGCTCAGAGCCCACCCTCTTCTTCCTGAGGGCAAAGGAGTTCACCCATCTGAGCTTCAGTTGAGCTTCCCTGGTGGCTCAGCTGGTAAAGAATCCGCCTGCAATGCAGAAGACCTGGGTTCGATCTATGGGTTGGGAAGATTCCCCTGGAGAAGGGAGAGGCTACCCACGCCAGTATTCTTCCATATCTGTAACATGGGTACTAATAGAACATACACAGGGTCCTCAAAAGGATTAGATGCACGTGAAAGACACGGTGAGTTTTGCACATAGTATGTGCTGGGTTAATAATAGCCACCATTATGGTTGTTACTAGAAGCTGGGAGTCCAGGCTGCTTTGTCCACACGGTCACATGGCTCCTTGCCCCTGCCCCCGCTCGGTCCCTCTCCTGCTGTGGAGTTTGACGCGAGAGTGTTTGTAGGTATCACAGTGTTCGGCTACTCCATGGCCGTGTCCATCGGGGGCATCTTCGCCTCCTGCCGCCTGCACCTGGACCTACTGCATAACGTCCTCCGGTCGCCCATAAGCTTCTTCGAGCGGACCCCCAGCGGGAACCTGGTGAACCGCTTCTCCAAGGAGCTGGACACGGTGGACTCGATGATCCCGCAGGTCATCAAGATGTTCATGGGCTCCTTGTTCAACGTCATCGGCGCCTGCATCATCATCCTGCTGGCCACGCCCATAGCTGCCGTCATCATCCCGCCCCTGGGCCTCATCTACTTCTTTGTGCAGGTGAGAGGTGGGTCCTGGGGTCCAGGACGAGCCCTGCTGTGTATCGCTGTCCCGCGAGAACCATTTAAGTTTAAATGGTTTAAACTTTTTATTTTACTTTTAACTTAAACGGGGACCATTTAAGTTTCCCCAGTGTGAGGCTGTGGAGGATGTCTCAGAGGAGGGTTAAGGTTTGTTTTGGTCAGTCTTGATTACCTAAGTTGATGGTTTTCAGCGTGCAATAACCATACAGCCTTTTTTCCTAATAATAAGGGTTTTTTTAAGCCGAAAGTTTTAAAAGGAAATAAGCTATAGCCATGAAGTCATCTTTATCATTAAACTTTCTCTAAGTATGAAATTCTTTAGGTCATAGGCAGATAATGGAGACATGAATAATAACAGCTGTGATTTTTTTCCCCTTTAATAGAGATCTGAAAGGGAATGTGGAAGTGTGAGTTGCTCAGACATGTCTGACTCTGTGTGACCCCTTGGACTGTAGCCCACCAGGCTCCTCTGTCCATGGGATTCTCCAGGCACGAATACTGGAGTGGGTTGCCATTCCCTTCTCCAGGGGATTTTCCCAACCCAGGGATTGAACCAGGGTCTCCTGCATAGCAGGCAGATTCTTTACCATCTGTGCCACCAAGGAAGTCATAATAGAAATTTAGAGATATGCTATTCAGGGCCGATATGACAGCTTCCGGCTTCCCAGGTGGCTCTAGTGGTAAAGAACCAGCCTACCAATGCAGGAGACATAAGGATGCAGGTTCAGTCCCTGGGTTGGGAAGATCCCCTGGAGGAGGGCATGGCAACTCACTCCAGTATTCTTGCCTGGAGAATCCCAAGGACAGAGGAGACTGGTGGGCTACAGTCCATAGGGTCGCACAGAGTCGGACACGACTGAGTCGACTTAGCACGCACACACACATCTGACAGCTTCATGAGTTTGGTAGCTTCAGATTCCTTCACTGTTTGGTTTTGGGGTTTTTTGGGGGTATGTGTTTCTGTCATCTTTGCTTTCCATTCTTAAGTTGGTTTCATGGTCCAAGATGGCTGCGTCAGCTTCACTGTGGTGCTTCCAGTTAACAGATCAGCATGTTGAGATCCAGGGGGCAGAATTGGAAATGTGAACTCACATGTGATATAACTGTCACTGTGCTTTCCTGCCCCTGAAAAGGACACCTTTTTACCTTGCTCATGCTGATTATAAGTGTTGTAAATTCAGAGTCATCAAATGCATGTATATTAGTAAAAATATTTTTTTAATTAAAAAATGCAGCTGCAGCATACATGCTAACGGGAGACTGCTGTTTAGATGGGAGCCTAATAACTGTTGCACAAAATAAGAATCAGAAGCCACGGGGTGCTCTGTACCTCACACTGCACTGTGTGTGGCCTGTTGGTGTGGGTTCCTGGAGGCCTTGGCCGGGTCAGCCAGACCCCACACCCTAACACACTGTGGCTGGGCATCATGCTGTGGCCCGGCATTGGTGAGTATGAACAAAGATGGAATCAGAGCACGTCCAGTTCCCAGACCCTCTCTGTGTTCTCTTTAAATCGATGCCAGCTTTTGTGGAAAGTCCTCCAGCTGCATTTATCAAAAATGTAACCGGTGTTCTGACCCTGGCTGGACCTTTTCCTGGAGGACCCAATTCAAAAGAACAAAAGAGGAGGCCCAAGGTGACTTTCGGGGCAGCTCAGATGTCTGCTGGCAGCAGAGCCTTGAGCACACCGCGGGTAATGTGGCAATGGACTGCTGACATCCCTCTAACAGGAGAACTGGGAACACACTGTTGCGGCACCAACAATTTTATTTTTAAACAACAAAGGGAAAGAAGTTAGCCAAGGCCCATGTTGTCAGCACACTGTCATTATAACTAAGACAAAATGCATAATGTGCGTGGGCAGGACTGGAAATGGAGGTAGAAAAATGAAAACACTGCCTTACTAATCCTTAGAAAGAGATTATGGGAGAATTTTTTTCATAGCTTTTAACTATATATTGTTGTTCAGTGTCTAAGTCATGTTCAACTCTTTGTGACCCCTTGGACTGCAGCACACCAGGCTTCCTTGTCCTTCATCCTCTCCCAGAGCTTGCTCAAACTCATGTCCATCGAGTTGGTGATGCCATCCAGCCATCTCATCCTCTGTCGCCCCTTTCTCCTCCTGCCCTCAAGTCTTTCCCAGCATCAGGGCCTTTTCCAGTGAGTCGATTCTTTGCATCAGGTGGCCAAAGTATTGGAGCTTCAGCATCAGTCCTTCCAGTGAATCTTCAGGGTTGACTTCCTTTAACTCAGCAGTCTCACTCAGTGTGTATGCTAGGAGAGGGACTTCCTTGGTGATCCAGCAGCTAAGATTCTGAGCTCCCAATACAGGGGGCCTGGGTTCTATCCCTGGCTGAGGAACTAGATCCCACATAAAACAACTAACAGTTTGAATGGTGCAACTGAAGATCCACGTGCCACAGCAAAGAGCAAAGAGCCCTCGTGCCTCAACTAGGACTTGGCACAGCCAAATAAATAAACTTAAAAAAAAAAAAAAGAATCAAGAGACTGTATCACAGAAACAAATTGGCTAGAATGTGCTTAGCGTTTTGATTCATAATTACCCCAAATGTCTGTCCAGGAGGATGGATGCATACACTGTGGTATATTTATACAAAGGATGTGACCCAGCAGTAGAGAGGAATGAGCTACTCATATACACAAGAAGGATGAGTCTCAGAGATACTACATTGATCAGAATAAGCCAGACACAAAAGAGTACATTTGTGTGATTCTGTTTTTATGAAGCTGAAGAACAGGCATGAGCAATGAAATAGAAGTCAGAATAGTGACTCTATGGGGAATTGACTGTGAGAGAACACGAGGGAATTTCCTAGATTCTGATCCGGTGGTGCATATACAGGTGTAGATAAATGTTAAATTCACCAAGCTGTAAAGATTTAGTACACTTTCCAGTGGAAGGAAGTTGCATCTCAAAAAGTGCCTTTTAAAGATGTATGTGTGTAAGGGTGGGTGTTCTTTCTCTCTGGAAAAGAATTAAAACATTATACACTGAAATCAGAGTAGTGCTTATCTCAGGATCATGGACTTAATGTAATGTTTTTCTAATCATCCTATCTGTATCACTTGAAAAAAATTTTAAATGGATATACATTAGTGTATGTCTAATATGCATGAATTGTATATTATATCGGAGAAGGCAATGGTATCCCACTCCAGTACTCTTGCCTGGAAAATCCCTTGGGCGGAGGAGCCTGGTGGGCTGCAGTCCATGGGGTCGCTAGGAGTTGGACACGACTGAGCGACTTCACTTTCACTTTTCACTTTCCTGCATTGGAGAATGAAATGGCAATCCACTCCAGTGTTCTTGCCTGGAGAATCCCAGGGACGGGGGAGCCTGGTGGGCTGCCGTCTGTGGGGTCCGCACAGGGTCGGACATGACTGAAGCGACTTAGCAGCAGCAGCAGCAGTATATTATATACACTATAATTATACTATATTAATAATTAATATACACTAATATAGAAGAGGGCTTCTCTTATAGCTCAGTTGGTAAAGAACATGCCTGCAATGCGGGAGACCTGGGTTCGATCCCTGGGTTGGGAAGATCCCCTGGAGAAGGGAAAGGTTACCCACTCCAGTATTCTAGCCTGAAGAATTCCAGGGACTATACAGTCCATGCATGGGGTTGCAAAAAGTTGGACACGACTGAGCGACTTTCACTTTCAAATATAGAAGAAAAGCTATGACCAACCTAAACAGCATACTAAAAAGCAGAGACATTACTTTGCTGACAAAGGTCTGTCTAGTCAAAACTATGGTTTTTCCAGTAGTCATATATGGATGTGAGAGTTGGACTATAAAGAAAGCTGAGTGCTGAACAATTGATACTTTTGAACTGTGGTGTTGGAGAAGACTCTTGAGAGTCCCTTGGACTGCAGGGAGATCCAACCAGTCCATCCTAAAGGAGATCAGTCCTGGGTGTTCATTGGAAGGACTGATACTGAAGCTGAAACTCCAATACTTTGGCCACCTGGCGCAAAGAACTGACTCATTGGAAAAGACCCTGATGCTGGGAAAGATTGAAGGCAGGAGGAGGAAGGGACGACAGAGGATGAGATGGTTGGATGGCATCACCAACTTGATGGACATGAGTTTGAGCAAGCTTCGGGAGTTGGTAATGGAAAGGGAAGCATGGTGTGCTGCAGTCCACAGGGTTGCAAAGAGTCTGACATGACTGAGCAACTCAACTGATACATTAGTGTTTGCAAGTCAGTTTTAGGAAAAGGAATGTAAGAGGTAAGGTGATGTGGAATTCTGTTGGGGCTTCCAGGTTGTTGGAATAAGTCATTTCTACCCCCGGAATTGCATGGCATCTGAGAAAATTCCCTGGCACTTCCCTTAGTGTCTTAGCTCTCAGCCCAAGCCCAGCACAAGACAGGTGTAGGTTGAACATTCATTTTCACTCATGAGCACCAGGCACTCCTTGGAAGAATCAGGTGAGTCCACGGGGTGGATTCTCTCCAGGAATAGAGCTTAAAAGGAAAGCTAATAATTATTTTTTTAAAAGTCAGACTATTCCATAACAAAAATAAGTCTTGGGTTCACTTTTTAGAGGAAATAAAATTCAGAGGACATGACAATTGGATTAAGTTGAGCAGGTCAAACATTTTAGAACAGTTTCCACCCAGGAGGAAAGAAAGTCGGGAGAGGAGGTGATCCCAGGAGAGGGTAATGGAGGCGGATGCCAGGGTCCTTGAGCCAGACCACGGGGTCTGGACTGTGTCCCAAGGCAGTGAGAGTCGCCGGAGGACAGGTGGCATCTGACCAGTGCAGGGATGGGCAGAACCCCTGATCTGAGGTGGCCTGGGTTGGTGTGACCCTGGGTTAGTTCTCAGAGTTTCTGGGGCCCCCAGAGGGCTCCCCAACATGTGGTTCAAATTCCCATGTGAGCTGACATCCAGAAAAAAGTTTGGAGAACCCGTAAGAGCCACCCATTCTGTTCAGTGTTCTCCATGGAAGGTCTCTGCCCCTGAAGATGGCCCAGGGCACCCAGAACAGCCCAGGAGGCAGGAGACATGTCTTTCAGCACCTGTGTTCATTTGCCCGGCTCTGCTGTTGAAGCCGGTGCAGACATGTTACATCTTCAGCACATCCGGGTGAGGGAACTTCGGTCTCAGCGGGTCCTTTTGTACACATGCAGAAACTGAAGCCAGGAGAACAGAGGTGTCTTCAGATGGCCAATCCAGCCTCTGTCACAGCTCCTCAGTGCTCCTGGTGGGCTCTTGTTCTGTCTCTTAACGAGCTGAACACCCGGGTTAGGGCAGGAGTAGAGTGGATGTGGTCTCTGCCCATGGGGACAGGCAGAGGCAGGGTTTATGCTGAGCTCTGCTTGTCCTAAAGCAACGCTGTGGGGTCCATAAACTCTCGAGGTCAGTGGCATCAGAGAGGCCATGCCGTGTTGAGGTCAACACTTTGAGGCCGGACTGTTGGTGTTCGAATCCCAGCTCTGCCACTTCCTAGCCACATGGCCTTAGGGAAGAGGTTGACCTCAGTTTACTCCTTGTGAAACAGGATTGAGCGCCTCATAGGTTTTTGATGAAGATTAAAGAGCTGATGGCTATGAAGGTGCTTAAAGGAGTCCTGGGATGCTGGGCTCCACGTGTAGTGTAGTGAAAGTCACTCAGTCCTGTCTGACTTTCTGCGACCCCGTGGACTATACAGTCCATGGAATTCTCCAGGCCAAAATACTGGAGTGGGTAGCCTTTCCCTTCTCCAGGGGATCTTCCCAACCCAGAGATCAAACCCAGGTCTCCCGCGTTGCAGGCGATTCTTTGCCAGCTGAACCACAAGGGAAAGCCCAAGAATACTGGAGTGGGTAGCCTAGCCCTTCTCCAGCGGATCTTCCCAACCCAGGAATTGAACCAGGGTCTCCTGCGTTGCAGGCGGATTCTTTACCAGCTGAGCTGCCAGAGATCCGGGCTCCACTGCAGCATGAGCTATTATCATCATCACTGCTGCCGCCCCGGTTATTATTGTAGTCAGTACACCTGCCGTTCCTCGGGTGAAAGCAGCCCCGGTCCAGCATTCCGCCTCCAGAGGGGTCATTTACGTCCAGAGTTTCTCCAGCATGGCCCTGGAAGGATGGGATGAGGGGCCCCTCGCCCACCTCCGGTCCGTTCTCTCCCGTAGAGGTTCTACGTGGCCTCCTCCCGGCAGCTGAAGCGCCTGGAGTCGGTCAGCCGCTCGCCGGTTTATTCCCACTTCAACGAGACCTTGCTGGGCGTCAGCGTCATCCGCGCCTTCGAGGAGCAGGAGCGCTTCATCCGCCAGAGCGACCTGAAGGTGGACGAGAACCAGAAGGCCTACTACCCCAGCATCGTGGCCAACAGGTGGGCATGGGGCCATGGGGGAGGCTCCCGGAACGGGGTGGTGGGGCCCAGCGCCGGCCTCACGGGAGGGAGGCTTGGACTCGGCGAGAGGAGAGGACGGAAGGACCATTAGAAAGAGGAGCACGGTCAGCCCGCATGTGGCCGCTGAAGCGCAGGCGCAGGGAGTTTTGAGTCAGAAGATACCGCAGGGCCATCCTTCCGCCGTGCCCCTGGTAATACAGGACCATCGGTGACGGCGGCCTTGGCTCCTGAGTGTTCTCGTCACATGCTTCTCTTCACCCCCGCCCCCGGGTGATGAGTGTGGGAAGCAGTGTTATTAGTAATAGTATTAGGTTAGACCGTGTGAAATTGCCCTTTGGGGGATCAAGCATGGTTGAATAGCATCGGGCTTAAAAGAAAAAGGAGTAGAAGTTGGCTAATTATTGATTGAATCTAGAACATCCCGTCCTCACTTGCTTACATCCTAAGATGTTTTTTGAGATGTGAGAGAGGGAAGACTCCGGGGAGGGGTCAGAGCACCCTGGCAGTGACCCAGTGCACACCGCATAATCCCTGAGTGTGAGACGGGCAGGAAGATAGGGCATCGCCGGGAAGACCTTGCAATTCCCTTGCAGAGTTTGTTTGGGGAGTTTGTTGAAATCTGGGTTTCTGTGGGAATAACTCACACCCCGAGGATCCATCACATGGATCTTTAAGAATGTGGTGGGAAAAAAACAGATTGATAATACTGCCTCTCTAGAATGCTTTACATTTTCAAACAAAAACAGTGTTCCTATGTGATAGCATACAAAAGTTAGCTTTAAACGTGTAGATCTGTCTGTATTTTAAAGGAAAGATAATACATTTTAATGTTTCTAAACTAGTGGTGATCTAGGTCTGGGGACCCTTTGGCTCTGTTGGCTGTGTTTATTTCTCACTCTCCCCTCCCCCCACTCCTGCCAAGAGACATTTGTTTTAAATCAGGGGTGCCTCTCAGAGTTGATGATTTTTCTAAGCATTTTGGAAGTTTCTCAGACATCTTTTTTTAAAAATGCACACATGGGTGTATTTTTAAGGTTTCAGTGAGAAAAGGTTGGCTCTTAAGAAAGCAAGTTTCAGTTTCCTGGGAGGATCACCTCTGGAGAACTCTATTTTAGTCCCTGGGGTTGCCAGACCAATGAGGAATTCCTGAAATTGTGTCCCTTCGGCCCTTCTTCCCCATGCCCCATGAACTGGGCAAACAAGGCCTCTCTTAGGAACTATCGGGGAATTATTTCAGTAAGCAGAGTGGCCACCCAGCCTCCCCACCCCCACCCTCAACCGGAAACCGAGCCTCTGAGAAGCTGACCTGGGCGTGTGTGTGTGTGTGTGCGTATGTGTGTGTCCCTGTCCCTCTGCCTGCGTCTCCACGCAGGTGGCTGGCCGTGCGGCTGGAGTGTGTGGGCAACTGCATCGTCCTGTTCGCCTCGCTGTTTGCCGTGATTTCCCGGCACAGCCTCAGTGCAGGCTTGGTGGGCCTCTCGGTGTCTTACTCCCTGCAGGTAAGATGGGGGCACTCCCAGGTGGACTTTTCTAATCCTCTTGCTGGGGAGCCGATTGTCAGGCACTTGGCCCTTTACTTTGAATCTCTGTGGGCATGGGGGAAGGGGACGAGGGCTAAGTGGAGTTTGAGGTGCAGCTCTAGAGCCCAGTGACTGACTGAAGCAGGGGAGAAATCAGACGTGCAGCCAGGACTCCTCCATCAGCCAAGGAGCGTCCCTGATGGCCTGAGAGGATGTCTCCAGCTACCAGAAGACTGCACTCAATACTATAAATTTCCCTCGAGGCACTGCTTTAGCTGCATCTCCCAAATTTCGACGCGGTGTGTTTTCTTAACTATTATCTGGTTGGGAATACTATCTCATTTCCTTTCTGATTGCTTGTGTAGCCCCGCGGGTTATTTGGAAATGTGGCGCTGGGATAAGAGACGCACAGTAGCAGGTCTGGCCATGGTATCTGAGGTAGCTGTCTTCTGGGCCTTCGTTATCTGAAACATGTCATAATTCATGCTGCCTTCATGAGAAGAAAACAACTCATGCTCACTCTAGACGCTCCATTGGATGACTCTTCCCCTCACAGGTCACCACATACTTGAACTGGCTCGTTCGGATGTCATCCGAGATGGAGACCAACATTGTGGCCGTGGAGAGACTCAAGGAATATTCGGAAACTGAGAAGGAGGTAACGTAAGCCCCCGGCCTGACGTCTTGACCATGATCTTCGGTGTAACTTGACGCAGAAGAATCCTCTGAACTGCAGCATGTGCCTCCTGCAGGCAGCCTCCACCTGACCAAAAAAAAAAAACCCTCTGTTATTTGTTACGTGTTTTGAATGGGGACTTACATTACGCAAAATGAATCATACTAATTTTCTCTTTAGATTTAAAAGTTAAGTACAAGTGAGTCATTTAAAAATACCAGGTATCAGTAACAAGAGAGTCAGGATATGGATATTGCACAAATTGTGCTATTATTGGTAAGCAGTTTACTGAAGTTTGGGAAACCCTGCTGTTATTTAACCCAAGTCCTCATTTTATGGATGGAGGAAAAGGGCACGTAGTGAGGGACGACGGCTGGTCTGAGGTCACCTCCGTGGTCAGCAGGACAGCTGGGAGTAGGACCCAAGGCTCTGGTGTCACGTTGCCCCTAATAACTGCCTTATTCTGCCTGCACACCATCTCTGAATAGCAGGAGTTGTGTTAATGACAGTAGCAGTAATGCCTGGCGATAACTCCATCCCACCACCACCAGTAATAATAGGGACACACCTTGTGCCCTTGTGTGGTGTCAGGCCCTGTGCTAGACACTCTGTGTAGAATAATCCATCTGTCCTTTACACAACCTTGTAACTCACCTTCTACTATCACCCCCATTTTGCAGGTGAGGAAACAGACACAGAGAGGATTTGTTACTTGCCTAAGATCACATGGGCTTGCTTCCCTGTAGCTCAGACGGTAAAGAATCTGCATGCAATGTAGGAGACCAGGGTATGATCCCCTTCCCAAGGGTCAGGAAGATCCCTTGGATAAGGGAATGGCAACCCACTCCAGTGTTCTTGCCTGGAGAATCCCATGGACAGAGGAGCCTAGTGTGCTACAGTCCACGGAGTCTCAAAGAGTTGGACATGAGTGACTATCACTGCATTCCAAAAAAATGCCCCCCAGGAATGAAACTAAAGGGACCCTGGTTAGAGTCTGACTTAGGGATTCACTGAAGTGACCTGTGCCAAGTCCTTGCATTCGGTGAACCAGGGCCCACCTCATCCGAGAGCATTCTTCAGAATGGTGTGAGTGCCCCCTGTGGACATAAGAGCACATTACACCAGCAGGTTCCCACCCTACCTTGATTTATCCATTTATTTATATCAGCTTTTGAGGTATAATTCATATGCCATGCAGTTCACTCATTTAAAGTGTGACATTCAGGTTTTTACTTTTAAAAATACTGTACTTATTTTCACTACTTTTAATTATAGTTTTAGAATAAGAGCAAATTTGAAAAATACAAGAAAAATATCACCCAGAGTCTTACCACTATTAAAATATATGTTTACTTAACGTGTTTGTATATATTACATACGATACATATTTACAGGTAGAAAGTTCCACCGATTTCTCTCCAGTCCCCTCCGTGTTCTTATAGCAGTGTCTCCTTATTTATATGAGGGGTGTAAAAAAATTAAGAAGTTTATGGGGGAGAAAGGATGGAAGCCCTCTTTCATTGTCCTCTCCATTCCTCTTCCCTGAAGAGAGTCCGGAGCATAGCCCAGAGCATTTCCAGGTGTAGACCTCAGGAAATGTGAACTGAACAAATTAGCTCTTCAGAAACAGGGGCTGTGTGACTCCAGGCAAGCTGCTTTCACTCTGTGTTTCAGTTTCCTCGTGTGTAAACTGGGGATGGGAAAGGACTCCACTCTGGGGATTGTAGTGAGGATTAAAGGAGGTCGTGTGATCGAGTGGCTGCTGCTTTTATTGTCGCCCTCCAGGCCATGGACCTCCCTGGTGGCTCAGACGGTAAAGCGTCTGCCTACAATGCGGGAGACCCGGGTTTGATCCCTGGGTTGGGAAGATCCTCTGGAGAAGGCAATGGCACCCCTCTCCAGTACTCTTGCCGGGAAAATCCCATGGACGGAGAAGCGTGATAGGCTACAGTCCATGGGGTCACAAAGAGTCGGACACGACTGAGCGACTTCACTTTCACTTTCCAGGCCTTCGAAGCCATCAGAGTATCTCACCTTTAGCTTTGTGTCTGTCTAGAGGAGACCGCCCATTCATTGATTCAGTCCACAGATGTTTATTGAGCACCTCCTACGTACTCTGGGCTCTAGAATGTAGCAGTGAACAAGTGAAAGAACCCGTTCTCGTAGAGGGGCTGTTCCAGTGGGGTGTGGGTGACAGAATACAGAGATACTTGCTTAAAATGCCAGGAGGTGGTGAGTGCTCTCAAAGAGAATGGACGCAGAGAGTGTGGGATCAGAGGGGCCCAGGGCTCAGAGGGTGGTTGCATTAACCTGGGATCCACAGCAGTCAAGCAGGCCGAGGGGTAGTTTGGCACAGAATGTTCCAGGCAGAAGAAGCCGCAAGCGCAAAGGCCCAGAAGCAGCACACGTGGGCGTGTGTAGGGAAGCAGCGCACGTGGGCGTGTGTAGGGAAGCAGCGCACGTGGGCGTGTGTAGGGAAGCAGCGCACGTGGGCGTGTGTAGGGAAGCAGCGCACGTGGGCGTGTGTAGGGAACAGTCCAGAAGTCAGTGCAGGAGCAGTGAGGCAGTGAGTGGGAAGGAGGGGGCTGTGAAGTCAGAGGGGTCATGGAAGCCGCTCACGTGGAGCCCTGGAGCACGTGAGACGGACTTCAGACCCCTCACGCCCACCCACTGCCCGCTGTCATCGCAGGCTCCCTGGCAAATCCAGGATATGGCACCGCCCAGGGACTGGCCCCAGGTGGGCCGAGTGGAGTTCCGGAACTACGGCCTGCGGTACCGAGAGGACCTGGACTTGGTTCTGAAGCACATCAACGTCACCATCGACGGTGGGGAGAAGGTGGGTGCCCCTCGACTCCTGCCCGTCCGTGGGCGGGCACAGGCTGCCACCAGGTTTTCTGTGCCCCTAACCACAGGGTGGAGGGGGAGAGCCTTTGGCAGTAAAATCTGCTCAGAGCGTCCCAACTGCAGACTGGTAGCCCAGGAGCCAGAGGAGATACGTTTTGGAAATTGCCAATACTGAAAAATCTGGAATGTTTTATGTTTAAAAAAAAAATCCATTTCCTGCTTTTCTTGAAAGATACTTCTGGCAGCACCGGGCCCATCCTCCCCGCCTGGCTCTTTCTAGATAAAGACGTGAGCCTCCCAGTTTACTGACTAGTCCCGTCCTCCCCTTTTCTTGTGCCCCCTTGGCCCCTAGGCCTCTAGAATAGAAAAATGCCCTCCTCACTACTGGGGACAGCTCAAGGGTATCGCTGCTCCTATAGGACGTCCTTGCCCTGAGACCCTCAGACCCTCATACCCTGAGGAATCAGACTGAGGGTCTTTCTGGCCATTTGCCAGAGGCCAGTGTTTCTTTCTTCTCTGAACCTGCAGGAGTTGTTAAACACCCAGTCGGGAGGCCCAGAATCTTCTGTTCCCATGAGAGAGTTTCTCCAACTTGTAACAAGAGGAGGAACAGAGTGGGCGATGTTCTTACGGAGGCTTTCTGGCTTATGTTGCATAATGAAGCTGCCCTGTGAGTTGCTGTCCCAGGGCGGAGGAGCCTGCCTCTCTGGAGCCCAGATGAGAAGGGGAGAGTTTTGCCTGGAACATCAGTCATTAGCCATTAAGTGGGGAGCCCAGCTCCCTCAAGAGGATAAGTGGAGGCCAGGTCGTACCTGTGACCTCTGCTCACTCAGCTGGGATACAGGGGCATCTTCCTGAACCTTTGAGATATTCCAACACCTCAGGATGGGGAAACTCACCATCATAGAACTGAAAAACCATTTGATTGTTACTTAATACTGTCTTGAGTTGCAAATAACTAACTTATTAAAGGAACTGATTATAATTTTAATTTCTAAAAAGAGCTGGCAGAGAGAAGGAAGTCCTTCTTGACCTTTGCCCAAAACAGCCCCTAAAGGAATGTCTCTGGAAACTGCTGAGGGGAGTAGAATAGTGGGGGAAGGGTGGGTCGACCAGATGACTGAACTGCTCTGTGGCTGGTACTTAATGCAAGGGGCAAGAGGTTAGCCCAGATACCAGCGTTCCCACTTCACGCGGGCCCTTTCTGCCCCACAGGTTGGCATCGTGGGGCGGACAGGAGCCGGGAAGTCGTCCCTGACCCTGGGCTTGTTTCGGATCAAAGAGTCAGCCGAGGGAGAGATAATCATTGATGACATCAACATCGCCAAGATCGGCCTGCACGACCTCCGCTTCAAGATCACCATCATCCCCCAGGTGGGCGGGGTCACACTGAAAGTGACACGTGTGTATTTTCAGAACAGAGGGACGTTTGTTCCTGCTTCGTGGTTTTCATGACTTTTTACTGAAAGTATGCTACGTTTCTTCATGGACTCTCCCCTTCGCACATAATTAACAGGGAGAATTAAGTAGGTTTCATTCATTCCTTCACTCCTGCCACCCAGTAGGCAGTGTCCTAAGCATCTCACAGCATCCAGTTAAGACACTGGCTTCTCTGCTGGACAGGAATCTCTCACCGTCCCAAGAGGCTAGGCGAGAAAGATGAATTTTCTAGACTGATTCCTGTAGGTGGCGATTGCATAATATGTTGCCTTTTAGTGTTGTGTTGCCTTAAATTTCTTCTCAGATTTTAATTTGGAGGCAGGAGACGGAGGGGAATCCATGTACCTTGCAATTAGGAATTGCCCTCATCCGCATGCTGGTTCTCACTTCCAGAAAGTTCCCAACACACTTGTGTACTGAATGCTCTGGGAAATATGACAAGAGAGAAATCTGTTTTATTTCCCTTAACACAGAGTTTTCCAGATTTTTTCCCCCCATCTTTGACATCTTCAGAAGTGGTGATTTGGAGGAGCTCCAAAACCCTATTTTGAACAATTCTGGCAAGAACGTTCTACATCCCACCTATTTGCCCCACCCGTGTCCAACCGTGCCTTGAGCCTCACGCCGTCTGCTGTCTTCCCTCCAAATAGGACCCTGTTTTGTTTTCGGGTTCCCTCCGCATGAACCTGGACCCGTTCAGCCAGTACTCGGATGAAGAGGTCTGGACGTCCCTGGAGCTCGCCCACCTGAAGGGCTTCGTGTCGGCCCTTCCCGACAAACTGAACCACGAATGCGCGGAAGGCGGGGAGAACCTCAGGTAGGCGGAGTGACGCCCAGCCGGGCCTCCGCATCACCTCTGTCGGGGCCTTGGTAGGTTTTGTCTGTTTGCATCAGGTTCAGACCTGGGCTTGAGTTCCAACTCTGCCACATGAGCAATTTGCCTCCTAATCTCTTGGGCCTCAAGTTTCAGTATCTAAAACGGGTTTCATGCTGGGCTCATTTTTACTGTGACGTGTAACCAGGATGGTCAGAACAGCTCCTTTGTCACACCGGGTCCCTTCAGTGGAGAGTGAAGTTGTTACATTTTGGAAAGGCTTCTCTCCCAGTCGTAAATAGTACTGCTCTGGGCCCTCCCTGCTCCCACCCATAGCCCCAGCTGCCTGGCCCTTCTCCCAGGCTCCACCCGGGATCCAGCAACTAAAGCGGTAATGCCTGGCACAGCACAGCAGGGATCCTCTGCCTCTCCCACTGCATGCATCACCATGATCACTAAGCACCAACCCTCAGGTGTGCTCAGCAAGAGCTGGGGCCACTCACACACGGGGGCGGCCAGCCAGGCGGCTCTGCTGGTCTTGGCTCACCACGTGGGTGGGGGCCGCTGGCTGCAGGCGGATATTCTAGCTGGCCTCCACTGGGGCCGTTAGGCTCTGCCCCGTGTGTCCCTCCTTCCCCGGCAGACCAGCCCAGGCACGTTGTCACGGTGGTGGCAGAGGTGCAGGCGTGAGCACACCCTGGTGTGCATCCCCGTTCCAAGCCTCTAGGTTTGCCAGCATCCCGGTGGCCAAAGCCAGGGACAAGGTCGAGTCCAGAGTCCACTGAGAGAGGCCCTGCAGAAAGCAGTTTGCCTTCTGGGGCAAACTTTGCTTGGGGCCAGTTTGTTAATTGTTCTACTTGCTGTACTGAACTGATCAGATATCTTGACTATCACCTCCGAGCTCTGTGTTGAGAATGAATCTGAGGCTGCTTCTAGCTCAACAGGAAGACCGTGCTGATCAATTAGTGATGGCCAATGTGGGCGTGGATGTGGGGGTTGGAAGTGCCCTCCTGGTCTGAGCAGCAGACAGTGTCTCCTCTCCCTCCTCTCAGCTCAGGCCTGGGCTCAGTGTCAGGGATGTTTTTGACACTCGTTTCCTGGTCTCTCTCTCCTGGTCAAGCGTCGGGCAACGCCAGCTTGTGTGCCTGGCCCGGGCCCTGCTGAGGAAGACGAAGATCCTCGTGTTGGACGAGGCCACGGCGGCCGTGGACCTGGAAACGGACGACCTCATTCAGTCCACCATCCGGACGCAATTTGATGACTGTACCGTCCTGACCATCGCTCACCGGCTCAACACCATCATGGACTACACGAGGTGATGCCCTTGGCCCAGAAGGCCTCTAGGCCTCACAGTCCACCCCACCCACCCCATTCACCCACTCATTCATTCATTCATGCAACACTGACCTCATGCCTAGTGACAGCCCTGGTGTCTCTTTGTCCTGGTTAGTACCAGGCATTTTTGCGATCACTCAATCAAAAGTTAACATGTGTGTGGATGGTCTGCCACATTCCTGGCCCCGTTCCAGACACTGGGGACTGAGCCGGGAGCTGTCACACAAGGACCCTGCCTAATGGATTAGTTGGGGGTGGGGTGCAGAGATGGACAATAAACACAGCAACCAATAAAAGCGAATTGTGCTGGGAGGGAAATACACAAGGCGATAAGAGAGTACTGAAGGTGACGTAACAGGACATTGACTAGAACTGGGGTTGAGGACAGGCAGCCAGGTGGATGGCTACTGCAGCAGGCCTGGCAGAGGGTGTTAGGGGTCTGACCCAAAGCAGGGACTGGCCCAGGTAGACTCCTGGGGCACGGGGTGCCAGCCCCTCCCCCACGCCTCACATCTGCATCCTTCCCTTGCAGGGTGATCGTCCTGGACAAAGGGGAGATCCGGGAGTGGGGCTCCCCCTCTGACCTCCTGCAGCAGAGAGGTCTCTTCTACAGCATGGCCAAAGATTCTGGCTTGGTGTGAGCCTGGAGTGGGTGCAGCTGGTCAGAACTGCAGGGCCGACCTGCCAGCAGTCAGGGATGAGTCAGCATCCCTGGGAACCCAAGCCTCTCATAGACTGAAACCAAAAAGAAAACCCCCAAAACCAAAACATACACAGAGCAGCCGCCCTCTGGCCCTTTTCCCTGGAACTGGCCATGAGGAAATGGGAGAGACACTGGGATGCAGCTCCCCCCAACAATGCACACGCCCTCGGCTCTGTTACCCCCTGCAGATGCACACACGTTCTCATGCCCCTGGGAGGGCATGCATGTTCTCCCTGCTCTGTGGGGACGTTTGGGCCACCAGACTTCCACAGAAACCGGTTGCGTAAAATCTGCTAGTGACCAAATCCAGCCAACTGCCTCATGTCTCTCCAGCTGAAGTCTGTGGATTCTGCACCTTGGGGAAGCTCGCTGGTCCCCGGCACCTCTCCGTCCTTGCCTGGCTCCCCCTAGATGCTTGTCTCCCCAGGGCTGCAATTGGAGGTGAGGGGCTTAGTGAAGCCCATGCTCACCCTCAGGCAGTGTCCCGAGGACCACCGACAGCCCTCTCACCAGCCATCTGGTCTACGAGGTGCTCAGCTGCTGGGAACCAGCCTCCCAGCCCTGCCTCCAATGGGACTTGCTGTCTGGACTCCGGGTGACCGGGCATGGAGGTCCAGGCTGGGAGAGCCCTCTCAGTGCCGGCTTCCCTGCTTGGCTGCTCACCTCCTTACCCACCTCAGTCTTTGCCTTCCTCCCTCCGTCTTTTTACCCACGGCTAGAATGGGTTTATGCCTCCAGGTGCCTGAGAATGAAAACCTGCTCATAGTTAACCAAGCGTTCTAAGCCCAGAGCGCCAGTCCCTCCAGGTGGGAGCAGCTGGTACTGAAAAGAGCCCCCGTGAGTCTCCTCCTCATTTGTAGATTTCAGTTTCTCACCGGGGACCACTGGTTCGCTGTCAAGGCCGGCACGGTGGCTGACTTGACTTACGGTTACTGAGTCTCTTCTGAGACAAGAAAAGGACCTTTTCACAAGGGTCAGTGATTTTCTTTCTTTTTTAAGTACTGCTCCAGGGAGATGAACAGTCTCAAGACTTTAATTTCTTAGGAGGAAGCGTTAGGCTGAAGACCAGCACCCCAGGGAATGGCCAGGTTGGTTCAGCATCTGGAGGTTGGGGGCTGTCTTCTCAGCCCTGTAGGTCCCTCAATTGGAGACCAAAGTGAGACCCAAAAAGCAGAGAGAGGTTGCTATTCATGCTCGCTATGTGAATTACATTGCTGACTTCAAACCAGAGAAGCATCTTTCTCCTTTTAGGTGAAAATATATATTTATTTTTTGTAAGTTAAACCATTCTTTCACATTAGATAAACCAAGTGTTTCTTGGGGATCTTTTTGTAATGACTTACACTGGAAACGTGAACATTTGCAAATAATTTGCAGTAAAAAAAGAAAAATTTTATTTCTTTCTAAACGACTGTTCCATTTTCTTTCTAGCGAGGATTCCCGCTCTCTCTCCAAGAGTCAGGATGGGGCACTTCTCATCTGCTGCTGTCCTTCCTTCTTGGCATGTTGTTTCTAGAGGGAGCTCTTGGAATTGGGAACCTAGAGGTGGGGTTTGGTGGGGACTCAGCGTGGCATGGTGGACGGACTTGAGTCCTGCCCTTATCCTCTGCAGGCTGTGTGACCCTGGGCGAGTCACTCAGTCGTCTTCCCTCTGTTGCCTCATCTGTAAAATGGGGCTGATCAAACCTCCTGGGCTTGCTATGAAGATGAGCACTGATGTAGGTCTTCTGTGCATGGCTCAGGTCAGGTTCTAAGACACAGGCAAGGCAAGCATCATGTGTGGCAAGAATTTCCCGTGGGAGCTTCCCTGGTGGTCCTGTGGTTAAGAATCTGCCTTCCAGTGGAACACGTTCCCCCCATCCCAGCACGACGGTGTCCCTCTCCCTCCAGGCTGCCTTGCTGGAGGGGCTGGGGGGCGGGGGGTAAGATGCTCAAGGAAAAGCAGCTGCGAGGTTGTCACCCTTAGAATGAGAGCCACGTGGGAGAGCCTGGTCGGTTTTAGATGTGCGTGTGTTTGTCTCAGGGCCTGATGCTGAGTGTTAAGGTCCCGGGTCAGATCCCACATGGCCACAGGACCCGCGTGTGCCTACGGGTACGTTGTGGTTGAAGTTCACCCACTTCATGAAGAGGGGCGGGTGCAGCATTAACCCTGAGGAAGGGGAGGAGGGGGCCCTTCACACCGCCCTTCCAGGTGAGCGCCCCAGTGCCGTGGGAGGAGAAGGGGGACCAAGCTTGGTTGTGCACCTGCTGTGTTTCAGGTCTGGACTCAGCGCTTTGCACAGCTCTCCCCTGGGAGGGGAACTGGGCCGGAGAGGAGCCCCAGGCTCACCCGCCTGCTCACCTCGCTGCTGTTCTTCCAACCTCAGGGTCCTCCCTCTTCCCCCAGCTGTTGGCATCCCCTGCTCTCTTCCCTGTTGAACAGTGGCAGCTCCGTGCGAGCAGGGCTGTCTGTTCCTTGCTGAACGCCCACCTCTAGAGCAGGGCATAGGGTACGTACTCAGTGACCACATTCTCTGAACCAGGCCTGAGCCCAGAGTGGAGTCACTGGGGCCCTAGAACTTGCCCTTCCGGAGTCATGGCCTCACTGGTAGATCTTGGATCCTCATATCCACCTGACCAAGTGGCTGTGAGGGGAAAACTGATTGGGGTAAAGCACCCAGCATATGCCTAGCCCTTAGGATGCCTTCATACATGGTGATGCCACTTGTGCATTCATGCGTCTGTCTGTCCGTCCATCCACCTATCCATCTCTCCCTCCATCCATCCAGTCATACAGTCGGTAAATGTTGACCCCTCCTATACGCTGTGTACCGTGCTGGGGCCAGGAAGAGCACAGCCAACACAGATGCACCAATCTCCCATCTCAGCCCAAGAAGAAAAAGATCCCTTTCCCTCAGGGGGGTGGGGGGGTGTGGATTCTGGAGTGGAATTTAGCTGTTAACCGTGAGCTGATGTTAGAGAAATGTGCAAGGAGTGGTGTGGCACAGTACTTCAGTCGTGGGCTCTGGAGCCAGCCCGCCTGGATTCACATCTCTACTTACACTCTGTTTTGCTTACCTATAAAAGGGGCCTCATGATATTACCTCCCTCAGCAAAGCATCCTAAGAAGGTGCAGGGTGACATAACTTCCCTTTCCAGTTGTGAGGATGAACTGGGCAACAGGCATTTAGAGCCTGGCTCTGTGTTGGCAGTGACCAGTGGGACTCGGGTGAGGTTGAAGGACCTACTGAGGGAGGCACCGACCAAGGAAGGTCTGTATGTGGCTTTCCTGGCTCTTCACTGTCTCTGCATGCCAGCCAGGCGCTGCTGGCAGGACCCACAGCAGGGGGATTAATGGCCCGGGTGGCCGGTGGGCTGGTGTCCAAGGAGCCATGGGGTGCGCCCGACAGCAGCCTTGTTAGCAGGCTTTTGAGGGTGCTGGCTCCATGGCCCACACTCTGCTCCCTGGCAAAACACTTCCCTCCATGAAGGAGGCTCTTGTGGCCCTGGAATGACCCCAAGGGAGGGTGCCAACCACACAGCTGCTGCCCATGGGGGCTCTCCCGGGGTGGCGGGTGGCTCAGCTCCAGGCGGAGACACAAGCAGCGCTGTGTCTGGTCCCTTCCCACATGTCGCCGCAGCTTGCAGTTGGATGGACACCCGCCTGAGATGATGTGGACTTTGGCGGCAGGCCCAGGGTAGATGCCCGCTCTGCCACTTCCCAGCAGGGTGGGCCTTTCCAGGTCACGTCCACTCCCCGAGCCTCAGTTTCTTCATCTACAGAATGGGGCAAAATCACTAGTAATGACATTTGGCTGGCATGACGGGCAGGCAAGAGATGCCAACACCCACCCCATTTTGAAGTTGTCAAAATGAACTTCTGGTCACCTCCTGAAAAGCGGGAGGTAGCAGCTGGGTTTAGATTACTCTGGGCTGAAAATCCCAGGTCAGGATGGACGCCCCGAGCTGGGTGGGACACGGCAGGCTGTGTCCTGACAAGTAGGTGGGTGTCGACAGGCTCCTCTGACTCACTACCATGGTGCCCAGGTATGGGTGCATCGTTGATGGCGGGGATCAGTGATTCAGTGGGCAGTCACTGTCTCATCTCAACTAGAGAAGGTGCTAGTGGCTTCGAGTGGGTGGAGGCCAGGGATATCGCTGACCATCCTGCACAGGGGGCACAGGACGTCCCTGACCTTGGCCTTCCAACAGCATCTCCCCCCTGGCACCTGGTAGGCAGAAGTGTGACCAGAAATGCCCCAGGTGTTCCAACTGCTGCTGAGGCAGAACTCGGTCTTGGATAAACAAATGGATGAAACACTCCAAATCCTGAGCAAATTCTCCTGGTGAGGCCCAGGAGACCTGGCTCCTCACATCTCGGTTTTGGAACTCAACTGAGTGCTGGGTTTGTGCCTGGAGAGGGCCGTCCCTTGTGTGGGTTGTGGTTTGTGCATCTGTTCAGACAAGATACTCCCAGGAGCTCAAGGATGAGGATGGAGCAGTGGTTCTCAGTCCTGGCTACACATTGGAATCACATGGGCTGGACACCACACCAGTGATGATGGGGGTGGGAGGGAGGTGGGCGTGGTTGAGGGGTCCACGTGGAGATGGAAGCGGGCAGCATCCCAACTGTGACAGATGCAGGAAGTTGTATGGGTGATGCAATTGCATAGAAAGTAAACACACACACTGCTGCTGCTGCTAAGTCACGTCAGTCGTGTCCAATTCTGTGTGATCCCATAGACGGCAGCCCACCAGGCTCCCCCGTCCCTGGGATTCTCCAGGCAAGAACATACACAGTGAGGACAAGTAAAGCTGGGAGTCTGAACACGTTCTGTGGGTTGTACCAATGTCAATTTCCTGGTTGTGATATTGAGCTATTATCTTTTAAGATGTTACTCTTGGCTTCATAGGTGAATTCTATCAAACATACCGTACCTATCCTTCTCAAGCTCTTCCAAAGAACCGAAGAGGAGGGAACACTCTCAAAGACATTCTATGAAGCCACCATCACCCTGATACCAAAACCAAAGACACCACCAAAAAAGAAAATTATGGGCCAACATCTTTGATGAATATAGATGTAAAACTTCTCAACAAAATATACATAAACTGAATCCAACAACACATAAAAAGATCAGACACCACAACCAAGTGGGATTTATCCTAAATTCACAAGGATGGTTCAACATACATAACCAATGTGATACACCACGTAAACAAAAGATAAAAACCACATAATCACCTCAATAGATGCAGAAAAAGCATCTGACAAAATGCCATTCATGAGAAAAACTCTTAACAAAGTGGGTACTGAGGGAACATATCTCAAGATAATAAAAGTCATTTATGACAAACCCACAGCTCAGAATACTTTGAAAGCCTTTCTGCTAAAGTCCAGAATAAGACAAGGATGCCCACTCTTACTTCTTCTGTTCAAGAGAGTACTGGGAGTCCTATTCACAGCAATCAGACCAGAAAAAGAAATGAATCCAAATTGGAAGGGAAGAGGTAAAATGGTCATTATATGCAGATGATATGCTACTATATATAGAAAACCCTAAAGACTGCATAAAACCTACCAGAACTGATAAATTCAGCAAGATAGGATACAAGCTTAACATACAGAAATCTGTGCATTTCTTTAAACCAACAATATATCAGAAAGGGAGAGTAAAAAAAACTTTCAAAATTGCAACCCCCCCAAATAAAATACTTAGGAATAAACCTCACCAAGGAGGTAAAAGACATATTGCTGAGAACTCTTAAGATATTAATAAAGGGAATTTGTGGTGTTGGAGAAGACTCTTGAGAGTCCCTTGGACTGCAAGGAGATCCAACCAGTCAATCCTAATTGGAAATCAATTCTGAATATTCATTGGAAGGACTGATGCTGAAGCTCCAATACTTTGGCCACCTGATTCGAAGAGCCAACTTTTTAGAAAAGACCCTGATGTTGGGAAAGATTGAAGGCAAAAGAAGGGGGCAGCAGAGGATGAGATGGTTAGAAGGTATTACTGACTCAATGGACACGAATTTGAGCAAACTCTGGGACATAGTGAAGGGCAGAGAAGCCTGGCGTGCTGCCTGGGGTTGCAAAGAGTCTGACACGACTGAGTGACTGAATAACAACAAAGATAGTTCAAAGAAACAGATACTCCATGCTCTTGAACTGGAAGAATTAATATTGTTAAAATAGTCATATTTTATGACTATTTTATAATGTATATATAGCACAGGGAAACTATACTTAATATCCTATAATCATAATGGAAAAGAATATTAAAAATAATGTATATGTATAATCACTTTGTATACAGTAGTAATGATCACAACATTGTCAATCAGCTATATTTAAAAAAGAAAGACGTTACTATTAGTGGGGAAGGGGTATACAAGAGCTCTCTGGACTATTTTTTTTTTTTTTTTTTCTGCTTATCAATCTGCAATCATCTCAAAATAGAAGGGGTACTCTGTGAAAGGTACGCATACCACTGCTCGTCCCAGGGATTCTGATTTCATTGGTCTGTGGTGGAGCCCAGGCACAGACAGGTCTGGAGGGTCCCTGGTTGAGTCCAGGGGGGGCAGAGACCTGCTGTTGACTTTAGTTCTGGAATAGAAGGGGTTGGATGGGCCCTGATCAGGCCGACTTTGGGGTGGCTGCGTCCTCCTGGCTCTGGGATGATATGGCACTTTCTCCTCCCAGAGACTAGAAAGGAGTCTAGACTCAATTCCACGGGGCCACTGATGACCCCAGGTCAGCACGTCTCTAGGGCTTGGCAGAATCTCCGGATTGGTGGGGCTGGAGGAGGATGGAGGGGCCATGCTCAGACCAGGCCTGACTCCTGTGCCAGCCTGTAAAACAGGCCCTTCTGGGCCAGCAGCTGGGCCGGGCTGCCACTCTCTGCCACCTGCCCCTCGTCCATGACCAGAACCCTGCAGGGGAGAGACAGACAGGCAGCTCCTTAGACTCCAGCCCACAGACTCAGTTGCTCTGAAGGCCTAGCATGTCTGCTCTGCGAGAGTCTGGCCTTCCATGCAGCTTCTTGACCCTGATGACCCAGTTGGAAGCATCTGCTGGACATGTGTCCTCAGACTCATCCTTCCTTTGTCTTGCCATCTGTACAATGGGCACTTGATAACGTATTCCAGAGCCCTCTGGCTCTAAACCCTGATGCAGGAGTGCCAGCTACCTGGAGTGGGATGGGGGGGAGGGGGCTTACCTGGCACAGTCCAGCACGGAGCGCAGGCGGTGGGCAATGAGCAGTACTGTGCACTGCGCAAACCAGCTCCCCAGGGCGGCCTGCATCTGGCGCTCTGTCCCTGGGTCCACAGCAGCCGTGGCCTCGTCCAGAATGAGGATCTGGGTTTTCCGGAGAAGGGCACGTGCCAGACACAGGAGCTGCTTCTGGCCCACGCTGGGAATGAGTGGGACAGTCAGGCCAGATGTCTGCACGTCGGGCCTGACCCGCAGGGCGTGCCCACAAATGTGTCCCCACTCCCACAGCAACCGCAGGAGCGTGCGATGCGTGCCCCTACTTGCGGGTCCCCTGTCTACAGAGCTGACAGGAATCCTCATTCTGCCATTTTTGAGCAGAGTGACGTTAGGCAAGTCATACAAAGCCTCTGTGCCTCAGTCTCCCCATCTGTGGAATGGCTATTTCTCTCTCTATTCCATGGTCTTCCCTGTGTGCCAGACACATCCCATGTGCTGGTGGATACTGACTCATCTCATGGAGACCACAAAGGTGGGGGTTATGTTACAGAATCCTTCCTCACTAGGTTGTAAGGACAAGCTAAGTCACGTAAAAGCCGTGATCATCACAGCGTAAGTCCTTCTTTTACCCCAATTACAGATGAGGAAGTTGAGGGTCAAGGACACGCAGTCACTGAGCTCCCAGAGCCTGGAGGCTCAAGGGTGTTTAAGGGGCTATTTCCTGCCATGCTCAGCTTCTGCTCTGAGCAAACCCTTTAGGGAACCTGGACTGACTGTGGCCTGGTGGGTGTCAGATGCCTGGACCTTGCTCCAGACTCACCACTTATGAGCCAGGCAAGTTGGTAAGTCTGAAGCCCCAGATTCCAATTCTGTGAAATGGGATTAGTGAGACTGTGGCTTTGAGGATTAAAATGAATTGTGAAATGAATATTTCTTACACACCAGGCACTGTATCAACAAGTTTACATGTATTGTTCAATCCTTTCACGGGTAGGCAGGTTCTAATTATTATTCCCATTTTGCAGATGTGGAAACTGAAACACAGGGGATTAAATAACTTGCCCAAGGTCCTCCACTTATGTCTATGCTCTTGACCACCAAGTTCTGCTGCCCCTCTACTGCCATTACCACCGATGGGGCCTTACCACCCATGGGCCCTTACCCTAACACCTTCTGGGTCAGGTGGGTTGAAGAATCCAGAATGTCTTGAGTTTTATAAAGGCACACACCTGTACATCTATGTTCACAGCAGCACTGTTGACAGTAGCCAAAATGTTCAAATAACCCAAGCATCCATCAATGGATACATGGATAAGAAAAATGTGATCTATCCATACAACAGAATATCATTCAGCCTTTAAATAAGGAAGAAATCTGGCACTTGTTACATCATGGGTGAACCTGGAGGACATTATGCTATGTGTGATAAGCTAGTCATAGGAAGACAAGTTCTATAATATTCTACTTGCTAGGTAGTTAAAATAGGGAAACAGGGCCCCAAATGGTGGTCCAAAATGACAAGGGGAGAACATACTCACACTTCTTTCCCTGCCAAGTTCATTTACATTTGTACAACATCCTCCTCTCAACCCCTGCCCTGATTGGTCCTGGCTTATGCTTCATTTGCATAAGAAATTGGAGCCCAAAGGGAAGACACAACCCCTTCCCTGATTGGTTTTGGGCTCATGACTCATTTGCATGGGGCACAACCAATCAAAGCCCCAGGAACCACCAAAGAGGAAGTAACAAGAGATATAAAAAGGAAAACTGAGACAAGACCATTCCTATGGGGGTTGGTCTGCTCTCACATCTCAAGAGAGTACTGCTTGCTTAATAAATCCTGCCTGCTTGAGCTGTCCTGGTCTGTCATTTCAATCCTTTGCTATGACAAGACAAGAACTGAGGGAGAACTGACCCAACATACTTATATGAAGTACCAAGAATTGTCAAACCCAGTGAAACAAAGTTAAAGGGGGCTGGAGGGAGGGAAGAATAGAGAATTGCCATTTAACGGCTACAGAGTTTCCATTTCACAAAATGAAAAAATTCTGGAGGCACAATGATGTAAATGTACTTAACTCTACAGAACTGAACACTAAAACATGGTTAAGATGGTAAATTTTATGTGTATTTTACTACAATTTCTTAAAGCTTTTAAAGGCATACATCATACGTTACTTAACAACCCCAGTGAGAAAAATAAAGACATAAATTGCCTTGTGTCAGGAGAGGTTGGCTTTTGCCACCAAAGAAATTTAGAAACAAATTTAGGAAAAAGAAACTTGATACTCGGAGATTGTGTTGGAGTTAGAATTGCTTATGAGGGATGGGATTTGTACTGAGGTTACAAACAGAACAGGGTTGATAATGCTATATGATAATCCTATGGAGATGACTTCCAGGGCATATTACCTGGTGGGGGGACATTGGCCCCACCTGCCTCTCCCCCAGCACCTCACAAAGCTTTTGGCTGGCTGGGGTGACCCTACCTCAGGTTGTCGCCTTGGTCGGCACACTCGTAGTGCAGCTGGCCAGGCAGGCTGGCCACCGCGGCTCTGAGCTGCACCGTCTCCAGGACCTCCCAGATGGCTTCATCCGTGTGCTCATGCAGCATGTCGAGGTTCATTCGCAGAGAGCCAGGGAACAAGATGGGGTCCTGGCCAGGAGGGACAGCGAGTCAGAGCTGGGCCCAGTCACCCCTCCCACCTCTGCCCACCCCTCCCCAGGCCTCACCTGGGGGATGATGGTGACCCTGGACCGCAAGGTGTGCAGCCCCACTTGGGCGATGGGGACCCCGTCGATCCAGATCCCGCCCTCAGCCGCCTCCACGAGCCGCAGCAGGCCCCCGGCCAGGGAGGACTTTCCGGCCCCTGTCCTGCCAACGATGCCCACCTGCCAGGGGATGGGATGGCATGGCCTGTTTCAACCAGGCCTGGCCAGAAGGCAGGCCACAGAGGGTTCCTGGACATGCACCCAAGGTCCATCCATCTATCATCATCTTTTGTGCATCCGTCCTTCTATCTGCCCATCCGTCCTTCCATCTGCCCAACCTGTCCATATATCCATCCATCAATCTGCCCAACCATCTGTCTGTGAGTTTGTCTCTATCTTTCCTCATCCTGATATATCTCTCCCATCTTTTCATTCATTTCCCCACCCTTCCTTCTGCTCCTTCATCCTTCCATCCTTTCCTATCCTTTCATCCACACCACTCCATCATTCTCATCTTCCCTTCCATCCCATGTCACCTGTTAATGTCCCATCCTTCTCTCAGTCGCCCTTCCGCCTATCCCACCCTTCCTTCCAACTACACTGATCCTTTCATCTGTCCATCCTTTCTTCCACACACCATCCTTCAATGCATACTCCTTCCTTCTGTCTCTTTCACTCCACCCTATCCATCCATCCATCCTTCCATCCATGCCTCTTCCTTCCTTCCATCCAGCCCCCAACCCCAGCCATCCATCCTTCATCCTTCCATCTACCTGCCCATCTTTTAATCCATCCCCCATCCTTTCTTGACATTTTGTGGGGGATCAACACGGTTTAATAAATGAATGAAGCATCTGTGCCACCCACTGTATGACAGGCACTCTTTAAGGCAACAGGAATACAGAAATTAAGGAGTCCCTGCCCCAAAGGGCTCACCATCTGGTCTTGGAAATAGCACCCTTGAGAAAACTTTATTTTAACACAGTGTGATGCACAAGCCCTTTCTATAGTCAAGCTCTGGCCCTGCAGCAATGGAGGCAAGCATGGAGCTGCTGTTCATGTTGCCTGGGATGGAGATTGATCAGAGAAGGCTTCATGGAGGAGGGGATACTTGAGCGGAATCTTGAAGGATAAGCAGGAGTTCAGGGAGGGCGAAGGTTCCAGCTGAATGATACCAAGTACTCAGCTGTAACCTCTCCGAGAGCACCACCGTGTGTGCATCTGGCCTAGAGGCCGCTGCTCCCCAAATGTTGCCTAATCCCTTGTAGGACAGTGAGTGAAGTGGGTAGCTGGGTAGGGCCTTGAATGCCAAGCTCAGGAGTTTGGGTTTTACCAGAAGAATGTGAGGAGGGAGGGAGGTCTGGAGCAGGGAAATGATGCGCTCAAATCAAGATCACAGGAAAACATGCTGGAGGGTGTGAAACAGGAGGTTGGGGGGCCTGGAGCAGTTGGGGGGAGGGCAGAGAGGAAGTACCACTGTGTGGGGAGGGTAGAGAAGGATTCAGGGATTCCGTGAAGCAGCCTGACTAGGCATCTGTAAATAGAATGATGCTAGGCTTGATGTTGGAGTAAAAATGCAAATAATCATGAATAAAAAAGAATTGGTGAATACTTTTATAGCACTTGCTATGTGCCAGGTAGGCACTGCTCTATTCAGTTTCTATGTATTAACCCAGTTAAATTTCTCAACAGCTCTAGGAGGTTGACATTATTATTCCCATTATTACAGATAAGAAAACTGAGACCAAAGCATGCAGTGACTTGCCCAAGGTCAGCCATAGCAAAGCCAAAAATGGAGCCCACGCAAACTGGATAATATGTGGAACAGTCAACACAGCACACAGCACATAGTAGGTGTTCAACTAATGACAGAGGAAAAAGAAAGAAGTTGGGGAGATGCTTCATTATCTGAGACATCAAGAAGGTGAGTGGTTTCACCAAGAAGGAAGTTGGTCTGGGGAAGATAGTAAGTTCCATCGAGGGAGTGAGGGGTCTGGAGACTGGGGACCTGAGGTGGGGAGGGAAGGAGGGAGCTGGTGCTAAGGACCTGGACCCTGGGGTGATGCCCAGCCTGGCCACCATGAGGAGGGAGTTGTAGGTGAGCCACTCACCTTCTCTCCTGCGTTGATCTTGAAGGACACGCCCCGCACAGCCAGCGGGAGCTCGGGTCGGTATCTCAGCCCAAAATCCCGGAACTCAATCTGCCCCCTACGAGGCCAGGGCGGGTGGGCTGCACAGGTAAGTGGCTTCCAGGGAGCCTGAGGCAGGAGGGGACACTGGGTCAGGGGAACCTTTCTCCAGGCTTCTCATGAAATGGCCTGCCTCTCTGATCCTCAGTTTCCTCATCTGTAAAATGGGCATGCATGCTAAGTCACTTTAGTCACATCTGACTCTTTGGGACCCCACAGACTATAGCCCGCCAGGCTCCTCTGTCTATGGAATTCTCCAGGCAAGAACACTGGAATGGGTTACCATGCCCTCCTTCAGGGGAGCTTCCCAACCCAGGTCGATCATGTCTCCTGCACTGCCAGGTGGATTCTTTACCTCGTAGTGCCACCTGGGAAGCCCCATAAAATGGGCATATTTATTGCTATTCTCTAGGGTTCTTACGGGGCATAGACTATAGCAAGGCTAAAAACAAATAATATTGAGTATTGTGAAAATTATAATGGTGTTGGCTACTCTTTAAATTATTATTATTAGCCAGTATTAACTGTCAAATAATATTCTTTCACTAATAGAGGTAGATACTCTCCTTTTTTCTTAATGAAAAGGGCAACTCTGCGCAGTGTGGAGACTGGCGCTGCCATACGCTATTCCTGTGACCTTAAACAGGTCATTCCACTCTCTTGAGCCTTGACTTTCCCATCCATGAAATGGGGCTAATCAGAGCGGTGGACATGTGTTGAGCATTTACGGTGTATTGGACTCGGTATGAAGTCCTTTACTGTGGGATGACCTCACCCCGAACTGTTAGGCTGCTGCTGTGTTTCTCTTCTGCTCCTACAATGCTGCCGTTATGTTTCAGTAAAACCAACCTCATGGACTGTAGCCTGCCAGGCTCCTCTGTCCATGGAATTCTCCAGGCAAGAATACTGAAGTAGGCTGCCATTTCCTTCTCCAGGGGATCTTCCCAATCCAGGGATCAAACTCAAGTTTCCCGCACACTGCAGGCAGATTCTTTACCATCTGAATCACCAGGGAAGCCTCCAACTATCATGTTACTATCATGCTATTGCTATGTTTCTATAATGTTGCCATCATGTCACTATCATGCTGTTACTCATGGTGCCCTGTCATTCAGAGTGCCCTGCTGTGCCTAAGCTAGGAAGCAGAGGAACCAGGATTTGACCTCGTTCCAGACCCTACCCTCTTAACTATGACTGCCGCCTTGGCTGTGACTCTGGTCTACAGTGGTGGGGGCCCTGAAGCCAACGGCAGATGTCAGCCTGGGTCCGCCATCCTCTGCTGCGAAGCCCGGATGGGACCTGCTGCCCCGCCCCGCCTCCCGCCCGTCACCTCCTTGGGCGTCTGGGCGTAGTCCTTCAATCGCTCCACCGACACAATGCTGCTCTCCAGGTCTGTCCAGCTGCGAACGGCCCACTGCAGCGTCTGGGTCACCTGGTGCAAGAAGACCCCTCAGGACAGCATCAGCAAGACCACCCCATAGGTGAGGCAGGGGCTGGGAGGTAGGACCCAGGGCAAACAAGGGGGCAGAGTTTGACTGTAGCCACAAGGACCCCTTTAGTCAAACTGGAGTATGTGGACCAGAAACGAGCCCTCAGACACCAGCTTGTCCAATCCTTCTTGAAGCAGGTAGGGAGACAGGACCAGAGAGGGCGCACAGCCCTCCCAGGGACACCCAGCAGGGCCCAGGCCCGCTGACTTCCATTCAGAGAGGACTCCTTCCACTGATTTCCGTCACACCGGGAACCTCACTGAGCTCCTCACCAGGGCCCACTTGCCCTGTCTGCACCAGCCCTGCCCCCAGCCCGCCCAACCTCTCCCTCTAAGCTTGCCCTCAAACACTCTCTCCAGCCACACCGCCTTTTGTGCTGTTCCTCTAACACCAGTCACACCTCTCCCCCCATGCCAGGGCCTTTCCTCCTGCTGATGCCACACCAGGACCACCTTCCACTTCCCTTCCCCGTCATCCCACTCGAGAGTTGCAGATCTTAGGCTCCCTCCTCAGAGACGCCTCTGGACCACGCGCTAGAAAAGCACCCTCCCGTCAGTCAGGCTCCTCCTCCTACTTGCTGCATCCTTAAGCTTAGTTGCCTCAACTATAGAATGAGGACAATAACAGTACCCCTGAGGGGGCCATGGGCAGGACCGAATGAGCTAGTGTTATAAAGCCCTTAGAACAATGTCTCATTCACAGTGAATGCTACTTGCATATGCACGTGTGTTTATATATGTTTTTTTCCTTCCCTTAGAAGTGAAAAAAGTGAAAGTGTTAGTCGCTCAGTCGTGTCTAACTCTTTGTGACTCACACACTGGAGCCTGCCAGGCTCCTCTGTCCATGGGATTCTACAGGAAAGAATACTGGACTGGGTTGCCATTCCCTTCTCCAGGGGATGTTCCTGACCCAGGGGTCAAACCCAGGTCTCCTGCATTGCAGGCAGATTCTTTACTGTCTGAGCCACTAGGGAAGCCATCCTTTACAGATGTCATAACCTGACACTAGATATTGTTATTAAGAGTTAACAAAACATTAACAACACGCTGGAAATGGACTCTATATGTTATCTCAATGAATCTTTACAACATCTAGAAGGAAGGGGTTACTGCCCATTTTTTGGAGGAGTACACTGAGGCTCCAAGAGGGAAGAAGAGTCTTGCCCGAGGTCCAGCCTAGGCTCTGGCAGAGCCGTGTTTTCCTCAGTGGCTGGTAGGCTGGACTCAGGTCCTTGAAGGTCCCCCTGGCAGGGGTCTGCGTCCACTCTACCCACAGCCTAGAGCCCAGGTTGGGGGGTGTCTGGAGTACCTGGAGGGCGGCAGAGACAGAGAAGCCCACGAGGCCGGGGCTGAGGTGGGCCTTGCTCAGCACAGCACACAGGGCAGCCACGAACACCAGCCCGTTCCCCACCAGCTCCAGGTTGGCAGCGAGCCACCTGCAAAGGGACAGGTAAGAGTAGCGTCAGTGGGGGCCTCTCGAGGGACACCTGCTTCCCTGGGCACAAGGGCTGTGCCAGCTCGAGTGCCCACAGGGTCCCGGCTATGATCTCCTCCACACCCAGGCCCTGCCCGAGCTCGGAGGGTAGGGGAGGCCCAGGCTGCACCATCTCGCCTGAGCCCAGCTCAGAAGCCAGCACACAGTAGGTACTCAAGTAAGCTCTGCTTTTTGTCCCTGGGCTGTGGCGAGCCACATCCTGTGTTCCCCCTGCCTGAACCCCACCTCCATCTTCACCTGACCAACATCCTACCCTCACACAAGTCAGCTCAGATATCATCTCCTCGGAGAGCCCTTCAGACCACTCCTTCCTTCTATCACTCTCAAAAACTAAACTAATCTGTCCTTGACTGTCGGCCTCCATCAGCAGATCGTGAGCTCCATGAGGGCAGCAACTTCATCTCGTTCATGGCTCTGTCCCCACCGAGAACCCAGCACAGGATCCAGCACATAGTGGGTGCTCAACAAATATATATCAAGTGGCTGAAGAAATACACACCCCTTTTATTGCATTCCTGCTCTACCATCCATTTGTTTATTCATTCGTTCAGCAGATGTGTATTAGGCACCTACTGTGTGCCACACATGCAGGAGATGCTGGGGACAAGATAAAAAGCCCTGTCTTCAGGGAGCTCTGGGTTTCACTGCACATAACACCTAGTCCTCCTAACAACACCACGGTGGGGAGACTCTTGTCGCCAATGGACAGATGAGGACACGGGGACTCAAAGGGTCCAAGTCCACACACATAATAAACACAGTGATTTGAAGCCACATCTGCCTGATTGAGGGTCTGCCACTTCCTTGATGGCTGACCTTGGGGGAGTCCCTTCACTTCTTTCCTCCTTGGCTTACCCATCTGTGGGATGAAATAATATCTGGCTTATTACAGTTGAGAGGATTAAATGAGATACACCCGCCGTATATGGTGCAGAAGTCATTGACCTCTGGACAAAGTAGGTGCTTCCTAAATGTTTGTAAGGTTCCTCCTCCCTAGGCTAGGACCCCAGGAAGGGGCCAGGACAGGTCCCCCAAAGGGCAGATGGAGTTGAGACACTACCCACAGCTACAGAGCTTCACAGCCCCAGCTGGCTGGGGACCTGGGCAGAAAAGAGAGGAACTGACATTTACTGAATTCACATCTGCTATGGGCTTGCCCTTCTCCACACTCTGGCATCACACTGCCTGGATTCAAATCCTGATTCCACCACATATTTGCTGTGTGGCCCTGGGAAAGTTCCTAAATCTCTCTGTGCCTAAGAGTCATCCTCTGGGAAAGAGTCTCTGCCTGGTGGCGTTGCTAAAAGGATTCAATCAATTAACCCACAGAAGATGCTCAGGACTGTGCTGGGTATGTGGTGAGCATGTTACAAGTATTAGCTATATTTGTTTAGTCTCAACAGCCACTCCACGAGTGCAAACCCACTTTAACGAATGAGGCTCAGAGAGGTTATGTGACTTGCCCAAGATCACCCAGCTAGCAAGTTGGAGAGCTGGGATTTGCACCCGTGTCTGTCTGTTCTCAAAGCTGGGGTTCTTATTCTTGCTTAGTACTGAAAGGAGGCTGACGATGTTTATGTAGCTCCTTTGTCATCAAGGCAAAGAGGGTTCTGCCCTTTTTCTGACATCTGTACCTCCTGCCCACCTGCTGTTGGGGAACCCCAGGCCAATCTGCATCTGCTCATATGTGAGCCGTGTGCACCCCTGGGATCTAGGCTCTGTTTACCCTCGACTCGCGGTGTGACCCTGGGCAGGCCACTTGACCTCTCTGGCCACACAGTATGACATTCTCTCATTCTCAGGGGACACAGATGGATTACAGGGTCTTTTCTGACCCCTTCCTACCTGTCAGCCACCAGCCGCGGGAAACTGACTCTCTGGCTTTCATCCACGTGGGCGTCATTCTGAGCCGCAAAGGGGCCCTGGGCCCGGAAGGCCCTGACCACCGGCCCACCCTGGAATGTCTCGGCCACATGAGAACATACATATGAGTATCTGGCTGACTCCAGGCGTCTGAGCTGGCACGAGCTGGCCACGTATAGGCTCTGAAGCAGGATGGCAGAGAAGTCACAAACACAGAGAGAGTCTGAGAAGCAGAGGGAGTTGTTACCAGCTAGCTGTATGACCGTGGGTCAGCTGCCTCTCCTCTCTGGGCTCCAGTGTCCTTGCAGAATCAGAGTTCCATGGGTCATTTTAAAAATCACCTGGGAAGCCTCAAAAACTCCCAGTGCCTCATCCCAGAACTATTAAGTCGGAATTTCTGGCATCATCAGCATGGCTTTGGAATTTTTCAAAAGCCTTCAAGTGAGTCTCAAGCACACCCAGGGTGGAGAAACCACTAATCTGTTGTACATGTCTCATTCTCAGCTCCAAGACCAACTGCTTCACTCAGGGCCAGTCATTGTGGGAACAAAGCCACAACAGGCAAGGAAGGCAGCTGGACAAGTCGAATGCATTCACTTAACTCGAGGATTACATGTCGGGTGCTGGGAACACAGTGATGAACACAATGTATGTTGTTATCTGCTTTGACACGGGAAGTGTTGTACAGCTGGCAGGTGGGGAGGAACCTGCCTTTGTGATCACCGGGCTGCATGCCAGGCTCTTTCCGAATACAGCTGACTCTTGAACAACATGGGTCTGAACTGCATGAGTTCACTTATTTGTGGATTTTTAGTAAATCTCAATGGGAGAAGGCAATGGCACCCCACTCCAGTACTGTTGCCCGGAAAATCCCATGGATGGAGGAGCCTGGTAGGCTGCAGTCCATGGGGTCGCTAAGAGTTGGACACGACTGAGCGACTTCCCTTTCACTTTCCACTTTCATGCATTGGAGAAGGACATGGCAACCCACTCCAGTGTTCTTGCCTGGAGAATCCCAGGGACGGGGGAGCCTGGTAGGCTGCAGTCCTTGGGGTTGCACAGAGTTGGACACGACTGAAGCGACTTAGCAGCAGCAGCAGCAGCAGCAGTAAATCTCAATAGTAAATACTACACTACAACACGACCCACGCTTGGCTGAATCTGTGGATACGAAGGAACTGTGTATACAGAGGAGTGACTGGAACTCAGAAGCACATTTTCAATAGCAAGGAGGGTTGGTGCCTCTAATCTCTATGTTGTTCAAGGGTGAACTGCAGCATTTGGTCATGGTGAGGTGGGCATTTGGAGGTGGGCAGTGATGTGAATATAGAAGCTGTAAGCATCGTTCACAGCATATATGTAAGAACACCAGGGACTCAGAGGGATTAAGAAGTGGCCCAAGCCTCTATAGCACACAAATGCCAGGACCTGGATTCAAATCCATCTCTGCCCAACTCCAAAGCTTCAGACAGAGAAAGCAGTTCCTCCCCCAGCTCAAGAGGGTAGAGAAGAGACTTGGGATAGTTGTGGAGGGAAGTGATACCATGGACATTGTCTGGCTATCATGTTGTTTTTTTCTACTTCTGATTTTTGTCTGGCTACCAAGGTTTTTTTTCTACTTCTGATTTCCTTAAGGGGATGGGAGGTTAGCTGTCAATAATAAGATCTGATCAAGGAGGTGGTCACATGACACAGCCCTGCCAGGCAAAGTAAACTATTCCTTTGGTCACAGTGATGAGTTCAGGATGAACATATGCCCCATGAAGGGCCAATCTGAATCTTCCCTGGAACTGATGTATGATTGCTGAGCTGGAGAAAGGTTGCTTGTGCTGGGGTTGCTGAGGTGGGAGGCTGTAAGTACAGGGTTGCCACTGGGCCATCAGGCCTGCCCTCTGGAGAAGGCATGTGTGCAAAATTAGGCCACGCAGAGCTGAATAAGTGATTCTTAAATATTGGCATGGATTGGAATTATCTGGAAGGTTCTTTAAAATCCAGATTTCTGGGCCCCACCTCCATAGTATCTGAATCAGAGGGTCTTGGATGGGGCCCGAGAAGGTGTATTTCTAACTAGTTCCCAGGTGAAACTGATGCTGCTGTTCTGATCACACACTTCAAGATCCACTAAAGGGTGATATGGAGTGACAGCACCCTGATAACAGCTGATCCCCTACACCCTGGGAGCATAAGTCATTGAATTCGGTTCTTGTGTTTAAGCTAATTTCAGTTGGGCTCTGGTTTTAACCACTGAAAGAGTCTAGCCTAATACAACAGTCTTCAAGAGCTTGCAATGCCTTCTTGGTTTCCAGATCACTGGAGAACAGGAAGCTGATTTCAGTAGCAGCCTGATAAACTGTTAGACATTAAGATGTTTGATGTGAACATTTGAGAGACAGAGATGAGAATAAGTGTTAGACCATAGTGTCTCTGTCTCTGAGAATTCTTTTAGGGGTGGCCCCTAGATGTCCAGCTGCGTGGAACCTCTTACAATGAGTCCTGTCCAGAGGAGGAGGTGACCTTGGATGACCCCAGGAGCCTCCTTAAGCTCTCCTTACCTGAAACCCAGCATAGAGGAGGAGCAGTGGCAGGATGGCCACGACGGCCAGTGGGGTGGTCACTGTCACCACCAGCCCAACTTCCAGGAGTCCGAAGGCATACATCAGTAGAGACCGGAGTTTGTCTGGGATGTCCACATCTACTATGTCTGTCTCCTTGGAGAAGCGGTTCAGCAGGTTCCCAACGGGCGTCCTCTCAAAGAAGCCAATAGGAGACCGGGCCACATCCCACAGCAGCCCCCGGAAGAGCAGGCTCGATGCCCGGATCCCACCGAGGAGCACTGTGGCCATGGAGGCAAACAGCCCGATTGCTGGGGACAGAGACATCAGGGCATCAGGGCTGGAGACCCCCAAAACCCCATGGTGGCTATCTTATCTTATGACCACCCTGATTATCCCTTGATGGAACCACCACGTAGAGGGTTGAATAGTGTCCTCCTTCCATATTCATGTCTACCAGGAATCTCAGAAAGCGACCTTATTTGGAAATAGAGTCTTTGAAGATATTATTAGTGAATGAGCTTGAGAGGAAATCATCCTGGATTTAGGGCAGGGTCTAAATCCAATGACTGGCGCCATTGGATAAGAAGAGAAGATGCTGTGAATATGGAGGCAGTGATGCACCACAAGCCCAGGTATGCCAAGGATGGCCGGCGACCAGTAGAAGCTAGGCGAAAGGCATGGGACAGCTTCTCCTTCAGAGCCTCCAAGAGGGACCGATTTTTGCTGACCCCCTGACTTTGGACTTCTGGCTTCAGAATTGTGAGAGAATAAAATTTCTGTTGTTCTAAGCTACCAAGCTTGTGGTAATCAGTTTTATGGCAGCCCTGTTGTTCTTGTTTAGCCACTTAGTAGTGTCTGACTCTTTTGTGACCTCATGGATCATAGGCTGCCAGGCTTCTCTGTCCATGGGATTATTCAAACAAGAATACTGGAGTAAGTTGCCCTTTCCTCCTCCAGGGGATCTTCCTGACCCAGGGATTGAGCCCGCGTCTCTTGCATTGGTAGGTGGATTCTTTACCCCTAGTGCCACCTTGGGAAGCCCACGGCAGCCTTAGGAAACCCATACACCCACTTCCTCCCAGAGCCCATCTATGTTCTTGGAATGGAGCTAACTTCATTCTTTGTTTCTAGAGTGGGGAGAATTTCATCCCTGGACAATCCAAACCTCTTCAGTTAGTTCAGGGGTGAACACATGACCCAAGTCAGGCCAATAAGAGTGAGACCTGGGACTTTGCTAGGACTTTTGGGCAGAGGTGCTCACTTTTTTGAGGTGGCCAGACTGGAGCTGTGAGATACCATCTTGACACCAAAGCAGGTTGCCTGCCTGCACAGGAAGCTTTCATAGAGGAAGAAAATGAAGCTAATCTTCCAGCATTTGTTGAACCTCTGGATCCAGCCATACCTGAAGCTAGTTACCTATGGATTCCAGTCGCATAAGCCAATACGTTCTCTTGTTTAAACTAGGTTGAGACATATAGTTTTCTATAGTTAGTACATTATACCTATATAGTTTTTAGCTATATTAATTTCAAATAGAGCAGACTTTAGAGTAAGGCAAGTTATCAGGGATAAAGAGGGCATTATATAATGATAAACGTGTCAGTTCTCAAGAAGACAGAACAATCCTTAATGTGTACTGCCTAATAACAGGGCATCAAAATATGTGAGGCAAAAACTGGCAGAACTGCAAGGAGAAATAGATGCATTCATTCTCATAGTTGGAGACCTCAACTCCTCTCTATAAGAAAAAGACAGACGCAGTGGGCAGAAAATCAGTAAGGACAGAGATGAACTCAACACCACCATCAGTCAACTGGATACAATGAACATCAACAGATCACTTCATCCAACGGCAGCAGAACACAAATCCCTAAGTTCATATGAAACATTCACTAAGATAGACCACATTCTGGGCCACAGAAAACACCTTAACAAATTCAAAAGAGGAGAAACTTTACAATGTCTGTTCTCAGACTGCAGTGGAATTACACAAAAACAACAAATACTTGGAAAATCCCCAAATACTTGAAGATTAAACAACACATTTCTAAGTAACACACGGGTCAAAGAAGAAACCTCATGAGAAGTCTTAAAATATTTTAAACTAAATGCAAATAAGAACACGACTTATCAAATTTGGAGGATGTAGTGAAAACAGTACTTAAAATAAATGGATAGCACTGAACGGGGCTTCCCAGGTGGTGTGAGGGCTAAAGAACCCGCCTGCCAATGCAGACACATAAGAGATGCAGCTTTGACCCCTGGATGAGAAGATCCCTTGGAGGAGGGCATGGCTACCACTCCAGTATTCTGGCTTGGAGAATCCCATGGACAGAGGAACCTGGGGGGCTCCAGCCCATAGGGTGGCAAAGAGTCAGACTGAAGCGACTTAGTGAGAGCCTGATAGTACTGAATAAGTATATATTAGAAAAAAAGGAAGCTCTAAAATTCACCATCTGAGCTTTCACCTTAGGAAACTAGAAAAAGAAGAGAAAACTGAAGCCAAAAGGAGCAGAAGAAAGTGAACAATAAAAAGCACAGTAGAAATCAATGAAATGGAAAACAGGAAATCATTAAGAAAATCAATGAAAACAAAGCCAAGGTCTTTGAAAAGATAAAAAAAAATTTTTTAAAGATAAAAAAGATAAGCTTATAGCCAGACTAAGAAAAAAGAGAGAGGAGACAAATTACTAATATCTGAACTTTTAAATAAAAGGATGTCATTACAGATCCCATGGATATTAAAAGTATAATAAATGAATACTATGAATAACTCTATGCCTATAAATTTGACAACTTAGGAGAAATGGACCAATTCCTTGATAGATACAATCTACCTAGACTTATGCAAGAAGAAATAATCTAAGTAGGCCTATTCAGAAGCTATTAGAGAAACTGAATTGATAATAGCTTTCCAAAACAGAAAGTGCCAGGCTCAGGTGATTTCCTCGTTGAGTTCTAACAAATATTTAAGGAGAAATTATATTAATCTCTACAATCTTTTTCAGATTCTCTATAATTTCTTTCAGAGGATTGAAGCAGTGGGAATATTTCCTAACTTATTCTATGAGGTCAGCATTTCCTAAAGCCAGAATCAGACAAACATTACTGCATAGATCAATATCTCAAAAGAACGGACATGTAAAAATCCTCAACAAAATAACAAATGAAATCCGACAATGTATGAAATGAATTATACATCATGACCAAGTGGAATTTATCCCAGATATGCAGAGCTGATTCAACATTTGAAAAATCAATTAATGTAATCTACTACAGAACAGACTAAAGAAGAAAAATTACATGATCATATCAATAGATGCAGAAAAAGATTATAAAATCCAGCACTTGTTCATGAAAAAAAAAAACCCTAAACAACAAAAACCTCTTTCAATAACATATGACTACATTAAATTAAAAATCTTTTGCACAGTGAAGTAAATTATCAACAAAATGAAAAATTAGCCTACTGAATGGGAGAAGTTATTTGCAAATGATATTTCTGATACGGGGTTCATATCCCAAATATACTAAGAACTCATCCAACTCAATGTCAGAAAACCAAACAACCCAATTGAAAAATGCACAGAGAATCTGAATGGACATTTTTTCAAATACGACATACAGATGGTCAGCAGGTGCTTGAAAAGATGCTCACCATCACTAGTCATCAGGGAAATGTAAATCAAACCACAATGAGATATCATCTCACACCTGTCAGAATGGCTATTCTCAAAAAGACAACAAAACAAGTGTTGGTGAGGATGTGGAGAAAAGAGGAGCCTTGTGTGCTGTAGAGAGGAGTGTAAACTGGTGTGGCCACCATGGAAACCTGTATGGGACTCCTCAAACTATTAAAAGTAGACCTTCCATACAATCCAGCAGGTCCACGTCTAGATATTTATTCCCCCAAAATGAAAACATTAATTTGAAAAGATATAGGCACCGCTATGCTCATTGCAGTATTATTTACAAAAGCCAAGATAGGGAAGAAACAGAACTGCCCACTGATGGATGAATGGATATACAAGATGTAGTATATATCCAATAGAATATGACTCAGCCAAAAAGAAAACTCTTGCCATTTGGGACAACATGGATGGACCTAGAAGGTATTATGCTAATTGAAATGACAGAGAAAGACAAATCCTGTGTAATTTGACTTACATGTGGAATCGAAAGAACAAAACAAATAAACAAACATAACTAAACAGAGTCACACGGAGAGAAAAACAGGAGGTTGCTATAGGAGAGGGGAGTGGAAGGAGGAGAGAAATAGATCAGAGAGGTTAAAAGGGACAGATTTCCCTTTACAATATAAATGGGTCAAGAGGTATGAAATATATAGTGTAATATTGTCAATAATTATCTAATATCTTTTTATGGTGACAGAGCATAACTAAGACTTCCCATGGGCATCATTTTGAAATGCAGACAAATATCAAATTACTATGTTATGTAGCAGGAAACTGGCATGAGACCAATAGTCAACAAGTACCGTAAGGGAAAGTTGAAAACTTTGAAGAGTAATGTACAACATGATAAACATAATTAGCACTGAAAGTGAAAGTGTTAGTTAGTCATGTCCAACTCTTTGCAACCCCATGGACCGCAGCCCGCCAGACTCCTCTGTCCATGGAATTCTCCAGGCAAGCATACTGGAGCGGGTTGCCCTTCCCTTCTCCAGGGGATCTTCCCGACCCAGGGATCGAACCTCGGTCTCCTGCATTGCAGGCATATTCTTTACCATCTGAGCCACCTGGAAGCCCTTATTAACACTGATGTATGTTGTATATGAAAGCTAAGAGAGTAACTCCTAAGAGTTCTCATCACAAGGAAAAATTGTTAAGTATTTGTTTAACATTTTGTATCTTATACAGAGATGACAGATGTTCACCAAACTTTATGGTAATCAGTTCATGATGTAAGTCAAATCACAGAGCTGCGTGTCAACTACATCAATAAATGTGGAAGAAAAATATGGTGTAGAACTCAGAAAAAATAAAAAAGACTGTGTGGTATTGGTGAAAGCACAGACAATCAGATCAATGAAACAGAGGTGAACGTGTAGAGCACAGATAATTGCAGGCAGTGAAACTATTCCATATAACACTCTAATGGTGGATATATGCCATTATACATTTGTCCAAGCCTATGGGATGCACTGTGTGCAGGTCAGGAAGCAGCAGTTAGAGCTGGACGTGGAACAACAGCCTGGTTCCGAATAGGAAAAGGAGGATGTCCAGGCTGTGTATTGTCACCCTGCTTCTTTAACTTCTATGCCGAATACATCATGAGAAACGCTGGGCTGGAAGAAGCACAAGCTGGAATCAAGATTGCCAGGAGAAATATCAATAACCTTAGATATGCAGATGACGCCACCCTTATGGCAGAAAGTGAAGAGGAACTCAAAAGCCTCTTGATGAAAGTGAAAGTGGAGAGTGAAAAAGTTGGCTTAAAACTCAACATTCAGAAAACGAAGATCATGGCATCCAGTCCCATCACTTCATGGGAAATAGATGGGGAAACAGTGGAAACAGTGGCAGACTTTATTTTTGGGGGCTCCAAAATCACTGCAGATGGTGACTGCAGCCATGAGATTAAAAGACGTTTACTCCTTGGAAGGAAAGTTATGACCAACCTAGATAGCATACTGAAAAGCAGAGACATCACTTTGCCAACAAAAGTCTAGTCAAGGCTATGGTTTTTCCAGTGGTCATGTACGGATGTGAGAGTTGGACTGTGAAGAAGGCTGAGCGCCAAAGAATTGATGCTTTTGAACTGTGGTGTTGGAGATCCAACGAGTCCATTCTGAAGGAGATCAGCCCCGGGATTTCTTTGGAAGGAATGATGCTAAAGCTGAAACTCCAGTACTTTGGCCACCTCATGCGAAGAATTGACTCATTGGAAAAGACTCTGATGCTGGGAGGGATTGGGGGCAGAAAGAGAAGGGGACGACAGAGGATGAGATGGCTGGATGGCATCACCGACTCGAATGACGTGAGTCTGAGTGAACTACGGGAGTTGGTGATGGACAGGGAAGCCTGGCGTGCTGCAGTTCATGGGGTCGCAGAGTCGGACACGACTGAGCGACTGAACTAATGAACTAATGGGATGTAGAACTCTCAGAGTGAACCCTGATGAAAACTGGGGACTCCAGGGGACTTTCCTCCTGGTCCAACGGCTAAGACTCTGCACTCCCAATGCAGGTGGCCCAGGGTGGATCCCTGGTCTGGGAACTAGATCCCACATGCCGCAACTAAAGATCCTGCATGCTGAAACGAAGATCAAAGATCCCATGTGCCTCAACTGAAGCAAAGCACAGCCTCCCCACCCCCCCCCCCCAAAAAAGAAGAAGACTGTTTAAAAAAAACAGCTGTGGCCTTCAGGTGCTAGGATATAGGCTCATTGCTCGTGACACACGCAGCACTGGGGGGATGTTGATAGTGACCTAGGCCATATACATGTGGACGCGGGGGTGTATTTCTATACCTTCTGCTCAATTTTGCTGTGAACCCAAAACATAAAGCTATCTTAAAAAAAGAGAGAGAGAGAAGTTAGGGGGCATTGATGGTGGGGAAATGGTCCAGGACCCACCTCCTCTGGGGGTTGGGAGGAGGGCAGCGGCAGCCATGTGGGGGTGCTGGAAGCCAGCAGCAGCCAGACTTTGGAGTGGTCCTCTGCTTGGGGGAGGGAGAGTCCAGCTGACCTGCTGCCCACCCAAGCGCTCAGGTGCCCCCAAACCTGGGGCCCAACATTCTGCCTTTGCCAATGAGGCTGGGAGAGACTCTAAGGGGTCTGTAAAAGTAGGGACTTCCCCAGCCACAGCTTAAGGATGCAGGTCTGTGTTTGCAGCCAGGACCATTGCACAGATGTTCAGGAAGAGAGGATGAGCCCGGGTGTGTAGGTGAGGCAGCCCCGAGGCACTCTTGGCTGCAGCTGGAGGATGGAGCGGAGTACCTTGGAGACAGCCCAGGAGCCCGAAGACCCAGCCCCGCAGGGCCGCGTGAGTCTGCTGCCCGTCCACGGTGGGGTCGTCTGCCCACAGGCTCAGCCAGTAGCCACGGCAGAAGGAGGCCACTTGCTGGCAGAGGAAGAGGAAAAGCGCGTAGAGGCAGAGTGGTGTGCCCACCGCTCGTAGGTAGGTCAGGTACATGGTAGCCTTCACCTATAGCACACATAGGAGAGATGGGGCAGAGCGAGGCCCCAGGGGGAGACAGGAAGGGTCAGGTGGGGCTCCCAAAGCATGCCAGCAGGCAGACAGAGCCACCATGCAGTACCTCCCGCCTGGAGCACCACCTCCCCCCAGGCCCGCCTGGTCTCAGGACCCCCTTCCTCTATGGCTCCCAGGTGGCCAGTGGGAGCCTTAACGGGGACAGGTGGTGGTACTTCCTGGGTTGGGAGTGGTTATTTGAACACCTACTATGGACAGGCATGTGTCTCCATCCTCATACTTCCCACTTGAGAGATGAGGAACTGAGACGCAGAGTGGGTCATTTATTTAAGGTCTAGTTCCTACAAATATGAAATTCTGCATGCAGCTGCACCCAGAATGAACTTGTTCAAACATCCATCTGACCCCGCTCTGCTGTTGCTGACCTGCCCTTGACTTTCTCTTGCTCGCAGAAGAAATTCCGAACCTCAGTACACCCTCTGACCTCACCCGCCCGCTATGCACTATCTGCCGGTCTCATGGGATCCTTCTCTCTGGCTTCTTCTCACTTCAAGGCCTTGATCCTTGCTGTTCCCCCTGCCTGCAATGCTCTTCGCTGCTCTTTCCATGGCTGGTTCCTTCACCTCCTTCAGGGATGTCAAATGTCACTCCTCAGAGCATCCTATCCAAGCAGGCCCCCGACTCTTGGTTCGTCCCTATCTCATCACTTTTCTTTATTTTCTTTACAGCATCTATCATTATCTGATATCACCTTTCTTATTAGCCTAATTGTTTCCTAACCCCACCACCACTGGCCTGCAATCTCCACCAAGGCAGAAACATCATCTGGCACACAGTGGGAGTTCTGAAAATGTTTGCTGGATGGATGAGTAGGTGGATGGTTGAGTGGACGAATGCGTGAGTGAACAGGTAGATGGGTGGGTGGAAGAGTAAAAGAGTGGGTCTGTAAGACGCTGGGTGGATAGACGGATGGCAGGATGGGTGGATGACTGGGTGAGTGAAGAGTTGGATGGCTGGGTGAGATGGATAGAAGCCTGAGTAGATGGGTGGGTGAGTGGGTGGAAAGGAAAATGGATGGATGAATGAATGAATAGGTAGGGAGTGGGTGGGTGGACAAAGCAGCATAGGAAAGAAGAAATACTGTAAACTTCAGATTCAGACTGTCCTAAGTTTGAGTCCCGAGTGGTCACTTGCTAGCTGTGAGAACACAGACAAATCTCTAAGCTCCTTACGGACTCAGTTTCTTCCTCCCTAAAATGAAGCCATCATCATCATCTGAGTCTATGGTGGCTGTGAACATTAAGGAGTATGAGGTGTCTGGAATCTTACGTGGCACATAGCAGGTGTTCAATAAAGGTGAGTCGTGCCCCCCAGCCTCTTCCCGCACCCAGTGCTGTGTGAGCTGGGAGGTCTCGAGCCCTGGGCGGCAGCAGCAGCCGTGGATGTGGGGTGAGGGGAGCACAGATGGTTACCCTGCCATACTGAGCGCCGTCCTTTCCTTTCGGCTGTCCTGGCCCCTCAGGATCATCCAGCGGAAGCCCTGTCTGGGCCTCTAAGGCAGCGCTGTCCTTCTCAGGCACTAACTTCACGAACCTGTCATTTAGAGCAAATGAGGACGAATCAGTGTCTCTCCTCATGGGGTGTATGGTAGCCACTGAGCCACTCACTCACTCATTCATTCATTCAACTAACACTGTGAGCACCAATTAGGTGCCACGCTCCCATTCTCCATCTGCAGTGCCAGCTAGATGCCACCTATTACCCCAGAGTCGACCAAGCCTGTTCTTCCAATGCCATCTCACTGAAGGAGCTTCTCGGCTTTCATTTTGGCCTGAGCATTGCTGCAATCATTTTGCACCTGCTGTTTACTCTCAGATTTGTCAGTCCAGGTTTTCAGGAAGTCTGCCGAACGCTTTCGGATTGTTCCTATTAACTGTGGCTGAGTAGGCAGATGACCTTAAGTATGAATTGCCATTTACTGTGAAACCATGGGAAGCTGACTAATCTCTCCGTGCCTCAGTTTCCTCAGATGTAAAATGGGGATAATCTATGTCTGTCTGACTATCAATCATCTATCAACCAATCACCTACCCATCAATCTATTTATTCATCTATCAATTTATCTTTGTGATATTGTGATTTATGTTAAGAAATATATATTTGGTCTTTGACCCCATCCCTGGCACAGAGCTCCTAAAACCCTTGTAAATTCCTAAGTGAGAAGAGCCTTGAGAGCATCTCTGTTCTACTGGGATGACTCTGGGTGGGTTCCTGGATGGGGGCTGGTCACCAGAAAAACTAAGCCATGATCAGAAGCTTGGGATTTTCAGCCCCACCCCAATTCTCCAGCGAGGGAAGAGGGGTGGGAAGTGGAGTTAATGATGAATCATGCCCACATGGGGAAGCCTTCATAAAGCCCCAGTAATATGGGATTTGGGGTGCTTCCAGGTTTGCACACACACCCAGAGGTTGACACATGGGGCTCCACGCAGACAGAAGCTCCTGCATGCAGGACCCCCCCCAACCCCAGACCTCGCCCTGTGTGTCTCTTTATCTGGCTGTTCCGTCTCCTTGATCACATCCTTCAATAAACTGAGTGCTGTGGGCTATTCGGGCAAATTAATCAAACTCAAGGAGGGCATGACGCAAGCCCCCGAGTCGTCCCCAAGTAGGACAGAAGTTGTGTGAACCCTGGGGACCTACTACTTGTGACTGGCATCTGAAGTGGGGGGAGCAGGCTTGAGGGACTGAGCCCTTCACTTGTGGGAGCTGACATTCTCTCCAGGTGGTCAGTGTCAGAACTGAGTTCAATTGTAGGACATCCTGTTGGTGTTGGAGAATCGCTTGCTGGGAAGGTTTGCGGGGAGTAGGGGAGCACCCATTTGGTGTCAGAAGTGAATGATGTAGTTGTGTGAGAGCTTCCCTAGTGGTACAGTGGTAAAGAACCTGCCTGCCAATGCACGAGACACAGGTTTGAACCCCGGGTTGGGAAGATCTCCTGGAGAAGGAAATGGCAACCCATTTCCGTATTCTTGCCTGGATAATCCCATGGATAGAGGATCCTGGCGGGCTATAGTCCATGGGGTCGCAAAAGAGTTGGGCACAACTTAGCAATGAAAAGACAACAATGATGGAGAGAAAGGGGGTTGATGATTAGCAAGTTTTTCCAATACAATATTCATCTACCTGCATCTATGTATCTGTTTTTCTCTGTCTTGCTATTTGTCTACCTACCTACCTACTTACCTCTCTATCTATTATCTATCTACCCATCATCTATCTACACGTCTATCTATCTGCTCTTACTTAGGATACTATACATCATGGGCCTGCCCAGTGAATGGCCCAGGAGTGCCCTGGGTGACTGGCTGTGATGGGAGGAACTGGGCCCAGCCTCAGGGACTGAGGCCCCTCCACTGCCCCTTGTAGTCCCCCAATGATTGGCACTTAAGTTCTCACTCTTCAGTGCCCAGCGGTCTTATTGTTCTGTTTTACAGGGTCACTTTCCATAAAAATGGAGCGCAAAGGTGGCCCATCCCCCTGCTGCAGATGGCACCTCAGTGAGTCCATCAGTGAGTGGCTAGAGGGAGCTGGAGAAAGGGGGACACCAAGCCTCCCCCTGGTGACCCCGCCAGCACTAAGTGACGCCAATGCCCCTCAAAGCATGAGCCATAGGGCCTGGCATGGACATTAACAAGCATGGCCCGACTCCTTCTTTGCATCGGCCCTGCCCCGCTGCAGCCACGAGACAACTCTGACAAACTCCATGGCCTTCATCACACCTGAGGGCAGATTGGTCATTCTGTGAAAGGGACATGTGGGGACTCAGTCATTTTGGCTAACTGACCGGCCAGCAGTCTCTGGTGAGTCGTCCTGCACTGGGCCCCGTGGTGGGTCTTTAGCAGGTGTTCAACCCAGAATGGTTGGGGCCGCCCCACCCTCCTGAAATGCAGGCGGTATAACACAGTGCCTCTGCTTCGGCCTCGGCTTTTGGGCCCTCCCTGTGCTCAGCACCACAGTGAACTCACCTCTCTGATCCGCCCTCAGGCCTCCCACCTGCAGCAGAGCCTCTGGGGTCCTTGGCACCGGCCCGGGGTTCTGTGTCTGCAAGGTCAAGAGAGCCGCGTCACTCGATGGAGGTCGGCACCTTGGGGTGTGGATGCTGGCTCTGACGCCTCCACCCATTGAGCGTCTGCATCCTCTCACCTGGCTCCTTCTCTCTCATCCCGTCCTCCCTGGGTTCTTCCCGGAACCTCATTCATTCACTCACTTATTCACTTGGCAAAAATAACCAAGCATCTGCTATGAACTTGGGGCTGGGAAACAGCAATAATCACTGCACCAAGTCCAACCGCTTGAGTCCCCCCAGTGCCCTTGCACAAGCAGTCCACTGTTTCGGGAATGTTCTTTTCCACGTAGCTCTCACCCAAACTCAGATGTCGTCTCCCCAAGGAAAGACCCTCCTACCCACCATCCCCCAGGCTGGGAGGGTCCTATCTTCAAGCCTCAGGTGGGTGACACAGTGAATCAATGTTTAGGGACTTTACCAGAGTGAGCCACTGCTTAGCAGAGGAGGCGGAGCCTGGGATGGGGGAAAACTGGCTGTGAGCCCCAGCTCTGTCTTTCAGGGGCAGCAAACAGCATACAGATGGAGGTTCAAAGCCTGACTCTGCCACTTACGAATCAGGTCAACTTGGACCAGTTCTTGAACTTCCGGGCTTCAGTTCTCATCTAAAAAATGGAGGTTCCCCGTGTCATACATCAAACTCCCACGGGCTATCTATTTTACATATGGTAATACATGTGTTTCAGGCTGATGCTCTGTGACAACCTGGAGGGCTGGAGTGGGAAGGGATGTGGGAGGGGGGTGCAGGAGGGAGGGAGGGGACATAAGTATGCCCGTGGCTGATTCATGTGGCTGTATGGCCAAGGCCATCACAATACTGTAATTATCCTCTGGTCAAAATAAATTTTTTTTTAATGAAGGTAAGTACAGTACTGAGCTCAAAGGTGCTAAGTGGTGATTAAATGAGTTAATGGAGGTGACCTTGGCAGTTCTTTATCATCACTGTGGCTGAACGTGGATCGCTGACTTTCCTACCAGAACACTGTCAATTTTTCCAGTAAGGACTGTGTTCTCTGGGTAGCTAGAACCCCTAGCTGGCACACCCGGGGCCTCTGGCCTCAAGGCACCAAGTGACCTCCTTGCTCAGTCTCTGTAGCAGTTACAAACACAGACTCGAGAGCCAAACACACCCAAGTTCTAATCTTGAGACCCTGGGCAAATTATTTAACTCTCTTCTGGCTGGGTTGCTCCTCTGAAAAGTGGCTGCGATAATTGCACAACAGGATGGACTCACAGAGCACCCTCGTGAGCACGTTGTGGGCCCCTTCCTGCTCCGACCTGGACCCCGCTGCCGAGCCCCCGCGGCCCCGTCCCCTTCCTCCTTGGCCACCACGAGGCCGTGGGGGCGCTGGATGCTCTTGGGGTCTGGGTTGGTGGGTCCTGTCTGAGGGCTGGCGGCAGTGGGCGCCTAGAGTCCACAGTTGTGCCCTGAATCTGCTGCCCTGGCACCCGGTCCTGAGGAAGCTCTCGGCCAGGACATACCATGCAGCGTGGCCCCAGCACAGGGAACCCAAAGTCTTAACCACTGGACAGCCAGGGAAGTCCCATCCAACAATGCTTCTGATAATGCTACATAACTCAGTAGGATTAATCATGGCATAAATTAATAAACTCAGGAAGAATCTCCTGCCCCAACACAAACGTCAAACTTTCAAACTGCTGGCAATTCATTGAGCAAGTGCATACCCCCCATCTAATAACAAAATCAAATGATACATCTGTGGTACATAGCACCCACAAAAACCACAAAACTTTCTTGCATGGCTGTCTTGAAGATCTGTATGAATACCTACTTATCTATACCTACTTGTTTCGATATAAAATGCTATAATTTACTTACCACTAAGTTACATTTGCCAATCAAGAGCTACATTCTTACTGCCTTACTTAGTATATCAAAGTACATCTAGGTATTCTAGTCTGTTTTCAGTCACTAGGTCATGTCCAACTCTTTGCGATCCCATGGACTGCAGCCCACCAGGCTCTTCTGTCCATTGAATTTTCCAGGCAAGACCACTGGAGTGGGTTGCCATTTCCTACCCTAGGGGATCTTCCTGATTCAGGGACCCAACCTGCATCTCCTGTATCGGTAAGCAGATTCTTCACCACTGAGTCACCAGGGAAGCCCTCGTACTAAAGTTGACCTTCCCTGAGAGCTCAGCAGGTAAAGGATCTGCCTTCAATGCCAGAGACACAGAGGACGTGGGTTGGATCCCTGGGTCAGGAAGATCTCCTGGAGAAGGAAATGGCAACCCACTCCAGTCGTCCTGCCTGGAAAATCCCATGGACTGAGGAGCCTGGTGGGCTCAAGTCCAAAGGGTCACAAAGAGTGGACACGACTGAACAACTATGCATGCATGCACTTGACCTTGGCCAAAAGGCTGAGAAGCTAGTCTAGGGATATCATATTTGGGTCTTGTTACTCAAAATGTGGTATATTGACCACAACCATCAAAAGCCTTTGAATCCCAGAATCTTTATGGGGAGAGCTTGGCATGGCATTTTAAATGAGTGTTTCAAGTAAACTTTTGCATCCAAAAGTCTGTGAACCACCACCGTGATGAAGAGATGTGAGCCTGGCTCATGTAAAGACATAGACACATGAAAGCTGGACTCGTATGCTGCATTTGCATTAAAAAAAAATGAAAAATAAGGAGAAAAAAAAACTGCACAGTGCCTCATAGAGGGGTTGTGAAGACCAAATAAGACAATGCATGTTTATAGAAGCACTTAGCACAGTCCCTGGCTCATAGAAAGTTCCACTGGCACCAACTGGGGGACGGGTGGCCTCATGGGAGAGCTGTCTGCCTCTGGCCTGGGCCTGTAGGGAGGGTGTGGTCTGAAGGCTCCACTATGGCCAGTGGGAGCTGTTTAGCCTCCTCTCCAAGGGTGGCAGAAGCCAGGCACAGAGAACCAGCAAAGCCCAGCCAGTACCTCCTTCTCCTCCATCTCCTGGCTGGCTGGCTCCATCCAGAAGGCCCACCAGGGCCCCCTTCCTGTGCAGCAGCTCCTGGAAGGAACCCATCTCTGCAATGGCCCCATCTTCTAGCACCACGATCCAATCAGCCTGGGGCAGGACGTGGAGTGCGTGGGTGACGAGAATCCGAGTCTGGCAGGAAGGGATGGAAGTTACACTCACGCATGTGACCACTGGTCCAGAGCTGGGGGAGGGGGCTGGCTGGGGGAGTGTCCTGGGGCTCAGAGTGGGAAGACCTCCCCTTCTTGTGCTCCTGCCCTGTTTCTGGAAATGGCATGTCCCAACAGAGAAGTAAAGGAGGTCCTTCAACCTGTCTTGAAACCAGAAGACACAGTTCACCTGAACCTGGCCAGTGACCTGATGCAGAGCTGTGGTAGTTTAACCACAGGCCCGTAGGCAAGAAATGACTGAAGATGTAAGCCACTGAGATTTGGGGGCTGTTTGTTATGCAGCATGGTCACAGCAAAAGCTGACCATTACAAAGAGGAAAACTGAATTACAGGAGGGTGGTGGTGGACAGATGTAGGATAGAACTTTATCTACCTTTGTACTATGGCCTCTGAGACATTTTTCCAAACTTACCGTGCCCTGGAGCAGCCCATCAGGCCCAATGACCCGGTTGAAAACATGCTGGCCAACTTGGGCATCCAGAGCTGCCAAGGGGTCATCCAGGAGGTACACAGCAGCCTTCCTGTAGATGGCCCGGGCCAGGCTCAGCCGCTGCTTCTGGCCCCCAGAGAGATTCATGCCCTGTGGTGACAAGAGATGGACAGGAACCTGGGTCTACACCTGCAATGCCAGTGTGATGGGGACACGCCTGCTCACCAGAGTGAGCTATGGCTCACAGTGCCTGTCCTCCATGGCCACCTCCAACCTGAAGCACTTGCTCTCAAGACAACATGCCCCCAGCCTCCACCTGCCTGGCCTCTACCCTTTCCAGCCAAGCTTCCTGCATCTGCCTCTCCCTCCCCTTGAGTCCGGATTCTATTCCCATTTCTCCACTGATAAAGCCTTCCTCATGGACACCGGTCACTCCCCTGTTGCCTAATCCAGTGGGAACTTTTCAGTCCTTATTTTCATTCATTCATCATTCCACTCATATTTACTGCCTGGCTATTATGTGGGGAGAGCTGATGTTAGGGTGGGGCGTGGAACATTCTAGGTCTACCTCAAAGGGGGATCCAGCAGGATTTGCTGATGGATTAGACATGGGTGTAAGAAAAAGACAGAATCAAGGAGGACACCAAGGTTTGGGCTCTGAGCTCTTTAAGGATGGAGCTTCCATTACCCAGGATGGGGTGGGTTTCAGGGGAGCAGGGAATGGGAAATCATGTTTGGTTTAGGATGTGACATAGGTGGACAGAGGTGGACGGCAGCAGGCACCCCACTCCCTCCGCTTGGCTGCAGGACGCCTTGTCTTTCTCCCCAGATGTTCCTTCTCAGCTGCTCTTTCTGGCTCCTCCAGACCCTTTCCTGGAAACTCTCCTCTTCCTTCCAGGAAACCTTACCCATTTACTTAACTTTATCTCCCATTTTTCCACTCTCAATCCCTTAATCCAAGGGTCAGCAAATGTGTTCTGTAAAGGGCCAGATAGGAACTATTTAAAGGTTTGCAGGGGCTTCCTTGGTGGTCCAGTGGTTAAGAAGCCATCTTGCAATGGTTTGATCCCTGGTCTGGGAAGACCCCATATGCTGTGGAGAAACTAAGCCCATGTCCCACAACCACTGAACCCACATGCTGCAGCTACTGGAGCCCCGTGTACCACAGAGTTCACGCTCTGCAACAAAGAGAAGCCACTGCAGTGAGAAGCCTGTGCACCGCCACTAGGGCAGGCCCCGCTCTCTGCAGCTAGAGAAAGCCCACGTGCAGCAACGCAGATCCAGCGCAGCCAAAAATAAATAAATAAAGCTTTGCTGCCCCACCCCCACCCTCGTCTCTGTCACAGCTGCTCATCTCTGCCCCGATCATGCAAGTGCAGCCACGGACCACAGGTAAATGAATGTGTGTGGCTGGGTTCCAATAAAACTTTATTTACAAACCCAGCTGGTGGGCTGGATTTGACCTGTGGATCATAGTTTGTCAATCCCAGCCCAACCTGTAGTTCTAGATGCACACATCCTGTTTATTAAACATCTCAGCCCAGATCTTTTGGTGAGGTCCTGAAAGAGGAAGCAATCTGACCGTTGTCATGCAGAGAGGCAGGGCAGGAGCCTGGGTCACCTCATTCCCAGTTGTTAGAGAGCCCCCACCCCCTACCCCACCAACCCCTGCCATGTCTCCTGGCCTCTCTTCAGTCTCCATTTTCAACCATTCTCATTAAAGACTATTTATTGAGCACTTGCTATGTGCCTGGCCCTGAGCTGGGCCCCTTTCCTCCCCTACTTCCTTGCCCACTCTGTCTCCCCTGTATCCTTCCCTCACAGGTCAGGGCACCAATGGCCCTCAGCCACCGTGCCTCCCTGGCCCATGAAGGCCCCCAGGACCCTCACCTGCTCCCCGGTTCGGGTGTGGACCCCTGCAGGGAAGCCATCCACATCTGGCCACAGGGCACAGGCCTCCAGGACCGTCTCCAGCCACGGTGCATCCAGCTCCTGCCCGAAGCACACGTTGTCCACCACAGACATGTTCTGGACCCAGGCCTCCTGGGGCACATAAGCCACCGGACCCTAAAAGACAAACAGGCTGATGGGGACAGGGTTGGGAGCAGTTTTGGAGGAGCGGTGGGAGCCAGGTTCTTGGCAGTGGTGAAAGGCAGAGAGGAGCTTAGCTGTGAGACGGTGAACCGGGAGGAACAGAAGCGGGCGACAGTCCAGTGAACGGCAGGGGCCCGGCCTCACCTTGATGCTTACGGACCCCTCCACCCTGGACAGCTCCCCGAGGAGGGCAGACAGCAGGGAGGACTTTCCTGCCCCCACGGGACCGACAACAGCGAGCAGGCAGCCCTGGGGCACCGTGAGGTTGATCCTGGCAACACAGAAGGGGTGACATGTCCCTGAGAAGGACTCAGCCTGAGTCTGGGCAGAGTTGGTGAACCCCAGACAACTGGCCTCGGCTCCTGGTAACTCATCCAGGATGGGGGGCCGCTAAGAGGATGTCTGGGGCCCCCTTCCTCTCCCAACCCCTGTATGGCTATGCGAGCTGCCATCCTGCATGTGACTGTACACGTGCCCACACATGCATGCACATGTGTACACAGATGTACACACACACACGGGTCTGTGCACACGCACTATACCACACACGCACGCACATGTGTACACAAATGCACACATGCACGCACACAGGTCTGTTCACACTCCCTGTACCACATCCACATGCACATGTGTACACACGTGGGTCTGGGCACACTACACCACACACACGTGCACACATGTACACAGATATACACATGTGCACATGGGTCTGTGCACACACATCACACATGCGTGCACATGTGTACACAGATACACACATGCACACATGGGTCTGTGCACACTCACTACACCATACCTCATGCACACCTGTACACAGATACACACATGCCAGCATACCCAAGGGCACATGTAACTGTGCCCACATGCACTATACACACAGATGCACACCCTCACACAAGTACACATACACACGCACACAACACATGTGCACAGAGACATGCACATGACATATGCACAATCTATGCACACACAAGTGCATACACAAGTGCTCTCGCACACACACCTGTGTGCACACACAGATGTACACCCATATGTACACATGTACTCACACACACAGAGTTTACTGGTCGGGAGGATCTAACTAGCATCCCCTGTTGCCCAGGTCACAGCCACAGGCTCCGCATTGCTCTCCCTACTGAAGCCCTTGCCCCTCCCTGTCCATGCCCTGCGGTCCATCCCCCACACACAGGCCCGAGGGACCTGCTCAAACCCAACTCCCCAGTGGCAGCCCCAGCAGTTCCCGCTTCACTTGGGGTGAAAGGTGAGGTTCTGACAATCCTGAAGGACGCCCAGCATCCCATCACTGCAGCCATGCTGATGTCCTGTTTCTCACACACACCTGGGCGATCGTGCCCCACAAGTGTCGAGTGGCAAAGTCTAGAGATTCTTTCAGTTGTCACACCTGGTGGGGCTGCTCTCGATACTGGGAGTTCTGCTAATCCTGCGACAGGGCACAGGATAGCCCCCACCACACAGAACTCTCAGCCCCAAATGTCAGTGATGTGGAGGTGGAGAGTCCTGGGTCCAGGCACACACCTGCCACAGGACCTTGGCACTTGCTCTTCCCACTGCCTAGAAAGCTCCTCTCCCAAACACGTGCAAGGCTCATTCCTTCCCGTTATCTGACCTCTGTTTAAATGCCAGGCCTTCCCTCACTGCACATACCCCACCCTTGACATCACTCTGCCCCCTCACCCTGATTTCTCATTTGTGCCCGCTGCCCCACCCCACCCCCTGCCATCAGAATGCCAGCCCCAAGAGCACAGGGCCCTTGTCTGTTTTCTTCACTCTATTCCCAGTTCCTAGAACGGGGCCTGGCACATAGCGAGTGCTCAATAAACACTATGAAATGAGTGGATGACAACCAACACAGATACAGTCCAGGGTGTTTCCTCTCCCTTCACAGGGAGCTTTGCTATTGGCTGGGGTTTTCTGCCACAGAGACCCAGCCAAAGAGCTGGGGGCTGGAGGTGACAATGGCCAGTTTGACATAGCAGAGACAGAAGTCGCCACGGCTTACTGGACCGAGGCTCCTCTTGGCCAGGCCTCTGTCAACATCAAAATGACCAGCCTGGGGACCAGAGGGGCGTCTCCTCCCTCATAGGCAAGGCTCAGAAACCCTGTTCCTGTCCGTCTATGGGAACTCTCGCTTTCCCGTCTTCCTCCCCCACCTCCCCACCTCGCCAACATCCAAGGGAAGGCTGTTCCCAGGGCAACCACCTGTACCTGCGCAGGCAGGGAGCGCTCTCCTGGGACCAGGTGAAGGTGCCTTCCTGTATGCTGATGCAGTCCTCCCCAGCAGCTACAGGGCATACAGGCCAGTTACACAAGGTGCTCCCGGCTCGCCCCTCCTCCAGGACACCCACGGGCCGCAGGAAATCTCCCCCACTAAACAAACTGTTCCTCCACACACTGGCTCGTGTGACCCTGAAGTGGTCACATTCTCTCCCTGTCAGATGGTTACATAACTCAGTGGTTGGCAAACCACAGCCTAGGGGCCAGACCCTGTCTGCTGCCTATTTTTATAAAGTTTTATTGGAACACAGCCACGCCCATTCATTTATGTATTCCTGGGGTGCTTTCACACTAGAAAGCCAGAGGTGAGCAGTTACAACAGAGAAAAAAGGACTTGGAAAGCTTAAAACAAGTACAATTGGGTCCTTCACAGAAAAGGTTAGAGGGCAGCTGATACAATTTATCACCTGATCCAGGACCCTGGAAATGGAGTGTTATTCATTTCACCAGGACCACTGATGTAACCAGGGATATATAGTCTTCCCATGTCTCTGGGTTTCAGATATTTTATCTATGTAATAAGGGAGGCACCAGATTACTGGTTTCAGACCCTGAATACACATTTAGAATCACCTGGAAAGATTTTTTTTAAAAAACACAAAGCTCTCCATGGTTCAGCTCAAACCAATAAAGGAGACTCTGCTTGAGGGTGAGGCCTGAGAACCCTACATTTAATAAGCAGTCAACACCCACTGAACTGGATGGTCTCTAGGGGAGGGTTTCAGACTGCAGGATGCCCAGTTATATCTGAATTTCAGATAAACCATGAGCACTTTTTCAGGATAATTTTGCCCACACGTTACATAGGAGATAGTTATGCTAAAAAAATCCGAATTTTTTAATACGTGAAATTCAGACTTAACTGGGAGTCCTGTGTTTTCCTTTGTGAGTTTGGCTACCCTGCTCTGGGGGCTTGTCCTTTCTTAAGTCTGGGGTGTGGGGGTACGTCTTCATTTCCGTCTGTAAAGTGGGTGGGTCACGGGAGCACCTACCCCACGGTGCCGTGGTGAGGTTCGAGGGGGTCATCACTAAGAAAAGCACTTCCAAAGTGCTGGCTCATGGTAAATGCTCAGTCACTGCCAGCTGTTGGTGTTTGTGTTAATCTCACTGTCACACACCTTCACGGGTGTGTGAGAGTGCAAGGACTGGGGTGGGGGCAGGGGGGTGTGGTGAGGCTCCGGTCATAGGCAGGTGACCAAGGGTATCAGAGTCATGACTTAAATAACACTCAGGGGTTTCTGGTCCAGGGTCCACAGGGCCTCATGCTGGGATTCAGGCATGACATCTCGGACCCCAGGCTAGTTATCGGGCAGCTCCCGAGAGTCAGGGGCCTGCTCTCTCTTGGTGGCCCTCAGGACGGTCCTCAGGACAGTGGAGGTGGGTTGCCACAGTGGGGAGCAGAGGCCAGGAGTGGGGCTGTTACTGCCTGGGCCACACAGCTGGCAAGGCAATCCTGGGATTCCAAGCCAGCATCCACCTCCAAACACCCGAATCACATCAATTCGGCTAAACGTGGCTGTGCCCAGCTGAAAACGTGCCAGAGCCGTGAGGAGCCTCAGAAACACCAATCTGGGGTTATTTAGAGGTCTCTTTGCTGACGTAAGTTTTATTGGATTATTGGATTTTTACCAAGAATAATTCTAATAATAACTAAAATGCATTGGATGCTGACTTGCTGCAGGGCCCTGCTCTAACTGCGAGGCTTAAGAGGACCCATTCAACCCTCACAACAATCCTGTGCAGAGGTGCTGTGATGATCACCATGTCCATTTTGCAGATGGGAACACTGAGGCTTGGGCAGATTAATAACTGGTCAAGGTCACCCATCCTGGGGTCCGTGCTGGAGCCAGAATTTGGATTCGGATGATTTCTAGGTAGGCAGCTTGAAGCTTGCTTAGTCACAAGGGGAGGATTCATACACAGTGCCTGTTCCAAGTAACACCGCCTACAGCATGGTCTGCACATGCAGTCCCATTGCTGGCAGCCCCCAACTGGGGTCCTGGCATTCCACCAGTGGGAAGGGGGGCCCTGCTGGTTCTCTTGTCTCTCCCACCCCCTCCTGCTGAACTCAGCTCTCACCGCATCTGGAGGGACTTGAGTCCACAGCCCCAGGGTCAGTTTCTTCCAGGGAGAGGAAGGCAGCTAGGCGGTCAAAGGACACCCGGGCCTGGAGAAACCAAAGCCTTAGGTCAGCTGTATCGTAAGGGCCACAAGGGAACTCAGACTTCGGGTGTCGGGTGCCTCAGGATACTGGGAAAGCTTCCTGCCTACCAAGCCCTACACATTTACAAGGCACCAGCACAAAGCTTTGCAGGTCGCGGATGATGAAGCGCATGAGGTTGGCGCAATGCTGGCGGTGAGCTCCCAGCTCCTTGCTTCCATTCTGCAGACCAGACCAGGGAGGAGGACGGTGGCTTTTTTGACTGCCTGACATCAGGAACAATTACAGACTCTGTCCGCCTGGGGGTGTCTCCACTCCCAGCCCCAAGCCCGTCTTCCGGGATGAAAGAATAAATAGGAATGTCTCAGCTGGAGCAGTTTTTTCATTTTCATCACGCGCAAGGAGACACAGTGTGAGTAGAGACAGTAAAGGAAGAGAAATGAAATGAAATCCGTTTGTATTAATGTAAAAAAGGGACCAGAATGGATCCTCGCAGATGGGTTTGCTAGAAAGGTGATGCTGCCTATTTTGAGGATGCTTGCTGGCTTCTTCCCACTGTTCCCTGTGACTGGCTCTCTTTCCCTGTTTTGTTTCCTTGCTTCAGCCCAGCCTGCAGGGTTCCTCCCGGACAGCCTCCGCTCCCCGCGGCCTCACCTGGACGACGGAGTGGATGGAGAAGGGCAGGAAAGCCTGGGCCTTGTTGAGGATGTTGAGAACCGTGAGGGTCACGAAGGCTTTCTCGGCGTCCATGGCGTTCTCCTCGGCCACCAGAGTATGCACAGCAAAGACAACCAGTGCCACCTGGGTGAGACACGGGTGGTGACATTGAGCTGCTAAATGTGGCCAGGGAAGGCAGGCTGGCTGCGGGTCTCCAGGGGCCAAATGGCCACACCTGCCATGTTGGAATGGCTTTTCTTCCACCCAGATCATCCCCCAAATTCTGCTATTGATGGAGGGAGTTGTGTGTATGTGGCCCCCACTCTTAGTATCAGAAACTCTTAGTTCCAGGTATTGGATGATGATGCATTTTTCCATCTTGTTAGCATTTTCGTGGTCCTAGACAACAGTGGGATTTATGACTCTAGACTCTGGGAAGATGACTCAAGTCGCAGGTGTCAGCCACCACGGAGTACTCTGGGTCCTGGTGGCACTTGTGGTTTTAAATGTCACTGGGTGGGGGGTTCATTTCCAGGGGTTGGTGCTGTTATGTTTTCGGGTGTTATTGATACGATGGTCATGCTAGGTGATGGTCAGTCTGCGACGGTCACTCGGTGTGATGGTGACCCCGTGAGCCTATATGGGGAGCCCTCATCCCACACCCCCTGCACTCCCCCCCCCCAAGTCCTTGCTCTGCAGGGGGACCAGAGTGACATCACCAGAAACGTGGACACTTGGAAGGACACCAGAGACACGGAGAAGAGGAGGCTGGAGGTCTTCAAGGCGCCCAGCTCCTGGGCCCGGATGTGCAGGACTCTGTCCAGAAAGGCTCCCTCCCAGCCATGGTACTTGACCGTCCGTACGTTCCTGAGGATGCAGCTGGTGAGCCGCGCCCGACAATCCTTCTGCCTCATTTGCTCTTGCTGGGACCAGAGGGAAGAAGAGAGGAGAGGATAGGAAGTCTGGAATGTTCCTTCTCTGCAACTGCCACAAGCCCCCACCCCTATCCTGCACCTGCCTCCTCCCCCCTGCCCTGCACCAGCGCGGGTCCTGAGACCTGCAGGCTTGCCACCCACTTCCAGCCTGGAGTGTCCCTTCTTCCAAATGCCAAACCTGATGGTGGTTTCTCTTCTTGGTGATGAAGAAATTCAGAGGGAGGAGGCTCACGAAGACAGCGATGGCGGTGAGGGCAGACGGTCCTAGAAGCTGGAATAAAGAGGGGGCTGGATGTCATGAGACGCCTCCAGGAGCCCAGCTGTCAAAACGGGGCTGGTTGGGGTGGGGGGTGGTGTTGTGATGCTCAGACTCGGGTCCTAAGGCAGTGAGGTGTCAGAGAGTCCAATGAGAGCAGCCACCAGGTCATAGAGACCAGGACTCCTGGGCTCCTTAGAAGGGAACACGTGGAACATGGAGCCCACCTGTGTTTGGTGGGGGAAGGAAAAATGATGAACCTCACATGATGGAGGGGGCGGTCATAGTCATGACAGGACATGCATCCAAATGGGCAGGGTTGTGCCTGGCTACTATGATGAAAACAGACTCTGGATGGGGATCTGGGTTCCAATCCTGAATTTATGCCACACTTTGGTGTGGCCCTGGGCAAGTGAGAGCTGAACCCATAAAGAAGGCTGAGCGCCAAAGAATTGATGCTTTTGAACTGTGGTGTTGGAAAAGACTCTTGAGAGTCCCTTGGACTGCAAGGAGATCAAATCAGTCAATCCTAAAGGAAATCAATCCTGAATATTTACTGGAAGGACTGTTGCTGAAGCTGAAGCTCCAATACTTTGGCCACCTGATGCAAAGAGTCGACTCATTAGAAAAGGCCTCGATGCTGGAAAAGACTGAAGGCAGGAGGAGAAGGGGACACAGAGGATGAGATGGTTGGATGGCATCACCGACTTGATGGACATAATTTGAAAAAGCTTCGGGAGTTGGTTATGGACAGGAAGCCTGGCGTGCAGCAGTCCATGGGGTCGCAGAGTCAGATAGGACTGAGCCACTGAACAGCAACACCTGGGCAAGATAGTAACCCTCCCCATGCTGCAGTTTCCTCATATTAGAGGGGAGTGGAGCTGTTTCCACTGCCTGTAGCAAGGGCTGCTGTTGTACAATCATTAGCTGAATCTTCAATTCACCCCCTGCAAGGGTTGCCAGACTTAGCAAATAAATATATTTAACTGCAAGCCCAGTTAAATCTGAATTTCAGATAAACAGCAAATAAGTTTTTAGTGTAAATATATCCCATGTCATGTTTGGGATAGACTTACAATAAGAAATACTTCTGTTGATCTGAAATTCATCTTTAGTTGGACGTCCTGTATTTTCTCTGGCAGCCCTGCCCCCACCAGCTTTGTGACTGGGGACAGGTCTCTTCCCTCCCTCTTTGGTTTCTCTCTCTGGAAAATGTGAAAGTGGCCAAGAGGATAAACGATTTTTATGTGGTTGAAACAGTAAAATGAAACAGCTAGCCCGTCTGTTTCATTTATGCAGCAATATCGCCACCCAGGGGTCACATGGAAAGGCTCCTAGAAAGCAAACGCCTGCCAGAGCTGGGAGACTACTCAGAGGACTGTGAACAGAAGGTTAAATAAGCTCTCTCTGGCAAAAAATGCTATAAACGCTAACCCCAATGCCCACTCCTCCCCCTTTACCAGGGTCTCCTGGTGACTTTCTGAAGTTAGGGACCTTCTGCCAAGAGGCAGACAAAAGTGATGGGTGGTGTCATCTGCAGATTCACTGGGGTCACTGGTCAGCCTGCTTCACTGCCCTGTATTTTCCCCCGTGTCCTTCCTCCCTTTCTATCCAATAATAACAGCTAACGTCTATTTACTTGCTGAGAACCCACTATGTGTGCTAGGCCCTAGACTGCAAGGTGGCAAGTCAAAAAGCATCCAGGCTCCAAGCCCTTATGGGGAGGGTCGGGGTAGAAGCAGCAGCAGACGTATAATAATGATGATAACACACAACTGGTATTCTGGAACATTCCACACTCACTCACAGTCAATAAGCCATTGATACACCCACCCAGGGGCCCGTGAAACCCGGCATGCAGGCCAGATTCCTCCACCTGTTTATGTGTAGACCTCAAGCTGTACAAAATGATCCATAGGTTTTCCACTACCAAATGATTGATAATGAAAATCAAATGAAGATTCTACAACACATGGAAATTATGTGAAATTCAAACTTCAGTGTCCATAAGTGATTTTATTGGAACCCCACCAGGCCTGTTTGGTTAGTATGGTCTGTAGCCGCTTAGAAGGGCAGAGTTGAATAGTTTTAAGAGAGACCCTACTACTCCTAGAATGTCACACCCTGAGAAAACCATAGTTTAAAAAGACACATGTACCCCCATGCTCACTGCAGCATTGTTTACAATAGCCAGAACATGGAAGCAACCTAGATATCCATTGACAGATGAATGGATAAAGAAGATATGGAACCTGTATACAATGGAATATTACTCAGCCATAAAAAGGAACACATTCGAGTCAGTTCTGGTGAGGTGAATGAACCTAGAGGCTGTTATACAGAGTGAAGTCAAGTCAGAAAGAGAAAAAACAAATATTGCATATTCACGCACATATATGGAGTCTAGGAAAATGGTACTAAGAAATCTATCTGCTGGGAAGGAACAGGGACCCAGATGTAGAGAACAGACTTGTAGACACAGCGGAAAAAGAAGGTGGCATGAATTGAGAGAGTAGCGCTGACATATATACACACTGCTGCTGCTGCTGCCAAGTCGCTTCAGTCGTGTCCGACTCTGTGCGACCCCACAGATGGCAGCCCACCAGGCTCCCCTGTCCCTGGGATTCTTCAGGCAAGAACACTGGAGTGGGTTGCCATTCCCTTCTCCAATGCATGAAAGTGAAAAGTGAAAGTGAAGTCGCTCAGTCGTGTCCGACTCTTAGCGACCCCACAGACGGCAGCCCACCAGGCTCCCCCGTCCCTGGGATTCTGCAGGCAAGAACACTGGAGTGGGTTGCCATTTCCTTCTCCAATGCATGAAAGTGAAAAGTGAAAGTGAAGTCGCTCAGTCGTGTCCGACTCTTAGCGACCCCATGGACTGCAGCCCACCAGGCTCCTCTATCCATGGGATTCTCCAGGTAAGAGCACTGGAGTGGGGTGCCAGTGCCTTCTCCGATATACACACTACCATGTGTGAAACAGCCAGCTAGTGGGAAGCTGCTGCAGGGAGCCCAGCCTGGCACTCTGATGACCTAGAGGGGTGGGAAGGGGGGTGGGAGGGAGGCTCAAGAGGGAGGGGATATAAATATATAGACAGATAGTTATAGTCATGACTGATTTGACTTATACAGCAGAAATCAACACAACATTGTACAGCAATTATCCTCCAAATACAAAAGTTTTTTTAAAAAAGAAAAAAAAATATCTGAGCTGGTCCTCTACAGAAAAGTTTGTGAGCCTGACACCCACACCTGGAGCAGAGCGGAAGATCTTTAAAGAGCTCCACCCCCATGTGTAATCAACAAGACAAACAGTTATAGGGTACAGCTAGGTCTCGCTGTCTACGCGCTCACTGAATTCAACTCAAGGGCAGAGGCCCTTTCTTTAATTCCATATGCAGGGTATGATGTTGGAGGCAGTAGGGTCTCTCTTGGAAAAGTTACTGATTATTTTGTAGAGGTTGAGATCTGCACATAAGCAGGTGGAGGAATCTGGCCTGCATGCCGGGTTTCACACACCCCTGGGTGGGTGTATCGGTGGCTAAATAGCTGTGAGTGAGTGTGTGGAATGTTCCAGAATACCAGTTATGTGTTATCATCATTATTGTACCTCTGCTGCTGCTTCCATCCCCACCCCACCCCCATAAAAGCTTGTAGCCTGGATGCTTTTCAACTTGCCACCCTGCAGTTCAGGACCCAGCACACACAGTGGGTGCTCAGCAAGTACACAGACGTAATTATTATCATTGGAGAGAAAGGGAGGAAGGACACGGGGGAAAATGCAGGGCAGTGAAGCAGGCCGACTAACGACCCCAGTGAATCTGCAGATGACACCACCCATCACTTTGCCTCTTGGCAGACAGTCCCTAACATCAGAAAGTCACCAGGAGACCCTGGTAAAGGGGGAAGGCTGGGCATTGGGGTTAGCTACTGTAGCATTTTTGCCAGAGGGAGTTTATATGTCATTATTACTTTGCAGATGAGGAAATTAGGCACAGAGGGGCTAGTTGTGGGAAAGTTTCGCAACTAGCAAGTGATAAAAGCAGGGTATGAGCTCACTGCAAGGTCTGATTTTAATTAAAAATTTTAAAAGAAGGGAATTCCCTGGCGGTCCAGTGGCTGGGTCTTCAAGCTTTCACTGCCAAGGGTGCAGGTACAAGCCCTGGTTAGGGAAATACAATCTCACAAGCTGCGTGGGCAACCAAAAATAGGTCCTACATCACAAAACAGATATAAAGGAGTCAGAATTAAGTTCTGATTCCGCCCCCTGCCCCTGCCCCCAGTGGCTACTTTATGTGTTTTAAAAACTAAGTAAATTCCTGCTCCTAAATTTTCTTTCATTTTTGTTTGTGGTAGCGCGGTGGTACTGCCCCAGCATTACTGATAACTTCAAAACATATCCTGATGCATGCGTGCATGCATACATGCGTGCTAAGTCACTTCAGTCGTGTCTGATTCTTCGTGACCCTATAGAATGACAACCCACTCCAGTGTTCTTGCTTGGAGAATCCCAGGGACAGGGAAGCCTGGTGGGCTGCCATCTATGGGGCCGCACAGAGTCGGACACGACTGAAGTGACTTAGCAGCAATAGCAGACCGTAACCCGCCGGCATCCTCTGTCCATGGGATTCTCCAGGCAAGAATACTGGAGTGGGTTGCCATTTCCTTCTTGAGGGGACTTTTCTGACACAGGGAGCAAACCCATGTTTCTTATGTCTCCTGCATTGGCAGACAGGTTCTTTACCACTAGCACCACCTGGGAAGCCCCGGTATCACACCCCCAAAAGTGCCCACGTCATCACCATCATCATTATTATTTGACAGACGGGGAACCGAGGCCCAGACTGGTGAGCATCCTGCCCCCGGGTAAAGTGAAGGCCGCCCCTGGCCTGAGACTTTGGCCACAACAGCAGCCCATGGGGTGCGGACAAAGACAGGATTAAAGGGGATGAGGAGGAGGAGGGTTCCGCTCAAATCCCACTCCCTCTGCCCCAGCACACCTGCCAGAGGTAGACAAAGCACACGACGATCCAGATGAGCGGCAGCCACAGCCCGTTGAGGTAGGTGATGCTCTCAGTCAGCCGCTGCACGTCCACAGACACCAGGTTGACCACGTCCCCCACTGCACTGGACTTTCTGGAGCTGCTGGACAGAGCCAGGACCTGGGAGGGGTGGGCAGATGGAGACTTGAGTCGGAGGGAAGTGGGGGAGGCCGACGGCTTGGACTGAGCAAGAGCCCAGCCACCTGGCAGAATGGGCTCTAAGTTATGCTGCCCCTGCTGGCTGAGGCAGGTTTCTTTACCATCTGAGCCTCAGTCTACTCATCTGTAAAGTGGGCTGATAAAATCTCCTAAGCACAACTCCCAGGACCAAAGAATCCAGGGAGATGACAAAAACGAAAATACCTTGATATCCCTGAAGTACTGGAAACAATAACACACTACATCAAAACCTTGGATTTATGATGATAATGGTAGCCATCTGCTGGGTGCTATGTCCTGGCCGTGCTGTTCTGTGCCCAGTCGCTCGGGCTCAGTCATCTCTGACTCTTTTGTGACCCTATGGAATGTAGTCCACCATGCTCCTCTGTCCGTGGGATTTTTCAGGCAAGGATATTCAAGTGGGTTGTCATTTCCTTCTCCAGGGGATCTTCCTGACCCATGGATTGAACTCACACCTCCTGCATTGACAGGAGGATTCTTTACCACTGAGCCACCAGGGAAGCCTGATTGCAAAAATATAGTGTTTTATCCACAGTGTTTTAAATTAAATGACACACACTGTGCCTGTTCCATACAGCTGTCTGTTGTGTCCCATCATGGAAAAAATGATGAAAATCTTCATTTATTTAGCACAGTGCCTAGGACATAGGGTTTCCCAGGTGGGGCAGGGGTAAAGAATCCACCTGCCACTGGAGGAGACCCAAGAGACACAGGTTCAATCCCTGGGTCAGGAAGATCCCCTGGAGGAGGAAATGGCAACCCACTCCAGTATTCTTGCCTGGAGAATCCCATGGACCCAGGAGCCAGGCGGGCTGCAGTCCATGCGGTCACGACAGAGTTGGACATGACTTAGCAAGTAAACAACAATTTTTGTATCACTTTGGGGGGAAAAAATCAATGCCAACTATTCAATAAATTAAAACATCTTGATTAAAAGAGGAAAGAAAAAGTGAAACTAGAATCAATGAGATGGATAATTATTAATCTCATTTCACAGACAAGGAAACTGAGGCACAGAGAAATTGACCAACTTGCCCAAAACCAAAGGGTTTGGATTGGAATCCAGGATAACAGAGGCTAGACAGAGTGTTAGACTGATTCCCCCCAGGCATTCAATGTGCCTTGTAGATACTAACCTGGTTTTCTAACAGCCACACATTTGCCCTGATTCTGGGGTCACAGTGGACCCCTTCCAGCCTGTTGAACACTACATTCTACTTGCAATCCTCTCTGCTGGGTGTGTCAGGGAAGAAGTGAGGGGGTGAAATGATGAGCTGGAAACAAACAAGTATAGAAATTCTTCAAAAAAAATCTTTCAATCTTTACTGAGCACCTGCTCTGGGCCTCACTCTGAGTTCTATGGTCAACAGAGGCGAGGTGAGTGGTCTCCTGGGAGTGGAGTTTGAGCTGGGGAACAAAATTAGAGATGTATACAGTTCACCGTTTAATAGTAATTATGATGAGTGTCTGTGGTGTTGAAAAAGACTCTTGAGAGTCCCTTGGACAGCAAGGAGATCCAACCAGTCCATTCTGAAGGAGATCAGCCCTGGGATTTCCTTGGAAGGAATGATGCTAAAGCTGAAACTCCAGTACTTTGGCCACCTCATGCGAAGAGTTGACTCATTGGAAAAGACTCTGATGCTGGGAGGGATTGGGGGCAGGAGGAGAAGGGGATGACAGAGGAAGAGATGGCTGGATGGCATCACTGACTCGATGGACGTGAGTCTGAGTGAACTCCGGGAGCTGGTGATGGACAGGGAGGCCTGGCGTGCTGTGATTCATGGGGTTCCAAAAAGTCGGACACGACTGAGCAACTGAACTGAACTGATGATCAGTGTCATGAAGTGTTTTAAAATATAGGTTTTATTATTATTCAAGTATGGCAAGCCCACAGACCAGAGAAGACTAATATTGACAAGAGGGTTTATTACACTCAACAATCTCAATAGAAAGGGGTATTCCACGCTATGGGGCGGGGGCACCTGGGGAAGCACTGGAGTGGGGCAGGGTGGGATGAACCACAGGCAAGAACTTGCTGTGGTTTTCATGGGAAAGTCAGACAGGGTCGGCAGGTTTAGGATTGGCTAGTTTGAGTAATTCCAGCTGCTCTGGGCATAGGGACTGGGACTCATTGTCTGATACCTGGCCCTGGGGTGATTACAGCAAGGACAATGGCCAGAGGCTGAGGGCCTCAAAAGGAGGCAGCTGGAGTGTGAGTCAGGGTGGGTTGGTTTGCATGTGAAAGGCATGCTTTCCGATGGGTCACTTACCATCTGGAGGAACTGGCTGACCTCGGAAGGGACAGAGGGACAGTCCCTCCAGGGTCAGCAAGGCCCAGGTGTCGAAGCACCAGACACAGAAAATAAGGAAGCACGGCTGGACTTAGCTGGTGGTCCAGTGGTTAAAAATCCACCTGCCAATGTAGGGGATATGGGTTGAACCCCTGGTCGGGGAGGATCCACATGCCTCGGGCAACTAAGGCCATGAGCCACAACTACAGAGCCTGCACAGTAGAGCCCGTGCTCCACGACAAGAGAAAGCACCACAACGAGGACTGCATACCCCGCAACTCGAGAGTGGCCCCTGCTCGCCGCAACTGGACAAAGCCCGAGTACAGCAACAAAGACTCAGTGCAGCCAAAAAGAAATAAATTAATTTTAAACCTGGTTAATACAGAAGCAGCCCAGAGGGCAGACTGGGGGGGTCTGACCCATCAGGAGATGAAGAGGCTGCCCTGAAATTCTCCAAAAAATGGGAAGTGCAAAGCCCTTAGGTTGCCTTCCCACAGCCTCAGCTCCACGTGTGGACTCAAAAGACAGGACAGGTCACACCTGTCCCCAGAGAGCCACGTGGTCGGGAACTCAGGAGACACTCACTCAGCCACCCTGGAGCTGTTCCCTTTGCTCCCCTCGTCTCCCAGGTGACAGCTCAGGTGTGAGAAAGGGACTCAGCGGGGACTGGGTCGTCCTGGCTCAGAGGCTGCAGACCCAGAGGGGCCAACATGTCTTAGAGCAGCAGCCTCACGGGCTTCGTTTCCAAGAACGACCACACAGACAGAAGCCCAAAGCGCTGGCTTCCCTCCAGGTGTCACAGTTCACTGACAGAACTTCCAGCCCAGATTCCGTTTACCAGTGGCTCAGGGGTCATTTCAACTGTAAGCAGTGTTACCTGGTCAAATAGCTGACAGTCCACCTTTATCTGGTTTCCACACAGCCCAAAGGTTAGTCCTTTATCCACAGAGAGGTGGGCGGAAATTCACTACATGAAGAATTGGGGAAAGGGTGCCCAGGCAGTGGGAACCACACGTGCAAAGGCCCTGAGGTAGGAGGATGCTTGAGGAACTGAAAGGAGACTGGTGTGGCTGGAGGAAAGGAAAGGAGATGTGAAGGAAGCATGTGATGTAATCAGACAGAAGAGGTCTCAGGGTCAGATCACACAAGGTCTTACAGAAATAACCAAGAAGGTGAGAGTGCAGTATGAGCAACTATGAGAAACGTGATGAATGAGTGTGCTTGGGGGCACAGATGAGAGTTCAGTGATGTGGCTCTCCTTGGCTGGGACGTCTGTGTGTAAATTGGGACAGGCTGGAAAGAGAGGAAGGGCCACGCCCGTCCCCCGGGGCTCACCTTTCTGTACACCAGGCCAGTGATGGCCGTTCGCAGCCTCAACTGTAGCACCTTGAGTCTGTACATGTGCTGCTGCTCGAACAGCGTTTGCAGGCAGGCGGAGAGGAACATCAGCACAGCCAGGAGATAGCCCTTCCAGGCCGGGGTGTTGGGGTCCCCGATAAACTCCAGGAAGAAGCTTGCAGGAGGAGAGGGAGGGAGAAGTTGGTGAGAGAGGATGCCCATGGCTACTGCCTCTGCCTAAGCCTGGCCAGGTCTGGAGGACCAGACAGTACCAGAGGGTCTTTTGTTTTTGCAAAAACGATTGCAACTATTTCTCCCACTGTCCACGCTCATTTCCACCATGACTTACATCTCCAATCAACAGGCGGAGTTTTTATCCCCATCTGTTATGGCTGAGTTGTGTCCCCCCAAAATGTATATGTTAAGGTCCTAACCCCCAGTGCCTCAGAATATGACCGTGCATTTGATGACAGGGCCCTTAAAGAGGCGATTCAGTTCAAACAAGGCCGTTAGGAGGGGCCTGAATCCAGGACAACTGGTGTCCTTAGAAGAAGAGGAAATCTGGACACAGAAGGAGACCCCAGGGGTGCGTGTGTTCCGAGGAAAGACCATGTGAGGATGCAGAGAGAAAGCAGCTGTGTACAAGGCAACAAGAGAGGCCTCAGGGGAAACAACCTTGATCTTGAACTTCTAGCCTTCGGTGATGGGAAGACAAAAATGTCTGCTGTTTAAATGGGACCTAATTGAATTTAGAAGCTTTTGTACAGCAGAGGAAACCAGAAACAAAAATGAAGAGACTACCTCCAGACTGGGAGAAAATATCTGCAAATGATGTGACCAACAAGGGATTCATCTCCAGAATCCACAAACAGCTCCCACAGTTTAATATCAAAAAAACAAATAACCCAAATAAAAAATGGACAGAAGATCTAAATAGACATTTCTCCAAAGAGGACACATGGATGGTCAAAGTGCACATGAAAAGATGTTCAGCATTGCTAATTATTAGAGAAATGCAAATCCAAACTACAATGAGGGATCACTCCACACCACTTAGACTTTGTTGTTGTGCAATCACTAAGTCATGTCCAATTCTGTGCGACCCCATGGACTGCAGCACACCAGGCTTTCCTGTCCATAACCAACTCCCGGAGCTTGCTCAAACTCATGTCCATTGGGTTGGTGATGCCATTCAACCATCTCATCCTCTGGTCAGAATGGCCATCACCAAAATGTCTACAAACAATAAATGCTGGAGAGGGTGTGAAGAGAAAGAGATCCCTCCTACACTGTTGCTGGGAATGTAAATTGGTGTAGCCACTATAGAGAACAGTATGTGAGATGGGTAGGAATGTGAGAGAAAGTCGCTCAGTCATGTCTGACTGTCTGAGGCACCATGGATTATACAGTCCATGGAATTCTCCAGGCTATAATACTGGAATGGGTAGCCCTTCTCTTCTCCAGGGCATCTTCCCAACCCAGGGATAGAACCCAGGTCTCCCACATTGCAGGCAGATTCTTTACCAGCTGAGCCACAAGGAAAGCCCAAGAATACTGGAGTGGGTAGCCTATCCCTTCTCTCGGGGAAGAGAACATTATGGAAGTTCCTTAAAAAACTAAAAATAGAACTACCATACGATCCTGCAATCCCACTCCTGGGTATATCCAGAGAAAATTATAATTCAAAAAGATGTGTGTGCATGTGCTCAGTCGCTCAGTCGTGTCTGACTCTTTGAGGCACCAGGGACTGTAGCCTGCCAGCCTCTTCTCTACATGGAATTTTCCAGGCAAGAAATACAGGAGTTACGTACCATTTCCTACTCCAGGGGATCCTCCCAACCCAGGGATTGAACCCTCATCTCTTGCGTCTCCTGCCTCGGTAGGATGATTCTTTACCACTAACACCATCCCAAAATATACATGCACCCTAATGCTCATTGCACTATTCACAATAGTTAAGATGTGGAAGCAACCTAGGCTCCATCAACAGATGAACAGATTAAAGAGATGGATACGACTCAGCCATAAAAATGAATGAAATAATTCTATTTGCAGCAACATGGATGGACCTAGAGATTATCACACAGTGAAGTAAGCCAAAGATAAATATATGATATCACTTATATGTGGAATCAAAAAAAAAATCATACAAATGAACTTACAAAACAGTAGCAGACTCACAGACATAGAAGACAAAGTTACCAAAGGGGAGGAATAAATTAAGAGTTTGGGATTAGCTATTATAAAATAATAATAACCAAGGATCCACTGTACAGAATAAGGAACTATACTCAATAGTTTATAATAACCTCTGAGAGAAAAGAATCTGATGAAACGGAATCACTTAGCTGTACATCTGAAACACAGCATTATAAATCAACTAAACTTCAATTTTACAAAAAAGAAAAGAAAGAAACGACAGTAGAAAAGATAAGCACCGGGAAAAGGATTTCTGCTCGACACCCTGTCTGTAGTCCTTTGCTACGGCAGCTTGAGCAAAGTAACAGGCCACCCCTTGAATCTGGGCTGGCTGTACAACCAGCTTTGGCTTCAGGAGAAAAGGGCTTTGTCTAGAGATCCCGCCAAGCAGCCCCGCAAAAGAGCTGGAAATCAGCCTTTTGAGGGTGACAGACCATCAGGGGAGAGATGAGCTGTCCCAGCTGAGACCATCTCGGTGACTGCAGACACACGACTGAACCCGCCAAGACTGAACCCAGCATGAACTGATGCCCCACACCATCACAGCTAAGGAAGCGGTTTGAAGCCCCTCACTTTTGGGGACTTTTGTGGTACAGCGAGAGCAAAGTGATGCAGTCAGCCCAAATTCATTCATTTTCCCTCCCCAAGGGAAACGGGAGTCACTTTTTCATTTATTTCTGTTCTTCCTCAGCACCCTTTTCATCCACCCTCAGTGCCTTGAGCGCCAGAGGTCCAGGCAGGGGCGGAAGGAGGGTTGAAGGCCCTCCAGGCCCTGGAAGAACACCGTTCAGGGACCACCAGCCTCAACAAGGCACACAAGGCCTGGACCCACCTGAGGAGCTTGGGCACTGTGAACCTGAAGACATCACTGACGATGAGGCTGAGGGTCCCCAGGAGGAAGGTGGAGTGGCCCACCTGCCAGATGGCCCTCAGCAGCGGGCCCCTCTTCCCCCGCTGTTGCGGCAAGAGGGTCTCTGTTTCTGGGGCCTCCTTGTTATGGCTTCCTTTCATTTTAAATGCTGTCGCCTTGGTGTGCCTTAGGGGAAAGAAGACATCAGCTCTGAGCCCTTTTAATAGACTGAAGGTTTATGTCCCCACCCCTGTCCCACCCACTACCCAAATTCATGTTGAATCTAATTCCCAGTGTGATGGTATTAGGAGGTGAGAACTCCGGGAGGTGATTAGGTCATGTGGGTGCAGCCCTCATGAATGGGATTAGTGACCTTAAGAAAAAGACCCCAGAGAGCTCCCTCGGGTGTTACCCCATTTCACAGATGAGGAAACTGAGGCTCAGAAGGTAAAGCTGGGGAAGGATGCACGGTTGAGAAATGAAAGGGCTGGGATTCAACCCCAACCTTCAGAGCACTTTCTGACCCCTTAGGCAGCCCACCCCAGCCAGCCCTGAGGTGGTTCAGAACTGGTTGAGGACCAGTTTAGAATCACTGCTGAGGTCTGAGCCTGGCACCCCTGGACTGAGTGAAACCACAGATGGAAGGTCTGGCAGCCGTGACGTCTAAGATCCCAGGCCCTGGGTTATCAGGGAAAGGTTCAGGGGAAGAAGTGACAGGAGGAGCAGGGAGGCCTGAGGGCCCTTCCAGAGGCAGGCTTTGGCCGTAGGGAGAGCCTGGCAGCCATGCGGTTGCTGTGTGGCCTTGGGCAGGCTGCTCCCCTCTCTGTGCCTCTGTATCCTCATGCAAAGATGGAGCTGGTCCCACTCTGGGTCCCTTCTGGCTCTGACAGCCTATGAGATTATCAGAACTTCAGTGGTGCTGAGAGCTGGGACCCAGGGCCAGGCACTGGGATCAGTGCTTCACTCACATAAGCTCATCAACTCCTCTCGACCTCCCTGGCCCCTGGGTGTCACAGGGTCCCCATTTGACCTCAGAGGAGACTGAGGCTCTGAGAGGTGGTGACAGGTGCCTGAGGTCACACATGGAGGACAGAGCAGGGATTTGAGCCTAGAATTTTTTTTGAAGATTTTTTTTTTATGTAGATAATTTTTAAAGGCTTTATTGAATTTGTTACAACATTGCTTCTGTTTCATGATTTGGTTTTTTCGCTGTGAGGCACCTGGGATGTTAGCTCCCTGGGCAGGGATTGAACCTACATCCTCTACATTGGAAGGTGGAAGTCTTAACCACTGGACCACCACGGAAGTCCTGAACCCAGACCTTTACTCAAAGTTCACACAGAGCCCCCTCTCTCACCCAAAAATTAAAAAGAAAAAAGCCCTTGATGAGTGTAGGTACCTAAGCCCTCATGAACGAAGTCAAGGTCTTACCCCTCCCGGCTTGGCCTGGCTTGTGGTTTAGCTTGGCATCTCTGGTAAGCTGTGGCTTGGCCTCCATCATGAGCTGGGCATGGCCTGCCACTCGCATTTGGATATTTGGGTCTTGAATGCCAAAAGGATATTACCTTCTTATAAAGGCCATCCCTGCCCACCCCTGCCCACTGGATGGAATCATTTCATTCATCACCCTCAGAGCCATGCTGTCTCCAACTCCTTTTCTCATCTGTCTTGTTAGGACTCCAAGTGGGTAGACTATTTTTTTTTTCCTGCATAAAATCCTTCAACGGTTTAATAAAATGTCTCCATTCCTAGACACAGTCTTGTGTGACCTGGCCCCCACCCACTTCTCCACTTCATCCTGGTCCTCTTTCCTGGGCTGGTTTTCTTTCCTCACCTTGACACATCCACAGCTCACCTTTCTCAGGCTTTGGCACAAACTGCCCTTGATCTGGAATGTCTCTGCCCAGTTCTTCCAGGCTTGACTTCCATTTCAGCATCACCTCCTCAAAGACACTTTCCCTGCTGGGAAACTGCAGTATCTCTGTTTCCCCGTCCCAGACCCTTATTTTTGTCCCAGCATTGACTTCAACTTGCAAGTATCTGTCTTCTCCACCAAAAAATCAGCTTTATGGGACGAGAGGCCTCAGCTGTCTTGTGTACGGCTGTATCCCCATCATCCAAACAGGGTTTGGCTGCCAGGCCCTCAGTCAAGCACCCACGGCCTGGGAACTGACTGACTTCTCCAGATTTCCTCCTGACACTCGACTTAACCCACTGGTTGCTTTTACTAGAATGCTGTGCAACTAGTCTCCTGGACTGGTTTTTAACAGAGCCGAGTTTCCAGCTGTCCTGCAGAGCAAACGGCCCAGCCCTCTTCCACGTGAGTGAGTTTAAGGATCAGTGGCGTGCCTGGGCCTTTTTCTTTAGAGAGACAACTTGAGACATCCCCGTTCCCTGCCCCCTCAATGTCAGCCTTTATACTCCCAGAGCCCAGCTAACGGGGTGAATACCCCTCCACCACAAGCTGGGCCTCCAGTCCCCCTTCCCCTCTCAAGAATCTTCTGAGCATCTCCTCTGGACGAAAAGTGTGAAAGTGTTAGCTTCTCAGTTGTGTGCAACTTCATGGACTGTGGGTCGCCAGGCTCCTCTGTCCATTGAATTCTCCAGGCAAGAATACTGGGGTGGGTAGCCATTCCTTTCTCCAAGGGATCTTCCTGACCTGGGGATTGAACCCAGTCTCCTGCATAGCAGGCAGATTCCTTACTCTCTGAGCCACCAGGGAAGCCCCCCTCAGGATGAAGGGGTAGGGCAAATCTCAACCAGCAGTCCTAGGACAACTTGGTATTTTTAGCACAAAAGGCTACAAGGAGCCAGTCATTACCACCCTGCTTGCAAAGAAATAAACAAATATTAGTTTACTACCTGTCTTGAAGCCTACCCCTACCCCCAGCCTCTGAGGCCAGCAGTATTTCTAATTCAACCATTTTTTAACCCTGCACTCACATCTCTACCCTGGTCATCCCTGTAGCCCCAAGATGTCACCTCTCCTTGGCCCTGGCACCCAGGGATCAAACCCAGGTCTCCTGCAATGAGAGCAGATTCTTTACTGTCTGAGCCACCAGGGAAACCACTAGACTTGTTGGCTGGTCTTCGGTGTCTGGTCCCAAAGCGATTTAGTGCCAGCTCCAAAAATGACCACAGAGCAAGGAAGGGGGTGTGAGGGCCGGGTGTTGCTGGGGGATGTAAAAGGGAGTGGTAGGGACTGTGGCAAAGTGAAGCACACACGCCCTGTTCCACAGGGCAACCACTTCCCAGACCCACCCTCCCATTGTCATGAGGGATGCGACCTAACACTGCCATTCTACTTTAAGAGACACCCAAATTCCATATTTTTGTAACATCTCCAACAGCTTAAATGTTGGCAACTTACCCAAAAAAACAAAACAAAGCACAAACCTCAAACAACAGCAAGACACATGCTGGCCCCCTGTGACCCTGACTTGGCCAGCAAACAAATCGGTCTGTGACCTCTTAAGATGACGTCCTCACCCTTCCCGCAAAGGTTGCAACATATTTTAGAAACAAAACCAAAGTTCTCTCCCGTGTATACGCAGTGAGCTCAGAAAATGCCTGAGCCAGATCTCTGTATAACCCTGCCACTCTGCTTTCTTACTGTCAGTTGTTCACAGATTCTCAAGCCGTTCTGGAGAATGCTTCTGCTGCAGCTCTAATACTGGGTGACCATCATTCTTATGCTGGCAGTGGAGAGCAGAGCTGGGAGAAGGTGGACAAGACCTCCAGAGCCCTTTGGGATGAACTCAAAACTCATTTAAGAGTGGAGGGGCAGTACAGCAAGATATGCCTGAGGTGAGAGAGAGCTGCTGTTTCGATCTGTCATATTATTTATCCCTTTTGGAAAACATATACCCTTCCTTCCGGGAGCAGCCCCTCCCCTCCCTGTGTGGCTCTGAAAGGACTGCCAATCATGTGGCCTGCCCTCCAGCCATGGGATTGGCCCCTGAGAGGCACATGACTCAGCCAGCCAATCAGAGCCCTTCCTTGAGATTTTTTTTTTTTTTTTTTTTTTTTTTAGGTGGCTGGTGAGGAAGTGGGTGTTGAGTTGGCGTAGTATGGGACAAGCCTTATGGAGAGACCAGTGTCGGACAACAGCTGAGCTTAGAGACGGAGGCAAAGAATTGAACATCACGCAAGTTCTGAATCCAGCTGCACCTGAGGCCAGACCCACCTTCTCAGCTATATGAGCCCGTAGACTCTCTCTCTGGCTCCTTTCAATGTGTGGGATTTAGCCATCGATAACAATAATCACGAAGTCCTAGAGTATGCAAGGGAACCTTGTCAGTCCTGCCACAGAGCTACTTTTGTCTGTGCCCTGAAACATCAAGCTCCAGTGAGGTCAAGCGACTTGTCCAAGGTCATCAACTACTCGACGGCAGGGCTACATTTAACCCAGGCTTAATTATACCTATTTGAGAACTTATTTCTCAGGGACTCAGCCCAGAGTAGGGGCGGGGTTGTTTGTGGGACCAAGGGCTTTGCTGACTAGCTTCGGGCTAAGCGCCCACCTTCCACATACTCACCGCTGGGTGGCGCTGCGGTTCCTTGTCCATTCCTTTTCGAGCTGGGAAACCAGTTCTGCAGAGGAGTTTTCGCTCCCAAGTGACCAGAGGTCTTTTGGCCCCAGTGGCCTCCGGTAGCCCTTCCAGACCAACCTATAAGAGAGGGTCACCACAGCCAGCCCTTCCCGCGTCCACCTCTGCAGTGTCCTGGTTTGGTAGCTGTGTGATCCCTGGTAGGTTGTTTACCTCTCTGCACCTCTGCTGGCCCCTCGGTACAAGGAAAGCAATTTATCTAACTGCACTAACCGTGGTAGGCGCTTCCCAGTCTACAAAGATTATCTCATTTAATTCTCACATGAGCCTATATGATAGATTACTATTGTCCCATTTTACAGATGAGGAAGAAAACAGAGGCTCAGAGAGATTAAGTGACTTAAACAAGGAGTAACCTGTAACAGGGGAAATAAGCCTCCCTAGGAGTCAGAAGTCCAGAGTTGAAAACTATTACAGTGGAGGAAACTTGAACTTCTCCCCATTCTCCTCCTGGTTCACTGCTCCAGCCACCTGGCCTCAGGACCTTTGCACATGCATGTCCCTCTGTTTAAAACTCTTTCCCTGCCACTTCTCACTTGTCCTGCATCTCTGGCTTGGACATGATTTCCTTAAAAGCCCACTTTATGACCCCCACACCTGAGTCCAGGTAGATTCCCCATTGCAAGATCCCTTAGTTTCCTGAGCTGTTTCTTTCTAATGCTTGCTGCGATGACCACTGTTTACTTTTTTTGGTCGGATTATTTATTTAGTCTTTCTCCTCCATTAGCGATAAGTTTCATGGAGACAAAGATTCTCCCTCTCCTATCACCACCTCCCAGCTCATGGCATGTGTGTGCATGGGTGCTAAGTCGCTTCAGTTGTGTTCAACTCTTTTGTGACCCCTGGACTGTAGCCTGCCAGGCTCCCCTGTCCATGGGATTTTCCAGGCAAGAATGCTGGATTGGGTTGCCAGGGAATCTTCCCGACCCAGGGATCAAACCTGCATCTCTTATGTCGCCTGCATTGGCAGGCAGGTTCTTTACCACTAGCGGGCTCCGGGCATAAGATTTGTCAAATAAAATCACCACTTTTCAGTGCTGTGACCTTGGGCAAGTCACTTCCCGGCAATGGACCTCAATTTTCTCACCTTAAAATGAGAATGTTTTCTTGCGCTTGGGACTGGTATATGAGATGACTGTAGTTGGTGCACTGTTGAAGGAGGTCATCGAGAGGATGTGGCCACTGGTGGACCTATGACCTGGGCCCGGGCAATCTAAGGCTCCTCCCTCCCCTGTCCTTGGAACATACGTTCTGCCCACTGTTACCACATTAGGAGCTACTTTGAGAGTAAGTATTAAGACTATCTGGATGGTGTATGTGTCTGAACCCCGTTAAGGCTGTTCTGTAAACTCTAGGAAGTCCAGTGAGATGTACTCAGCTTGCAGGGCCCAAGACACGCCTCGTATGTAAGATCTCTGGCTTGTTGTTAACCCTGCCTCCTTCCAGCCTGGAGTGGCTGCCTCTTTCTTCTGTCTCTCCTTGCCCTTGGTTAACTGAGGCCAGTTTTCAAACCAACATGCATACACAAGAAATTAACTTCCCTGGTGGTTAGGAATTTAGGAATCCACCTTCCAATGCAGAAGAAATGAGTTTGAGCCCTGGTCAGGGGACTAAGATCCCATATGCCTTGGGGCAAATAAGCCAGCAGGCCATAAAGAAAAGAAATTAACTACTGCAGACTTCCACAGCAGGAATGGTTTTTTTTTTTCCTTTTAGGTCTCTCATCTTTCTTGTGACACCAAGGAGGGCTTGTTTGGAGCTGGTCTTGAGCTCCTTTTTGAGACTTTTCAAGTTCCCTTTTCTAATACAGAGTAAACTCAGGCAAGCAAGAGTTTGAATCCAGAAATTATTCATATTTGTTTTTCACTGAAACTACTTTTAGCATTTTACATGGCAAGGGATTCTAGATTTTTGTGATCTTGGTAGTGATAGGAAGTTTCCCTTATAACAGGTTACTAAAGTAGAGAAAGGAGACAGAAATGGCAACCCCCTCCAGTATTCTTGCCTGGAGAATCCCATGGACAGAGGAGCCTGGCGGGCTACAGTCCATAGGGTTACAAAGAGTCAGACACAACTGAGCGACTAAGCACACACACACACAAAATAGAGAAAGCAAATTAATCCAAAGAAAAAACATTGAGTAAATTGAGTATAAGTGATACCCAAATAAGGCAAAAAGCTTGAGGAATGGCCCATAAATGCCTGCATTTGGTAAACAGTGGGCTAGATTCTCTTCAGAGATATTTAGCAAACTTCCAGGCTCTTTTCACCAATTCCGTACCCTCCACCAACTCCATGCCCTCCACCAATTCTGTACCCTCCACCAACTCCATGCCCTCCACCAATTCTGTACCCTCCACCAATTCCATGCCCTCCACCAATTCCATACCCTCGGAGTAGTCTTCGTTGTTGTTTAGCCGCTTAGTCATGTCTGACTCTTTGTGACCCCATGGACTGTAGCCCTTTAGGCTCCTCTTGTCCAGGGGATTCTCCAGGCAAGAATACTAGAGTGGGTTGCCATTCCCTTCTCCAGGGGATCTGCCCAACAGAGGGATCGAACCTGTCTCCCACACTGCAGGAAGATTCTTTACCATCTGAGCCACCTGGGAAGCCCTCAGAGTAGTCTGCTGCTGCTAAGTCACTTCAGTCGTGTCCGACTCTGTGCGACCCTGTAGACGGCAGCCCACCAGGCTTCCCTGTCCCTGGGATTCTCCAGGCAAGAACACTGGAGTGGGTTGCCATTTCCTTCTCCAACGCATGAAAGTAAAAAGTGAAAGTGAAGTCGCTCAGTCGTGTCCGACTCGTAGTGACCCCATGGACTGGTAGGAGCCCTACCAGGCTCCTCTGTCCATGGGATTTTCCAGGCAAGAGTACTGGAGTGGGGTGCCATTGCCTTCTCCACAGAGTAGTCTATCCTTCATTTATTTAATAACCACTTTATATAAAACTTTTTATGGGCCAGATTCTGTTCTAAGTGCTTCAGAAACCTCATTTCATTTAATCCTCAAAACCCTGTGAGGTAGATGCTATTATGATCCTCATTTGACAAGTGCAGAGACTGAAGCACAGAGAGGTTAAGTAGCTTGCCCAAGGTCACACAGCCAGGAAGTGGTGGAGACAGAATTCAAATATGATCTGATGGCAGTGTGGTCAAGAGAGGGTCCAGGAGGTAGGTACGTCCTCCATGCCTGGTGTGGTAACCCTGGAGAAACATCTTCTCCACCAGCCTGGGAGCCTCTGGTGAGTAAAGATTTGGTCTTTTGCCTCCTCACCCTTGGTGTTTAGCAGATAACTACATTGGTGGAAGGACTAGATAGAGATACGATTTTATTAAGTGCCTTCTATATACAAGCACTAAGTACTTTACATTTAATGAAGATAGAGTTGTTCCCATTTTACAGAGGGGAAAACTGAGACTAAATGCTTGTGATGTGGCCAGCTAAGAGACAGAGCCAGGACTCCAATCTCACTCCAGTGAGTGAGTAGCAATGGGATATGGATGGTGGACAAACTAAAATCCCAGTACCCAGGCTGGGATGGAGAAAGCCTGGCTGACTTTGGTAGGCTTGGGGAAATCTCCTTGGGAAAGAGCTGTGGTAACAAACAAGAGCGGCACATGTAGGTGGGTGGGGGCACCCCCCACCCCCACCCCCAGCCCCTTCCCCTGCTTCTTTACTTACCCAGAAACCCACCAGAACATGGCCTTCGAGGGGAAGGAGGCCCCAGCCTTAGGACATGGATTCTGCAAAGACAAAAGATTTAGAAGTGGGAGGACTTGGTCTCATAATCCATGGCCAGTATGTGGCAAGCAGAGCTAAGGGCAGGAAGACAGAATGAATTGACAACAAGCTTAATACTGAAAACCAGACTGAGATGTCCTGTATATTTAACCACTGCTGCTGCTGCTGCTAAGTCGCTTCAGTCGTGTCTGACTCTGTGCGACCCCGTAGACTGCAGCCCACCAGACTCCCCCGTCCCTGGGATTCTCCAGGCAGGAACACTGGAGTGGGTTGCCATTTCCTTCTCCAGTGCATGCACGCATGCTAAGTTGCTTCAGTCGTGTCTGACTCTGTGTGACCTCATGGACAGCATCCCACCAGGCTCCTCTGTCCACGGGATGCTCTAGGCAAGAGTACTGGAGTGGGTTGCCATGTCCTTCTCCGATACTTAACCATAGTAGATACCAAAGGGCTTGGTGCTTCCTAGCAGGCAAGGCAAAAAGGGATTTGGTCACAGGGCTGAAAGTGCCTCAGTTCAGTTTAGTTGCTCAGTCGTGTCCAACTCTTTGCAACCCCATGAACCACAGCACACCAGGCCTCCCTGTCCATCATCAACTCCCGGAGTCCACCCAAACCCATGTCCATTGAACCAGTGATGCCATCCAACCATCTCATCTTCTGTCGTCCCCTTATCCTCCTGCCCTCAATCTTTCCCAGCACCAGGGTCTTTTCAAATGAGTCAGCTCTTTGCATCAGGTGGCCAAAGTATTGGAGTTTCAGCTTCAACATCAGTACTTCCAATGAACACCCAGGACTGATCTCCACTGGTTGGATCTCCTTGCAGTCCAAGGGACTCTCAAGAGTCTTCTCCAACACCACAGTTCAAAAGCATCAATTCTTCAGCGTTCAGCTTTCTTTATAGTCCAACTCTCACATCCATACATGACCACTGGAAAAACCATAGCCTTGACTAGACAGACCTTTGTTGACAAAGTCATGGTTCTGCTTTTTAATATGTTGTCTAGGTTGGTCATAACTTTCCTTCCAAGGAGTAAGTGTCCTTTAATTTCATGGCTGCAATCACCATCTGCAGTGATTTGGGAGCCCAGAAAAATAAAGTCAGCCACTGTTTCCACTGTTGCCCCATCTATTTGCCATGAAGTGATGAGACTGGATGCCATGATCTTAGTTTTCTGAATGATGAGCCTTAAGGCAACTTTTTCACTCTCCTCTTTCACTTTCATCAAGAGGCTCTTTAGTTCTTCTTCACTTTCTGCCATAAGGGTGGTGTCATCTGCATATCTGAGGTTATTGATATTTCTTCTGGCAATCTTGATTCCAGCTTTTGCTTCCTCCAGCCCAGCCTTTCTCATGATGTACTCTGTATAGAAGTTAAATAAGCAAGGTGACAATACATAGCCTTGATGTACTCTTTTTCCTATTTGGAACCAGTCTGTTGTTCCATGTCCAGTTCTAAATGTTGCTTCCTGACCTGCATACAGATTTCTCAAGAGGCAGGTCAGGTGGTCTGGTATTCCCATCTCTTTCAGAATTTTCCACAGTTTATTGTGATCCACACAGTCAAAGGCTTTGGCATAGTCAATAAAGCAGAAATAGATGTTTTTCTGGAACTCTCTTGCTTTTTCGGTGAAAGTGCCTAGGTAAGAACTAACAGTTGCTCAGAACAACTTTATTAATACTGAGACCAAGAAATTCCCAAAGCAAGGACCATGCATGACACAAGCAATGTTTTCAACAATATTTCTCAGTGAATGTGACAAGAAGGTGAAGAAGAGGTGGGATTTTACCAGTGGCTCCAGGAAGACTGCACAGATTTATACTCTTACCAATAGGGCATGAGAATGCTCATTGCACCACATCTTTGCCATCAGCATGTGTTATCAATTTTAATTTTTTTTTCTGCTACTCATTGGACAAAGTCCTATTACAGTTTTAATTATTTAATTATTTAATTTAATTATTTAATTATTCAAACTGTTGAGCATCTTTTTAGATGATCTCCACTCAACTGTCTTTTTCTCAGAGAATTCTTTCCAGATTTCACAGTGTTATCTGCTGTAAACTCTTATGGACCATGAACTTCTCCTATGGAGCACTTCTATTGAGCAAGTCACTTTAATCCTGAATTTTTATGATGATGAGTTGTAATTTTCCACACATTTGTGTAATTGTGTGATTAATGGTTCCCCTATTGGGTATTAGTCACATGAGGACAGAGACATCACTTTTTACCAAAGATCCTCAGTACTGAGCTGGCACACAGAATAGGTTGGCAAACTACAGCCCCCAAGCCAAATCCGGCCCACTGTTTTTCTCTGCGAATAAAGTTTTATTGGAACACAGCCATGTTCCCTTATTGACATATAGTCTGTCTGCTTTTTGTAAAACCTGACCTCCGTAGCTGCCATACAAAGACCATATGGCCCACAAAGCCCAGAATATTTTCTATCTTGGACAGAAAGAGTTGGCCAACCCGTGGCATAGAGTCGATATGTAATATGCTTTTTTTGGCTGAATGAATAAAAAAAAATAATAAAGGCCTGTGCTTTAATTTAACTTCCTTCCATCACTTGGGGGCCACTGAGGACCAGAAGAGAAACAGGGACAAGCAAGGCATTGGTTGGAGACATGGTGACTTACAGCCTGCGGGGCCCTTTTCGGGAAAAGCGGGGGTTGATCAGCGAGGCAAGACAGTGCAAACTGCGCCATCACCAGAGACAAGTACAGGTAGGGTGACAGGTGCCGGAAAGGGTCGCTCTGGAAATCCTGCGGGAGAGGAAGCAGAAGTCTCTGAGTCGGGGCTTAGGAGGAGCAGAGACGGGAGGGTGTCGGGAAGGGGGGAAGGGGTGGAGGCGGAACGGGGTTTCTGATGCTGGGAGCAGTGCCCAGGCCGGTGGCTGGAGCCCCCAGCCTTCCTGGCCTTGAAAACACCTGGCTTACACAGATTCTGTCCAGACAAACGGCAGGCAGGGTGTGTGCCCTTAGTTAGGTGGCCACTGGCCTTAGCCACCAGGACACAGATTGAAGGACACTTTGTCTTTCTCCCTGGGCAACAAAGGAACCCCACCCCCCGATCTCCCATCCCACTCCCTGTGGCCAGTGTTCTCTGGTTTAAGAAGGGGGCTGGTTTCAGGGAGCATTCACTCTGCCTCCAGCACATGCTGGAGTCTTTACATACACTGTCTCGTCAAGTCCCTCCCCACCCTGTCCCAGGGGGCGTTTACTTGCTCTGTGTTACTCAGTGGGAAACCAAGGCTCAGAGAAGTGACAGTACCTTGCTCAAGGCCACACAGATGATCTGCTCCAGATCACGAGCTCTTGCTGCCCTGCCATGATTGCTTTTCACCCCCTGCCCTTTCTGGCCAGAGCACCCTAACTCTTCCCCCCATGCTCAGGTATGAGGTTTATGTAGAGCTAATTCCATCCCAGCAGGTGGGGAGGGGCGGGGCAGGCAGATGGTGGAGGCCTGACCAATGAGCATGTTCTAGTCCCTGGCTACTGTGCTTGGGCTAGAAATGGCCGCAGGACCTATGCTGGAGCAAGGAGAGCTGGAACCATCGGGAGATCTTCCAGGTTTGCTATATTTGTGAAACGAAAGCCTGGAATAATTGGGGCTCTTCTTGTCATCCCATTGGAGAATGAAGCCAAAAGGCGAGAGCCAAGGGACAGGCAGAAATGGAGCTCTAGCTGTGTTCTCTGAATGTCTGGGCCGGCTACGCCTCCTAGCAGGTCCCAGGTATGTGAGCTAATAGATACCCTTGGACTTTTCCCCCTTGAGCCAGTGTGAACTGAGTTTTTATGTTTTTAAACATGAGCCCAAGTTTCAGATCACAATTTCTCTATTGGATTTTTTACTTTCCTGTTTTTGGTTTCGTTTTGGGGGACAGATAGTAGACAATTTGATAGTGCAGCTACATTACTCCCCATAGTGTCATTTTTCCTATCGTTTCTGTCGGAAAGTTTGTCCTGAATTTGGGTGAGGTGGGCTTTGGCTCTGTAGTCCCGAGCTGCGTGACCTAGAGCAAGTCGCTCACTTCTCTAAGGCTTAGGATTCCTCATCTTTAAAATGGGATCATTCAGATCTTCACTGAATTCATGACATCAAGTGCTTGCCACAGGGCCTTGCACATGGAGCTCCAGAGCATATGTGGTCCCAATATTATTCTTTCAGTGCTGTGTTCCCAACAGCTAGCTGCTAAGTCAACTGTAGAAAGCTACCCTCTCATAAATCAGTGGAGGGCCTGGGGGCTATTCCCATTAGTTACAAAAATTGCTTTGTTAAAAATCTGTCCTTTAGGATAGAAAGTGTTTCTCTGCCTTCTTCTTTCAGGATCCGAAGGGAGTAACCATATGAAATGATGACCGGCAGACTCTGATCAGTTTCCTGATCAGATGTCTTGGGTGAGTGTGCCAGCCATGCAAGCGGTTTTCAACTGGGGGTGACTTTGCCCCCAGGGGACATTTACCATTGTCAGGAGACGTGTCAGGTTACCGTAATGGGGTGGTACTACTGGCGTCCAGTGGGTGGAGACCAGGGATGCTATTCAACATCCCACAGCACGTGGGACAGCTCCTCTCCGCCCCCGCCCAAGAGAGAAGTAGATAAAGGGTGCTGAGGTTGAAAAACCCTGGTTGAAGTTATAGATTTTTCTCTTTGCAGATCACGCCCCCTAACGTGGAAATACAGGTGAATGTGCAAAATGAGTGTGTAAATACAGATGCATGAGGGCACGGGTGAAGGTGGAGAGTGAGGGGAGACACGCACTTACGTGGCGTCAGAACGAACACAGCTGTGTGCCAGAGGAAGTCATCCAGAGGACGTGACCCCTGGCTGACCTGTGAGCTGGACCCAGAGGCTCCTCACCCCCACTCGCCCCTCCCACCCTTGAAGTGTGCATTCTGGCCACACTGTTCCTGCACTAGGAACTACTTCAAGGATGCCACCTTGAAAGAGCAATGTGTTGGTGAGATCCACTGGATGGCACATATGACTGAACCCTGTTAAAACCTCTATAAACTGTTAAGTTTCTGGCGGGCAGGTGCAGAGATCAATGTATTTTGCAGCGGCCAAGACAAGCATCGGACATAAGTTCCCTTGCTTATGAGAATCGTCACCTACCAACTGCAGTGGCGGCCTGTTTCTTTGGTCTCTCTTGGCCCTCCAGGTCTGGGGTTGGTTTCTAATTTCACCCGGGAACCCCTGAGGTTTTGAACCAACAGTGTGTCGGTGCCCATGCAGTGTGTGTGTGTGTGTGTGTATGAGTGTGGGACATTTGTGCACAAGTCCTGTAGGAGCTTGAAAGTATAGACACAACTGGATGGCAGCAAGTGTGAGTGCAGGCGAGTGTGTGTGTGTATGTGATGTTTTGGAGTCTGTGGTTGTGTGATACACGAATGAAAAAAAGTGAAGTGAAAAGTGTTAGTTGCTCACTGGTGTCCAGCTCTTTGCAATTCCATTGACTGTAGCCCGCCAGGCTCCTCTGTCGATGGAATTCTCCAGACAAGAATACTGGAGTGGGTTGCCATTTCCTTCTCCAAGGGACCTTCCTGACCCAGGGATTGAACCTAGGTCTCCTGCATTGCAGGCAGATTCTTGACTGTCTGAGCCACCAGGGAAGCCCAGTGTGTGAATGGGAGCATACAAGTGTGTGCAAGTGAAGTGTGTGACTTGAGTGTGTAAGACAATAAGAATTTCTGTTGATAAAAAGGTATGGGGTGATGAGAACGTCTATGTGAAATGCCTGTGTGTGTTGCTTGAGTTTCAGTGCTTGCGGAGTGTGTGTCTCTGCAGAGAGAATAAGCCTTGGTGGAAGCGGGAGGAGGATGGATGGGACCCAAGGCCTGAAACCACTATACTGGTTCCCGGGTGACCCAGGCCCCCACTTACCCCTCGCAAGGCCTGCTGGGTGGCGCTGGTGGCTGGGAAGATAAAGCAGAGTAGCCAGTACCCGAAGAGCACCCCAGACGCCTGGATGCCCTTCTTCCTTTCGGCATGGATCAGGAACACTGCGAAGCTCTGGACAAGAGGGTCGGGTGGGAGGTGGGCCGGGGGTGGGGGACGCTGGGGGAGGAGAGAGTCTGGAGGGAGCTCCCTCTGCCCCACCCCTCCACCAGGGCAGGAGAAGCAGCACCCAGGAGGAAGCCAGCAGGTCTGGGCCGCGACTCACTATTGTGGTAAGCCACACGGTGGGGTGTATGAGGAACTCGAGGGCCTGGGGCGTTCCCTGCTGGATTCTCCAAAGAGTCACAGACACGCTGGAGGTGCACAGGATTATGAGGGCGAACCCAAGCACCTGGGGAAATGGGCTGGGATAAGGCTGGTGGGGGAAAGAAAGATGGCAGCCTTTCTGCCAGTCCCTGCCAACTGGACAGGGACTCCACGTCCAACTGGACAGTGGCCCCGGGTGGGGCACTGCAATGTACCAGCGTAACCACTGAACAAGGCCGACGTGAGAGAAAAAAGTTGTAAGGGGTGACGCAGCTCAAGCTTGACCTGTAACTGTCATATAAATAATGCACCATACAAATAACGTCAGTGGTTTCCAAAATGCCAGTGGTGCTCCCACAACGCACAGGAGGATGCTTCGGGGATGAAGGAACGGCATGAAAAGCTATTTACTCTCCAGGTGAAAAAGTTGTACCTTCTTTAAGTCTCTTTCCATCCCTACTGTTAAATCAAGGAGGAACTCTCTGTTGGGACTGATACATTTCCAGGCCTTCTTTGACCAAGCTGCCATCGGTCAAATTGGTCTCTCTTTTGGATAAGAGAAATCAAGAATGGGAGAGAGCACGCACACGCAGACCTGGGAGCCTCGGAGAAACCACTGAACGTCAGTTAGTCTCAAGCAGGAGTCAAAACTACTATCTGCAGTCTGAGTTTGGCCTCTTGTCTGTTGTTGTATCACCTCGGAACTAAGAGCGGGTTTCCCATTGTTCACTCATTGAACAAAACTTTAAAAAGCCTAATATGCCATGACGTGAAATTGATATGAAATGCAAATTTCTGTAACTATAAATAAACTTTTACTGAAACACAGTGATGTCTACTTGCTTACTGTTTGTTGTCTGTGGCTGCTTTACTGCTGCAAGAGCAGAACTGAGTAGTTGAGACAGAGGCGACATGATCCTTGCAATCTCAGACAAGTACTGATACTCTCTGGCCCTTTAAGGAGGAGTGTGCTGACCCTGGAGAGGTGGTTGGCAAGAGGTCAAATATTTACAAGGTGGTATGGGAATAAATGAACCATGGAGGGCGTGCTTCTAGAGGTTTGGAGAACAGGAGAATGAGCAGAGATGCTCACATTTGGAATGCCAGTGTTTTTCTAACACTGGACAACTACACACGAGTTTTAAGGAATGTTCTTTAGTACCGCTGGCGGGGAAACACAAAAATCAATGCCTAAGTGTTAACATTTAAAAGGTGCGTCCTGGTGTGGCTCTAAAATCACCGTGTGTATCTTAGGAGTGTACACCGTACACTTTGGGGAATGCCAGGCTGTGGTGGCCATAAACTTGTCTGGGTGTGTGTGGGTGTCTGTGGGTGTGTTTGGGATGTACGGTTTTTATTATCTGTGATGATTGGTTTGACAGCGTCTATGCCACTGAGTTTCCCTCTGCAGCCTCTGGGGTATTGCTCTGTCTGATTAACAAGGTCCCACGTGTCCACTTTGGGGTCTCTGCCTGATTCCAGCCTGCTCCCCCACCCCCTGACCATTGTCTGATTATAGGCTCCCAGAGGAAGGGGCTACCATCTTGGCCTTGAAGAGGCGGGACATTTGGATGTAGCCCTTGTCATGGCGGTGGATGTAGAGGAGGTGGATGGGGCCAAGGACCCAGAGGTACATGGGGGGCACCCAGACCCCTGCTGTTTTCAGGAAGCACAGGCTCAGCAAGCGGGCAGCGGCAGGCTCAGGCTCCGTCTGGTTCCAGACCTGAGGGAACACCAGGGTGACCCTTATGATGGTACAATGCAGGGGTCCCAAACTCACCACTTGGGGGGCCAGGCAACTCTTTGGACTCCAAATATTTACAATAAAAATGTGCTAAGCAATTTTTGTTGTTGTTTGGTCACTGAGTCACATCCAACTCTTTGCAACCCCATGGACTGCAGCATGCCAGGCTTCCCTGTCCTTCACTATCTCCCAGACTTTGCTCAAACTTGTGTCCATTGAGTTGGTGATGCCATCCAACCATCTCATCCTCTGTATCCCTAGAGTACTTCATAATTGAGTAACTCCACTGACCACACCCAACCGGACAGGGGTACTGCTGGGATTTGAACCAAGGCAGTTGGGTCCTAGAATCTAGGAGACCTGGGATCCATGATGACTGCTGGGCACAGACTTAAAACCACTCTGTTGTTGTTGTTTGGTCGCTAAGTCATGTCTGACACTTTGCGACCCCACGACTGTAGCCCGCCAGGCTCCTCTGTCCATGGGATACTCCAGGCAAGAATTCTGGAGTGGATAGCCATTCCATTCTCCAGGGGATCTTCCCAACCCAGGGATCGAACTCATGTCTCATGCATTGGCAGGTGGATTCTTTACCACTGAGCCACCAGGCAAGCCCTATAACCACTCTAGGAGGCAGGTATTACTGTTCCAATTTCATAGACCAGGAAACTCAGAAGCCAGGAAGGTAACAGGCTCTTTTAGGCCCACACAAATAGGAAGGGACAGAGCTGACTCCACGCTGGCCTGGCTAACCCCAAAGCTTGTTCTACCAGAGGTCTCCATCTGTACTTACCCCAGATCTTCTGCTGGCCTTTCCTAACCGGAGAAGTGGGAATGTAAATTTCAGAAAATACAGTTGCTTTAATTCTCTCCCTCCTATACCACTGCCACCCTCCCATTAGAGTCTTTTGCTGAGGCAGGAACCAGAGACGTGGGGAGTCCTGTAGCTGGGGCGTCTAGAGGCCCCTTTCACAGGGTTGGTCTCTTGGGGAACAGCTTGGTTAAGGAGATCGCCCAGCCCTGGGGTTAGTCTGGCAGGTCTGTTACCCTCCCCGGGGGCCCGCCCCTCCTCTGTATCGCAGCCCCAGGGATCTGTCCAAGAGATCTCTCGAGCCAGTAGGAGAAGGAATACAACGGGGTGGGGACACTCACCCCCGGGCCCGCGCAGGGCTCGCCTTGCCCGGCCATCGGGCGTCGTCTGTCTGTTGGTCTGTCTGTCGGACTGTCGGGGTCCGAGGAAGGCTTCCTCGGCCGCGTTCCGGCCGGGGGAAGGGGCGGGGATTCGAGCTCTCGGATTGCAAGGCCGGGGGGCAAGGTCCGGCCGGGCGGCGGGGGTGGGGCGGGGAGGGGTGAAGCGAGGCGAGGTGGAGGGGCGCTCAAGGCGGCCACCTAGGGCAGAGAGGGCGGGGGTCCCGGAGCCCCAGAAAGTGCGGTGATGTCTGCATATAATCCCCTTTCCCCCTGGCGCAAGTGTCATCCCGAACTTCCCGAATACTGTGGATCAGCAATTCCAGGAATTTATCTAGATAAACGAACCCAGCCGGTGTGCACAAGTCCAGCGACCGACGGAATGGGGGATGGGAGGACCCCGGGTTAAGGTTGGAGCCGCAGCCCGCTCACCTGTGGGACCGACCCTGTCTGCCTCTAGGATGGTGGGAAGATTTTAAGATTACTAATAAAACGTCTAGCAGAGTGTTTGGCACACTGTAAATGTTCAATCAGAGTTAACTTTTATTAGCATTCGTAGTATTATTTCATCCCTAGGTTACTGAGCAGTGGTTCAAAATGCCATTGAAGAAATAGGTTTAATACGGAAAAACGATTACTGAATGCTAAGCGAGAAAAAAAAAGATTATAATACAAAATAGTTTACGATATGTGTGCAAAGAAAAAAAAATAGTATATGCTTAAGTTAGGGAAAGTGGGGAATGAATTCAAGTCATTTACCTTTTTCTTCTGGGTCTTAAAGTAATGTGTGTCCCAAGCCAAGCGTTCTTTTGGGAAATGACTTTATGTAACATATATGCATAGACAAAACGATGGAAATGCACTAAAGCAGTGTTCATGGAACTCCTACTTTTCTTTTCTTTTTTCTTGCTTTCCTTTTTCTATTTTCTTTCCTTCTGCAATGACCATGTATTCCCTTTCAAGACAGGAATAAAAGACTGAGCTTTTTCAGACAGACAAGAACAGGTGCTTAATTTGAGTGAAGAATTCAAATCCTTTGCACTCTCCAGGCTGCGTTGTTACTTTGGTGTCTTCTTTTCTCTTGCCTTTTTCAGGGCCTCTACAGCAGGGGCTACCTGGTCTTTTCTCCCCTTTCTTTCCTGAGATTCCCCAACCCTCTTCTGGGGCCCTGGCAGTATGCTTTCAGCTGTCTTCCTGCTTGGGTCTTCTGGAAGAGCAGGGATGCAAAAACTCAAAGATTTTTCTTGAAGCTGAGTGTGGCAGGTCTGCTGTTTACATTCCGATCATCTCTGTTTGTTTGAGGTGGTTTTGGTGAAGGCTGATGGAAATTATCAGGAGGCTTGAGGACCCCCCCCCTTAAATCCCCATTGCAACTGGACATGGCCCTAGAGCTTTATTTCTTTGTATATATGAAGATGAATTTGAGGGAAATGGTGAAGGTTTGAGGGGGGATGGTCAGATAGGCAGAAAGCACACAGAGGGAATCAACCAGGTAAGCCAAGAACAGAACTCAAATACAGAGCCTACTTTCCAGCTCTCTGAACAGCACATGGCTGAGTGCCGAGCTCTGATGGTGGTGGTTTAGTCGTTAAGTCATGTCTGACTATTGCAACCCCATGGATTGTAGCCCATCAGGCTCCTCTGTCCATGGGATTTCCCTGGCAAGAATACTGGAGTGGGTTGCCATTTCCTTCTCCAGGGGATCTTTCTGACCCAAGGATAGAACCCAGGTCTCCTGCATTGCAGGCAGATACTTTACTGACTGAACCACCAACCCTAGATAAGTCCTCTTACCTCTCTGGGCCTTGGTTTCCCGTCTGTAAAATAAGATGATTCCATAGGCCAAGCACTTCCTAATTGATGACTTTCAATCCCCTGGTATTTGCTAAGACAAACCAGGGATTTGTGTTAAGAAACAAATGGAAACATCTGTTTTAATTGTAATGATAAATAATGAACCTCTAAAAAATAAAACAATTACTTAAATGGTTTCTCTTTATAATCAAACAGTTGAGAGTCTCACTGTATTTGGAAGGAGAACGAAGAGTGAGAGAAATCAGATGTGTTCATGGCTGAGATCCTCTGGTGCATGTATCCTTCCATTGTGGCCACTGTGTAGTAATTCATAGTTGCATAGTGCTTGAGTCTTAACCACAGTGGCGAATTTCAGTGGGAAATCTCTTTACTTCATCATTTAGGAGCAAGGTATAACAACATCAAAATAAAAGCACTTGATTTTCTTGAGTGAAATGTAAGAATTTCAAACATCTGGTCAGAAGGGCAGTTTTTGTCTATTTTGATATGGTGACTTGTAGTTCATCTTCATTATGGCATACATTCAGTCTTGAGACAAAACATAACATGCTGATTTTTGAACTGATTTTCAGACAGATGCTTTCAGATGATTTTCATGCATCGCCTCACAGAGCTAGTTCAAAGTAAGTCAAACTGCATGCATCTTTTGCTTCCTGGGGGAAAACCCCCAAAGTTTGTTTCTATAAAAATGTTACTAGAGGTGGGATTCAGAGAAGGCCATGACACCCCACTGCAGTACTCTTGCCTGGAAGATCCCACGGATGGAGGAGCCTGATGGGACACGACTGAGCGACTTCACTTTCACTTTTCACTTTCAGGCCTTGGAGAAGGAAATGGCAACCCACTCCAGTGTTCTTGCCTGGAGAATCCCAGGGATGGGGGAGCCTGGTGGGCTGCCGTCTATGGGTCGCATAGAGTCCGACACGACTGAAGCGACTTAGCAGCAGTAGCAGCAGCAGAGGTGGGATTAAATACAATTTAAATATCTTTTAAAATATTATGCTGAACTTAAACGACGTGTTTTGCTTTAAAAAAAGCTAATTGATCATTTATCATGGAAAGTTACACCAGTCGACCAAATCCCTAAATGGAGTTTGAGATGATACATCACTTGTGAAATTTACGGGTCAAATAGATTCGGGAAATTTGTTGGATACTTCGATCAATAGTCTCTCGTCATTTCCAGTTTCAGTGCTATTGAATTCCAAAGTAGGGGATTGGGAATTCCAAATTCCTAATTCCAAACCAGGAAACTACGAAATTCAACTTTGCAGTTTATGCCTGTATACCCGCACCTTGCAACTGCACCAGCCAGACGGTGCGCGGAGTCCTCCAGGCCTCCAGAGGGCACCAATGGTCTCCTTTCATTGCTGAGCTTGTACTGTAGTTATTTGGTCTGGGGGCATGGCCGTGGGGGCGGGGCGCGCATGCGCGGTCGCGGCGTGGAGGGGGGGCGGGGACAGGGCTGTCAGTTGCCATCAGAAGAGGAAGCCGCCGGCAGCGTGCGGAGTGAGGGGCGGGACCCAGAGGCCTGCGGAGGTTCAGGCTGCAGAGGCCGGGCCATGCGGGGGCGCCGGGGTATGGGGCCACCCGAGCCGGCGGTGGTGGCCGCCACCGTTCTGCTGCTGCTGAGCAGGGTAGAGCCGGCGTGCGGTTCCGAGGACATCGTGGTGGGTTGCGGGGGCTTCGTCAAGTCGGACGTGGAGATCAACTACTCGCTCATTGAGGTGAGTGCCCGCCCCGCGGCCCGGAGCTCGGTGTGTGACCCGGGGCCAGGCGCACAGCCTCGCTGAGCCGCGGTGTCCTCGCCTTCCAGGCGGTTGCCACCAGCCCTCCCCGCAACTCCCCGCATTCTGGAAGCCCTTTCCTCTTCAGAGGCGCTGCTTTCTGCGGGCTCTCCGTTGGTCTCCTCCCCAGTAGCGCTGGGGTGGGGGTTCTTGGGGTCAGCTACGCGGTGGGGTGGGGTGGCGGAGCTCTGAAGGTGTGTGCATGTGGGTGTGAAGGACATTTTTGGTAACGATGATAATGGTTTGTAACTTTTGTTAGGTCACACAAAACTAAGGATCCTCCAGATCGAGACCCCAGATACTTAAGAAGGCAAACTCCAGATCCCCACAATGCAGGCCCGAGATCTCTTAAAACCCAGTCTCAGCAGAACGCAGACCCCAGATCCTCAAACCCCCAGGAACCCAGACCTTCTGAAACTCAGATTTCCTGAAACCTGTATTCCAGAACATAGAGACTGCAAGTCTTAACCCCCACAACACTGAGTTCCCCCCCAAATTCTAATCGACCCTTCCTCCTACCCTCTGGGAAGCTTTAAAAGAGCATGAATTCTCATCCCAGAGATCATGACCCAGTTACTGTCTCTTGATATCTCTGGGGCTGGGAAACTATTTGTAATCTCCCTGGTTCCCCATTGGGACCCCTTTCCTCTGATAATGAAGAGTTGTCAGCGCCCTGATCGCTGGGTAGTTATTGGAATTACACAAGAGATTTCTGCAGAAGTCTTTTTATTAAGTTGCAAAGCTCTCTTCAGTTAGATGGTTATTAGCCCAGTGGAATTATGACCCAGAAAGCTTTTGTGAAGAGGAAGGGAGATAGATGGAGGTGGGCATAGAAAATCACTTGCAGGACAAATAGGAAGGGACCCCAAGGAGGGCTGGCCTCTATTTTAGGAGGGTAGTTACTGATGATGAGTCAAAAGAAGGGAATTAGAAAAGAAAGACACTGGAGATGCCAAAGAGAAGGGAGTGGGGACGAAGACCCCAAAGGCATTCTGCCTGAGTAGCTAGAGGGCTATGGTGAAGAGTTGAACCAGCGTGTTCCTACAAAGCGGGTTCCTGAGAATTGGGGGAGGGGTTGGAAGTAGATTCTACAGCTGTTTGACTTAGCCTTGCTCCAAGTCCCAATTTTTGTTCCTGTAGCATGGTGTTGGGAGAGAGGCTGCAGAGCTCAGCATCGTGTATTTCCTAAAGAAGTTACTCATCACCTTCAAGACCCCTATATCTGTGGCTTCTCCATCATTTTTGGTCTTAAGAAGTCAGGCATGGGACTTCCTTGAAGGTCCAATGGTTAAGAGTTCACCTTTCAATGCAGGGGAGTGTGGGTTCAATCCCTGGTCAGGGAACTAAGATCCCACAAACCCAGTGGGACATAAATAACCAGAACATAAATAACAGAAGCAAAATTGTAGCAAATTCAATAAAGACTTTAAAAATGGTCCACATTAAAAAAAAAATCTAAAAAGAAGTCAGGTGTTTAATGAATCTACCCACCGGCAATGGCAAGGCTTCTAGGATCTCTGGGTGCCCATGCTACCTTCTGGGCTGTGGGCACAGGGCATTCCAGAAGCTGTCTTGAAAGGCTTTGCAACTTGTAGCTTCCTGGGGCTTCAGGAGAAAAGTGTAGAGCGCTAGGGACACTCCCACCCCGAACACTTAATAGTGGCTGTGAGAGTGGAGGGCAGGTTTTGTGACCTAGTGTGAAGTATGTTCCCTGAGCCCTAGGGCTGCCTGTCCAGATGGCCTGAGAAATTCATTCTTTCTTCATTTCTGATTATGAAATCTAGTGTTTCATACACATAATGTATCTTGTCATTCTGTGTCCTAACCTGTGCTTTACAGAATAAATGTGAATAAGATATTTTACAATCATTTCTGGGTTGTGTTTTCTGTGTCCCAGTAAAACTACCTTCAGTCTTCTCCATCCTTCTTCCCTTCTGGGTATTTTTCCATCATATTCATTCAGTTAGTAACTGTTGAGTGAGCCCCAGCGTGTTCTGAAGCCTTGTCCCTGGTGTTCTGAACAGTTCAGTGAACAGAGCAGACAAAGTACCTAAAAAAGAAAAACTATATTGGTTGCTAATTTTTTAACTGTTAGGAGGTTTCACATTAAAAACTGCATTCCTGATTTCTCTGGAAAGCCAGCTGATCTTTTGGCTGCAAAACTTGGCTTGGGTTAAGAAGCAGTCCTGTCCCCTTTTAGATGAATGCTCATTGACGGGACTTCCCTGGCCCTTCTGGACAGGTGGATCTTCAGTCCCTGCTTTAAGTGCATGCATCTGAATTTCTTTTTGGCCTGTGAATAAGGTTGGGGATTTGTGGAGTATTTACACTGGCCCAGGCACCATGAAGTGTAAGCCATGGTCACTGCCCATGGGAGCCTGCAGTCTATACGTCATTTCACAGTGTTCTTTTCCTAAGCACACACATTGTGGATTTGCTGCTTTCTACATAGCCTTAGCTGGTATGACTGGGTTCTGTCATTTTCGTGTTATACTCACAGATTACTAACATTGAAAGTTTTTAGATGGATGTTCAGTTCAGTTCAGTTGAGTTGCTCAGTCGTGTCTGACTCTTTGTGACCCCATGAATTGCAGCACGCCAGGCCTCCCTGTCCATCACCAACTCCCGGAGTTCACTCAAACTCACGTCCATTGAGTCGGTGATGCCATCCAGCCATCTCATCTTCTGTCGTCCCCTTCTCCTCCTGCCCCCAATCCCTCCCAGCATCAGAGTCTTTTCCAATGAGTCAACTCTTCGCATGAGGTGGCCAAAGTACTGGAATTTCAGCCTCAGCATCATTCCTTCCAAAGAACACCCAGGACTGATCTCCTGGTTGGATCTCCTTGCAGTCCAGGGGACTCTCAAGAGTCTTCTCCAACACCACAGTTCAAAAGCATCAATTCTTTGGCGTGCAGCTTTCCTCAGAGTCCAACTCTCACATCCATGCATGACCACAGGAAAAACCATAGCCTTGACCAGACGGACCTTTATTGACAAAGTAATGTCTCTGCTTTTGAATATGCTATCTAGGTTGGTCATAACTTGCCTTCCAAGGAGTAAGCGTCTTTTAATTTCATGGCTGCAGTCACCATCTGCAGTGATTTTGGAGCCCAAAAAAATAAAGTCTGACACTGTTTCCACTGTTTCCCCATCTATTTCCCATGAAGTGATGGGATCAGATGCCGTGATCTTCGTTTTCTGAATGTTGAGCTTTAAGCCAACTTTTTCACTTTCCTCTTTCACTTTCATCAAGAGGCTTTTTAGTTCCTCTTCACTTTCTGCCATAAGGGTGGTGTCATCTGCATATCTGAGGTTATTGATATTTCTCCTGGCAAACTTTTTTTTTTATATGAAACTTTTAGAATTTTATTCATTTTCATAGTTTTACAGTATTAGTAAAAATAATGGCCATTATAAATAAGTATAAAATGGAAGTTGATGAAAAAATAACCCCAAGTCTTCCTTGACTCCCACCCTCCTACCAAAAAACTAGCTAGTATATGGCAAATATCCTTTTCACACATTATCTTTAGGCATATATTCACTTTGTAGTGGTGGATGGTTTAGTTGCTAAGTTGTGTCTGACTCTTGTGATCCCACGGACTGTAGCCTGCCAGGCTCCTCTGTCCATGGTGTTCTCCAGGCAAGATTACTGGAGTGGGTTGCCATTTCCTTCTCCATCCCGGCAATCTTGATTCCAGCTTGTGCTTCGTCCAGCCCAGCGTTTCTCACGATGTTCTCTGCATACAAGTTAAATAAGCAGGGTGACAGTATACAGCCTTGACGTACTCCTTTTCCTATTTGGAACCAGTCTGTTGTTCCATGTCCAGTTCTAACTGTTGCTTCCTGACCTGCATATAGGTTTCTCAAGAGGCAGGTCAGGTGGTCTGGTATTCCCATCTCTTTCAGAATTTTCCACAGTTTATTGTGATTCACACAGTCAAAGGCTTTGGCATAGTCAATAAAGCAGAAATAGATATTTTTTCTGGAACTCTCTTGCTTTTTCCATGATCCAGTGGATGTTCGCAGTTTGATCTCTGAGAGTTCCTCTGCCTTTTCTAAAACCAGCTTGAACATCTGGAAGTTCACGGTTCACATACTGCTGAAGCCTGGCTTGGAGAATTTTGAGCATTACCTTACTAGCGTGTGAGATGAGTGCAATTGTGCAGTAGTTTGAGCATTCTTTGGCATTGCCTTTCTTTGGGATTGGAATGAAAACTGACCTTTTCCAGTTGTGGCCACTGCTGACTTTTCCAAATTTGCTGGCATATTGAGTGCAGCACTTTCACAGCATCATGTTTCAGGATTTGGAATAGCTCAACTGGAATTCCATCACCTCCACTAGCTTTGTTCGTAGTGATGCTTTCTAAGGCCCACTTGACTTCACATTCCAGGATGTCTGGCTCTAGGTGAGTGATAACACCATCGTGATTATCTTGGTCGTGAAGATCTTTTTTGCACAGTTCTTCTGTGTATTCTTGCCACCTCTTCTTAATATCTTCTGCTTCTGTTAGGTCCATACCATTTCTGTCCTTTATTGAGCCCATCTTTGCATGAAATGTTCCCTTGTTATCTCTCATTTTCTTGAAGTGATCTCTAGTCTTTCCCATTCTGTTGTTTTCCTCTATTTCTTTGCACTGATCACTGAGGAAGGCTTTCTTATCTCTTCTTGCTATTCTTTGGAACTCTGCATTCAGATGCTTATATCTTTCCTTTTCTCCTTTGCTTTTCGCTTGTCTTCTTTTCACAGCTATTTGTAAGGCCTCCCCAGACAGCCATTTTGCTTTTTTGCATTTCTTTTCTATGGGGATGGTCTTGATCCCTGTCTCCTGTACAATGTCACGAACCTCAGTCCATAGTTCATTAAGCATTCTCTCTATCAGATCTAGGCCCTTAAATCTATTTCTCACTTCCACTGTATAATCATAAGGGATTTGATTTAGGTCATACCTGAATGGTCTAGTGGTTATATACATGTATAACTGAATCACTGTGCTATACACCAGGGACTAAACACAACACTGAAAGTCAACTATATGTCTTTTTTTTTTAAGTACCTTCAGTTAAGTTCAGTTCAATTGCTCAGTTGTGTCCGACTCTTTGCGACCCCCATGAATCGCAGCACGCCAGGCCTCCCTGTCCATCACCAACTCCTGGAGTTCTCTCAGACTCACATCCATCGAGTCAGTGATGCCATCCAGCCATCTCATCCTCTGTTGTCCCCTTCTCCTCCTGCCCCCAATCCCTCCAAGCATCAGGGTCTTTTCCAATGAGTCAACTCTTCACATGAGGTGGCCAAAGTACTGGAGTTTCAGCTTTAGCATCATTCCTTCCAAAGAAATCCCAGGGCTGATCTCCTTTAGAATGGCCTGGTTGGATCTCCTTGCAGTCCAAGGGACTCAAGAGTCTTCTCCAACACAACAGTTCAAAAGCATCAATTCTTCGGTGCTCAGCTTTCCTCACAGTCCAACTTTCACATCCATACATGACCACAGGAAAAACCATAGCCTTGACTAGACGGACCTTTGTTGGCAAAGTAATGTCTCTGCTTTTCAATATGCTATCTAGGTTGGTCATAACTTTTCTTCCAAGGAGTAAGTGTCTTTTAATTTCATGGCTGCAGTCACCATCAAAATGCAATTCCTGAACTGCACTTCTGTTTCTAAAACAGAAGGTATAAGGTGAGGGCCTTAAACCTTCAGGTCTAAGGGCCTCACCTTAGACCTTCTGTTTTAGAAACAGAAGTGGAGTTCAGGAATTGCATTTTTTAAGGTACTTAAAAAGAAGTATAGTTGACTTTCAGTGTTGTGTTTAGTCCCTGGTGTACAGCACAGTGATTCAATTATACATGTATATACATTCTTCTTCATATTCTTTTTCATTGAGGTTTATTGCAGGATATTGAATGTAGTTCCTTGTGCTATTCAACTGTACCTGGTTGTTTATCCATCCTATGTATACAATAGCTTGCTTCTGGTGGTCCCAAATTTCCAATCCAACCCTCCCCAGGAATTGCATTTTAACAAGCCCCTTTCTAACAGCAAAATTGGTTTTAGACTCCAAAACAACATAGAGACAGACTAAAATAAACTGAAAAGCATTGAAAAGTACAACTTTTAGTTTCTAATCTGAAAAATAGTGAATCACATTATTTGGGATGCTTTGTCTTATTTCCCTCTGTCTGTAATGCCCATTGTTCTCAGCTTCCTAAAGTAGGTCCTCAGCAAATGCATTTTGACTGAATGCATTCAGGTTCATTGTATGTAACTAATTCTCAATGGTGATATCATGACTTCTCTTTCCTTTCTAGATAAAGTTGTACACCAAACATGGGACTTTGAAATACCAGACAGACTGTGCGCCTAACAATGGTTACTTTATGATCCCCTTGTATGATAAGGTAAGAGGAGAGAGCACTAAAGTGGTTTATGATGGAAGTTGTCAGTGTGGCCCACAGGGCTGTGCTAACTGGGAGAGTGGCTTTCCCAAGTGAGCAAATACACCTCTGTTTTGTAAGTTATAAGCGGAATATGGCAGTTCTGGCCAAACGATGAGGGTGACGGCTTAGGTACTGGTTTGATTGAATAGCAGTGATTCTCAATGTCTCCAGGGATACTTGGCAGTGTCTAGAGACATTTTGGCTGTTAGAACCGTGAGGGAGGGAGAGCGGTCCATTATCTCCTGCTTGGAGGCCAAGAATGGAGCTAAACAGGATACCATGCTGTGCAGGTCAGGGAAAATGTCCGTGGTTCCAAGTCTGAGAAACCCTGACTTAATAGAACTTCCTATTAATACTTGCAAGCAGGTTAAAACATTGTTAAAAAGTATTACACAGGGCTTCCCTGCCAATGGAGGGGATATGGGCTTGATCCCTCTTCCCGAAAGATCCCACGTGCTGCGGGGCAGCTAAGCTCGTGCGCCACGACTACTGAGCCAATGGTCTGCAACAGGAGATGTCACCGGAGTGAAAACACTGGGCATCTTGGAGAGTAGCCCTTGCTTGCTGCAACTAGAGAAAGCCCACGCACAGCAGTGAAGACCCAGCACAGCCAGTAAACAGACAAACAACTGATTTTTAAAAAATATTATACAAGTAGTGTGTGAATTCAGAAGTATCGTGGGGGAAAAAAAAATCAAAGTTTTTAGAAGTATATGAAGTAAATTTTATCTTTTATCCCCCAAGTCCCCCTCCCTCTGTAGTGATGACTTCTGATAAAAGTTTCAGTGTGTATCCTAGCAGATGGCGTTCTCAGTATTTAGAGTTGTACGGATATCCAAGAATATACATGCATGTACACGTATGCAGACATGCAAATGCGTGTGCTTAGAGATGGGTATCCGCATGCCTGTATTCCTACTCCCCATCCTCCCCACATTTCAGCTTTTTATGTGGAAATGTAGATAAACACAGGAAGTTACAAAAGTTATTACTAACAACACGATAAATGAGTTACAAGAGATAAATATTCTTGAACTTATATCTATGCATAATACCTAAGATTGTTTTCTAGAGGTGGACTAGTTGATATTGTAATCTTGTTTTTTTTTTTTTAAAGCATTCTCAAGGAACCCTTTACTCAAGGGTGTATGAATAAAATCTCATTTTAAGAATTGGCTTTAGTTTCTAAAGATCTGGCTGACCCTGGCAGACTTAAGGGTTAACATATGAAGGGTAAACATGAAACAATAGAATGTTTGGTATTGAAAGACCATGAGTGGCTGAATACAGTGTCTCCAACTCTTTGCTGGATTAAATAGGAGTTTCTGGGGTTGAACTTGCCACACTGGTAGGGAGTCAAAAGTCCACTCCCATTTATGAGCGCAAAGTTTACACTTGGAATTCCATTCCAGGTGTGAAAATTCTACTTTACATGATTGTAAGAGTTGAAGGGTCATCAGTTCTTAGTCTTCTGCATTGATTTTTTTTTTTCCCCTCATAGGGAGATTTCATTCTGAAGATTGAGCCGCCTCTAGGGTGGAGTTTTGGTAAGTTAACAAATAACCAGGTATACTTTGTAAAGGATTAGGCTGTATGCTGAATAGTAAATTGATGGAGTACAGAGATTGTTAAAATATGAAGGATTCATTTCTAGTGTGCAAGAGCATTTTTAACTCCTCCATGCCTGTTACTTTAGAGTAGATTGGAGTTACTTTAGACCTATCCTGAGGTTTTCTGTCTTGTTTCTTGAAATAGACATCTTTTCTTGTACATCATAGGAAATTCCGCTTTTGCAGCTTCATTCATTAAATGCCAGAAGAACTTGATGACTATAGGGGTCAGGAGTGGGGACTTGATTTCTGGCCTGGGATGGCTTCTTTCTTAGCCCCGTCAATGTTTTTTTAATAAACTTTTTTTAGTGAATTAATCGTAATATTGGAGAAGGCAATGGCACCCCACTCCAGTACTCTTGCCTGGAAAATCCCATGGACGGAGGAGTCTGGTAGGCTACAGTCCATGGGGTTGCGAAGAGTCAGACACGACTGAGCGACTTCACTTTCATTTTTCACTTCCATACATTGGAGAAGGAAATGGCAACCCACTTCAGTGTTCTTGCCTGGAGAATCCCAGGGACTGGGGAGCCTGGTGGGCTGCCGTCTATGGGGTCGCACAGAGTCGGACACGACTGAAGCGACTTAGCAGTAGCAGCAATGGTAATGTTAAACATTGTGAAATTTGACAAAAATTCAGACCTACTTAAGAAATCAAAAGATCTGGCAACCTTGAGGCCTTACCAGCTCTGTGACAACTTTGGACGAGTTATTTCCACTGGGTCAGCATCCATCAGGCTCCCAGATGGCTCAGTGGTCAAGCCTCCACCTGCCAGTGCAGGAGACACAAGAGACACAGGTTTGATCCCTGGGTCAGGAAGATCCCTTGGAGGAGGAAATGGCAATCCTACTCTGGTATTCTTGTCTTGGGAATCCCATGGATTGAGGAGCCTGGTGGGCTACAGTCCATGGGGTCACAAAGAGTCGGACACAACTCTTAAAATGTGTGCATACATGCTCAGTTGTGTCCGACTCTTAAAAGCAGTCTTTCTGCACACAGAAAGGCTGCAGACTTCCCTGAGCTGAGTGTCTTAGCATGGTTGGAGGAGCGAAAGTGGGGTTGATCAGAAGAAAGGGTTCTACTGTGGTGTGGCTGATATTTTTGGAGAGCAGAGCCTGGATATTTCGGTAGAGGTGGGTGTGTGATCCCAGTTCTGTAGCTTGAGGGGAAAAAGGGGGCCCAGTTGTTGCTACCAGGCCTGCCTGTGAGTTAGGGGAGGAGGAATTGAATCCCTGCTGTCACAGAGGCAGCGACATGCATCTGGGAGACAGAGTTCTTTCTCAGGTCACAGCTGGGGCTGCCTGACCGCTGGGGTCCAGAAACTGGAGGGGAGTCAGAGCCAAGCCCTGGCCGAGAGGTCACAGATTGGAGGCCTGCGGGAGTGTTTTGTCTGAATCCCCTCCCTACTTGTCAGTTCTTTTTCTTTTGATAAGCTTGTTAATTGAATCATAGCATGCGTGTGTGCATGTGTGCTAAATCGCTTCAGTCACGTCCGACTCTGTGCGGCCCTGTGGGCTGTAGCCCACCAGGCTCCTCTGTCCATGGGATTCTCCACCCAAGAATACTGGAGTGGATTGCCATGCTCTCCTCCAGGGGATCTTTGCGACCCAGGGATAGAACCCGATTCTCTTGGTTTCAGAAATTCTCGTGACAGAGGTATCAGGCAATGAAGTTCAATAAAGTGAACACACATAACCACCTCCTAGATGAGGAGACAGAACCTGACCAACTCCCAGAAGTGCTCCACCCCAGGTGCTTATGAACTACCCTGCCCGACCTAAAATGATAGATTATTTTACCTGTTTTGATTAAATGGAATCATCCAAGGTACAGTTTTGTGCCTGGTTTCTTTCTCGATGTTGTTCACAGGATTCATCCTTACTGTGTGTTACTATGTTAGTTCATTCGATTGCTGTGTGACAGAAAGTGATTTACCCCTTCTGCTGTTGGTGGGCAGCTGGGTCGTGTCCCGATTTTGGCCACTGAGAATAGTGTTCCTGTGAACGTCCTCGTTACTCCTGTGAATCTTGCGGTGCACACGTGTCTGCGTTCCTGTTGAGTATTAATATATACCAGGGGTGGAATTGCTGGGCAGTAGACTTTTTACATGTAATCCAGCCCTAGTAGAGATTTCTGGGCCAGCAGAGTAGGTGTTGCAGAGCTTTGCTCTAGCAGCCGTGTGTAAGAGTTCAGTCCTCCACATCCTCACCAGCATTGGCTGTCAGTCTCTTTTATCTTAGCTGTCCTGATGGTGGGGCAGTTTCAGCCACTCACTGTGGTCTCAATTTGCATTTCGTGATGGTCCATGATTTGAACACTTTTTCATGTGTGTACTGGCCATTTGGATATTCTCTTTTGTGAGGTGCCTGATAAAAATTTTATCCATTTTTCACTGATATCTTCCCCTGTGTGTGTTTGTAATTCTTTATTTTACCTGAAGTTCTCTTTTTAAAAAAGTTATCTCTTTTTTTTTTTTTTGGCCGCACCGCATAACATGTGGAATCTTAGTTCCCTGACCAGGGATCGAACCTGGGACCTTGGCAGTGGGAGTGCAGAGTCCTAGCCACTGGACCGCCAGGGAACTCCCCTGAAATTTTCTCGATTTGTCCATTTTTTTTCCTCTCCCTATCACTTCACATTCTTCCTAACTTTTTAAAAACTCAACTTTAACCCATATTATGATGAACTCCAGTTATTTTTAATTTGCTTAAATTGGTTGCTGATACTGAAAAATCAGGACACAGCAGATAAGACCCAGATTTTCAGTTTTTCATGAGAACTTGGAAGCTCGGGCAGCACTGGGTCATGCGGCAATAGTGGGTGGAAGCTGTCCCCTTTTTTCCATTTGCCTCAGTCCACACTTGGCCTCTGCTGACTTCCAGTCCCCCAGTTTACTATGGACCCTGGAGTTTATGGTCTTGGTATAATGTGGCTGAACTCATGTACTCGATCAGGAGACAGATCTGGGGCCAGACTTTTGGGGTTGAGAGTGGGCTCTGTCCCTCAGGAGCTCTGTGATTTTAGGAGAATCCTTAACCTTTCTGTGCCTCAGTTTACCCTTCAATCGGCTGCAGTGTTACTACCTACCTCTGAGATAGTTGTCAGGGTTAAGTGCTCCTGGTCAGTGCCTGGTCTCTGGTGGGTGTTCAGTAAATAAAAGTTTCTGGCGCTTACTAGATTTTCCATGGGACTCTGAGATACAAGTCAGCCGCGAGTCTGTTACAAACGTATCTTATACTCTTAACCCTGGTTCCCTCTGGGGTGGGGGAGGGAGACTTTTCCCTCCTCTTCCCTTTGGATTTCTAGCCACATGAGTGGCTCAGAAATGAATACAGTGAAAGTTAAGCAGTGCAGTATGTTATATGTGACAGTTTGTATCCTGTCCCAGAACTCAGCTTCCTCTTGTGTCCTGTCCCCTGTCCCCTGTCCCCCTCCCCCCACCCCCTGTCATCGCACAGAGCCGACCACCGTGGAGCTGTATGTGGATGGTGTCAGCGACATCTGCACGAAGGGCGGGGACATCAACTTCGTATTCACAGGCTTCTCCGTGAATGGAAAGGTCTGGCGTTTGTCACATTTGCTCTGTGGTACAGACTCAGTCTCCTCTTACCTTTAAAAAAGTGAGAGTTTTGAAACGGGGGCTTTGAGGCTATGAGGGATGCACAGACTAGCTTCAGGAGGGCCTGGGAGCTCGATGAAACTGTATGTAAAATGTGACGGGTGTTCTAGGGGGCTGGGTCTGGGTTGCTGGTCACTCCTTTGTCCGAGTACAGACAGCAGGATGGCCTTGTAGAGAGACAGGGTCTCAGGGGCCAGTCTCCCCTGCGCGGCCTGCGGTGCCATGGCTGAGATGCACTTGTTTAGTGCCTACCTTTTCTTCACAGTGGGTTTATGCTCCTTTTCCTTTACCCTGAGAGGGAGGGCCTTTGGTCCTGGCTTTATGTCTGGGTTTCTTGTTGGAGATGGGGACCCTGGGTATTTATTCTTTCTCTGTGGCCTAGTCGTGCATCTTTAATTGATGATGCTTTAGAGTCATTCTCAGAGGTAAAAGAATCCACCTGCTAATGCAGGAGACAAGGGTTCAATCCCTGGGTTGGGAGGATCCCCTGGAGAAAGAAATGGCAACCCAGTCAGATATTCTTGCCTGGAAAATTCCATGGACAGAGGAGCCTGGCATTCTACAGTCCAGGGGATCACAAAGAATTGGACATGATGGAGCAGCCAAGCTCGCAATAGAGTCAATGAGCTGAAGTGTCATTTTCCTGTTGCTGTTCCTTCTCCCTGTGCCCCTGCTTCCCCAGGAAGGGCAACCACGATTTCTACCGTCTTTTCCAAGGAATCCTGACCCAAAGAAGGTCATGGCAGCAGGCGCAGGCTGGACAGTGCTGCTGAGGGGAGGATGTGGCTGCTGGGCAGCTCCTAACCTCCTCCTCCTTCTCCACGGCAGGTTCTCAGCAAAGGGCAGCCCCTGGGCCCCGCAGGAGTTCAGGTGTCGCTGCGAAACACGGGCACCGACGCGAAGATCCAGTCCACAGTTACCCAGCCTGGCGGAAAGTAAGTTAACGCTGTGCCGCCTGCCTGCGGCGAGCGCTGGGCCCTGATGCTGGGGGTGGGGCTCTGGGTCGAGGGAGGCCTGGGTTCAGACCCTGATTCAGCCTCTTACCCTCAGACAGGTTCATACCCCACAGGGCCTCACGTTCCTTACCTGTGAAGTGCAAGTCTTTTGACCCATATCTAGCGGTGATGAGATGATTAAAAATGAGATAAATAAAGCACCCGCTGCAGGACTAAGCCTTCATTTACCCGCTGGGACTGGCTCTGGTTCCCAGGTGGCTCAGTGGTAAAGAACCTACCTGCTAATGCAGGAGACGTGGATTTGATCCCTGGTTTGGGACGATCCCTTGGAATAGGAAATGGCAGCCCACTTCAGGATTTTTGCCTGGAAAATTCCATGGGCAGAGGAGCCTGGTGGGCTGCAGTCCATGGGGTCACGAAAGAATTGAACATGACTGAGCATGGCGTGGCGTGACACTGACTCGGGAGTCCAGCAGCCGGTTTGAATCCTGTTTCTCCCATTTGCTAGCTGTCTGCCCCACGGCAAGTTACTTAAGACTGCTATGCTTTGGTTTCTTCATTTATGAATGAGGATAATTATGGAACCTACCACCTAAGGTTATTGAGAAGATTAAATTATGATATTATTGTTTCAAACTGTCTGGCATAGAATATGCACTTAATAACTTTTAGCTCAATACAGATTAGCTCAATTACAATTTTTAAAAATCATTTTATCACTATTACATCGCAATCATTTTGTAGTTGGAACTGATGACTATTTAATTAACCTTGTTGAGTCAAATTTAAAGCATTTATGCAATGGATTTATATTGTTGCGTTGTAAATGTTAATAGATGTGCCAAGATTAATATCCGAATAGTTCCAGCTGATCATTTTGAAAGCATACAAATCACCATTGACTGCTTCAGTACACAAATCTGACTAAACTGCAAAATAGAAATTTATAATGAGCCTGTCAGTATATCATCCAATTTTTAACTGGTGCTTGTTGGAATTATATTTCAGTTTTGAAAAATACTTCTTGTTGCCTCTCCAACCCCCTCCTCTGATCTGTAGAAGGGAATGTAGGACTTTCATTTTCTCTGGTCTCAGTAATTTGCTGCTGGCCCTGCTGGGGAAAGGGACTTGAGCTTTCTGAACCCCCTTCCTGCACGCATGGAGAGTCATGTGCAGAACTGGGGTGCTGTGAGCACAAGCTAGAGGCTGAATCTGACCCAGACCGAAACCCAGTGGCAGTATCAGCACCCCTGTGGCCAGCGCGGCCCTGTGCAGTTATTACAGGAGACATTTGATGTGATAAATACCACTGCGGAAGAAGGAGCTGAGTTGAAATTTTGGCATTCCTGTCACTGGAATCAGCCCGCCCGTGGTCTGGTGCTTTTGCACATCTGAAGGGCTAACTGTGTCAGAATCCTGGACGCAGTGTTTCCAGCCTCAACTCATCTCACTCTGGTCTTGGTTTGTTCACAACTGCTAGAACAGTCTTTATCGGCTTCTGGTTTCATCACAGTTGCTTTGCGCAAGAGCCCAGAGTGGCTTCTGTTTGTTCCTGATAATAGATCTTAATAAACTCTCTGGGGTTGGAGTCAAGCTCGTTATCACCTGCCCCCTGACGCTTAGTGTCATCTTGTGTCAGCGTCCGTCTCAGCTCAGCAGGCCTGTCCACCGATTGTTTCTTTCAATATTCTCCTTTAATTTTTTAATGAGTTCGATTAGTTACTTGATTATGGCCTTTTTTTTTTTTTTTAATATTATTTTTCGTCCTCACCATGTGGCGTGTGGGATCTTCATTCCCTAACCAGGGGTTGAACCCGTGCCACCTGCAGTGGAAGCGTGGGGTCTTAACCTCTGCACCGCCAGAAAGGTCCCTGTCCCCCATTCTTCACACATCTTTCCTCCCTTCCCACTTCTCTTCGTTTAGACGCTTCCCCTCTCCTCACCTCTTCATGCCTCTCTGTCGGCACACACTTGAATGATCTGTGACTGACCCTGTGGAACCACAGGGGCTGGTGTTTAGACTAGAATCCCTGGGGCTGAAGGAAAACATCAGCCTTCCTTCTCGTTAGCACACGAGCCCCTCTCCTTGCACACAGCCAGTGCCCAGTAAGTGCTGTCTGATGAGGATTTGAACAGCGAAGGATGGAATTTCATTTATGCTCCTTTAACTGGCTCAGGGCAAGTTTGTGGTAACTCATGCATCATTTTCTTGTGCTTGGAAGAATAGTCCTAAATTAGAAATATTCAGGTTGCTGGGAGAAAGTGAAGTGATATTTTTTATTTCTTAGGTTTGCATTTTTTAAAGTTCTTCCTGGAGATTATGAAATCCTTGCAACTCATCCAACCTGGCCATTGAAAGAGGTGAGCATTTATTTCCATTATGTTGATGGCCATGCCAACAGTGTGCTGGTTTGGGGACAAATGGAGTGGTTTTCAATTTCGGGTATGAAATTATTTTATGTTTCTTCTAGAAGTTCATGGGAAAAACAGTGATGCTGCTGATTAGTTTGGTGGTGTTTATACAGGAAAACTCCCACACTGTAGCAGATGTTGCTTACGTTGGTTTCTGTTTTAGGTAACGACATTGTCTTCCTGCTGTGAAGTTGGTTTGTTATTAACTTATACCTATTTTAAGCTAAATCAACACCAGAGGGACCTGATGGGATTATTTTATTGTTCTTTTTTCTGTCTGTAACAGCAATACTTATTTTGAATTCTTGTTCTTGTGCCCAAGGAGAATATGTAAGAATGTTTATTGCAGCTTTGTTTGTAATAGCAGAATATTGCAAACAGCCTATATGTCCATGAAGGGGAGAGTGGACTGTGGTTTCATCACATGATAGAATTCTGTATATCAGCAATAATGAATGAACCAGAGCCACGCGTATCAATATGACTGTACTTCAAAACGTAACATTGAAGGGAAAAGGCAAGCTGCTGAAGGTCAAGGAAATATGATGCCATTCATATAGTGATTAGAAACACTTGTGATCAGAACCACTTCTGGATACATTCATATGTGGAAAAACTATAAAGATGCTGCAAATGGGAATGGCGAGCAGTGTATTCACCATAGTACTGATGTCTGCAGAGGGAGGGAGGAAGGGGTGTGTAGGTCTGCAGGGTCTGGAATTGCATTTCTTCTCTTTTATTCTTTGGCTGGTTGGAGCTTATATAGGTCTTCTTTGGTATAGATCCCTGTATCTTTATGTTTGACTGAAATAGTTTATAGTAAAAGATCGAAAAAAAGAAGACACCTACTAAATGTGGTTCTGTAAATAGCTGAAAAAACAGTTTGAAATAAGACCTAAAGGACATTTCAAAAGGTTAGTTTTTATATTGGTTTTTAAGGCTGTGTTTCATTCTTGCTAAAGAAGCATCAGAATTTCAGTTTTTACTCTGTGAGTTTTATGCATTTAAAAGTGATGATATAATTTCACACCTCGATGTGTCTGTATACTGTTTATGGTCTGGTTCTTAGGATTTTTCTTTTCTGGTCAACATTTTAAAATGTTTCACTTAAAACTCAGTAGCTTACACATTATAAATAGAATACGTTTTAAGATTTGCATTGTTCGTTAGTTGTATGCAAAAGGAATTTGAGTTTATTCATGTAAAATTGTGTTTTAAAGTAAAGCAGGCTATTAAAAGTCAGGAAAATGGTTGTCCTTTGGGGGAGCAGTATCAGGAAAGGAGCAGGAGGGGGCTTCTGAGCACCCAGTGTCTGTTCTGTGTCTGGGTGCTGGTTCTGTTCCGTGTCTGGGTGCTGGATGCACGGTGTATTTGGGAAAATAACTGTTCCTGTGTGAATTGTACTTTTAACGAAGAGATTAAAAATACATGGATGCATACCATTCAACATAGAAAAAAATGTTCATTAAAAAAAAATTGGAACATACAGAAGAACATAAAGGAGTGGAAATGGAGAATTTGGAAGGTGGAAAAGTGTAAAAGAAAGAAAATGCCACCATCATCGTTTCCATTTTGCCGCTTTTCCCTGCACTTCATCTTGCCCATGAAAAACAGTTGTGATCATGCTACACATTCATATGCAGTTTTATACCATTTCATTTGTTGCTTTTCTCCGACTTAATATTTTAGTGGAAGCATGTCCTCCTGTTGTTAAATGCTTTGTGAGCGTCTGTCATTTTGGAAGTTAAAATCTTCTTTTGTAGGCGAGCACCACTGTGCGAGTGACCAACTCCAACGCCAACGCCGCAGGTCCCCTCATAGTGGCCGGCTACAACGTGTCTGGCTCTGTCCGCAGCGATGGGGAACCCATGAAAGGGGTGAAGTTTCTTCTCTTTTCTTCTTTAGTGACCAAAGAGGTAAGCAAAGAGGAGTGAAGAAAAAGAGAGATTGTGGGCAGGGAGTGGAGGAGATGGGAGATCAGAGACTAAGAAATTCAGGTCAGTCACAGACATGGAAAACAAACTTAGGGTTACCCGAGGGGAAAGCTGGGCGGAGGAGGGATAAATTAGGAGCTTGACATTAACATATGCACACTACTGAAGATAAAATAGATAAACAATAAGATCCTACTGTATAGCACAGAGGTGCATACATACTCAGTCATGTCTGACTCTTTGTGAGTCCATGGACTGCAGCTTACCGGGCTCCCCTGTCTATGGGATTTTTCAGGCAAGAATACTGGACTGGGTTGCCATTTCCTCCTCCAGGGGATAGCATGGGGAACTATATTCAGTATCTTGTAATAAACTGTATAATTGTGGTGCTGGAAAAGACTCTCGAAAGTCCTATGGACTGCAAGGAGATCAAACCAGTCAATCCTAAAGGAAATAAACCTTGAATATTCACTGGAAGGACTGATGCTGAAGTTGAAGCTCCAGTACTTTGGCCCCTTGATGTGAAGAGCCAATTTACTGGAAAAGACCCTGATGCTGGGAAAGGTTGAGGGCAGGAGGAGAAGGGGGTACCACAGAGGATGAGATGGTTGGATGGCATCACTGACTCAATGGACATGAGTTGGCACGCTATCTGGGCAATAGTGGAGGACAGGGAAGCCTGGTGTGCTGCAGTCCGTGGGGTCACAGAGAGTCAGACATGTCAGTGACTGAACAACAATAAGCTGTAATGGAGAAGAATCTGAAAAAGAATGTATATATATATAACTGAATCACTTTGCTGTATAGCAGGACATAATTCAACATTGTAAACCAACTGTACTTCAATTAAATAAAAAAATCAGGTCAAAGTTGATGGATAGTCTCACCATTTAAGAACCTTGTGTCTCTCTTTTGCTCACAATAAATTGAATGTCTGCTCTGGGAGGCAGTGTAATTCAGTGGAAAGTGCCCAGGCTTTGAAATCAAACAGACCCAGCTTCAGACAGATCCCAGCTCTGCCTCTGAGCAGCTGTGTGAACTTGGGCCAGTATGGTTTCTCATCCGGACTATGGTGATCCATGGTAGGGGAGGACAGTCAGGTGATTTTTTTTCTAAGAAGGCTATACCATTTTTAACTTTGCAAATGAAAATTGAAGTGTTAGTCACTCAGTCATGTCCAAGTCTTTGCAACTGAGTGGACTGCAGCCCACCAGGCTTCTCTTTCCATGGGATTCTCCAGGTAAGAATACTGGAGTGGATTGCCACTTCCTTCTCCAGGGGATCTTCCTGGCCCAGGGATCAAACCCAGATCTCCTGCATTACACTCAGATTCTTTACCATCTGAGCCCCCTGGGAAACCCTTAACTTTGCAAACTTGTATGTAAAAATTTTTACATTGTGCTCTGTTCTCTGCTGCATCGTAGGTTTCAGAAATATTTTGTGAAATAAAACTTATGCAAATTTTTTGAAAGGTGGCTATTTGATAATAATCAGAATGTGGAAGTGGAAAAGGAAGTCATTTTGGCCTTTTTCTCCTGACGTAGGATGTCCTGGGTTGCAACCTCTCCCCGGTGCCTGGGTTCCAGCCCCAGGACGAGAGTCTGGAGTACCTGTGCCACGCGGTCTCCAAAGAAGACGGCTCCTTCTCCTTCTATTCCCTGCCGAGCGGGGGCTACACTGTGGTGAGCAAATCTGACTTCCGTTCTGTTTGTGTTTGGGAGTCTTAAGACAGGAGGTATCAGTACCCTTGGGTTATCAAAGGACCGAATGGTTGGCCTGCAGTTCCACAAACATTTTATTTAGCAGTAATTTAAGGTGTGGCTCTGTCTCCTCAGTAACAGGTGCAAAAAGCCTAAGTCTTTCCTCTTTTAAATGTGAGACCATTATGATTAGTAGTGTCTGTTTGCCCACTTTGAACCCCTGGTTATTTGTGGGCTGCTGGCTTTGAGTGTTAGTATTGATGGTTGAATCATGTTCCTGGCTCTTGGTAATTAACAGACATTTCGTTCCAGATTCCGTTCTATAGAGGAGAGAGGATTACCTTTGATGTTGCTCCTTCCAGACTTGACTTTACCGTGGAACATGACAGCCTGAAAATTGAGGTAAGACCTCCCTGCCTTCTGGAGGGACAGGTGTTGGAGTGCCCATTCCTGGGCACGGGTGTTGCAAACGTGTTAAAAAACAATTAATATTTATCTAAAAGTGCTGTTGGAAAAAGCAGAATCTTACACTTTCTTCCACTTTATTCTGGGATCCACGGAATCCTTCACATCGCTCACATAACATCTGTATCTTAGTGAATTGGAGCCCTAGTTTTATCTACTTCATTCAATGAGATGTGTTCACTGAGTGTCAGTGACATATATTTCAGATACTATTCCAATGTTGGGCTTATTGGAGTAATTGAAAGAGGCAAAAATTCCTGTTCTTGTGTAATTCATGTTCTGATGGCAGAAAGAGACAATACATTTATAAATAAGTAAATCAGAAAGTATATGAGAAGGTCTTGTGTTCTTTAGAAACAAAGCAAGAAAGGAGATTATACCGTTTCAAGGTCAAGTGGGGGTTGAGGTCTCCTAGGTTGTACTTGGGAAGGCCTCACGGGGAGGTGACTTTTGAGTAACAGCCTGAAGGGGAAGAGGCAGTGAAGTGTACTTACGTCTGTGCGAAGAGTGTGTAAGACACGGGAGTGGCAGGTGCAAAAGTCCTGAAGCAAGAGTGTGGCTAGGAGGTGTGGGGAACCCCCAGAGGCCAGGGTGGCTGGAACGGAGGGAGTGAAGTGGGGAGGAGGAGAGGGGGCCAGAGCGGTGATGGGGCAGGTCGTGCAGGTCCTGCTGGGCTTTCTGGGTGACAGTTGGCACCACGGAAAGGTTCTGAGCAGAAGCAGGTGTGCCCTCCTGCCTGCCACGTTGAGCAGAGTCTGCAGGGGGCAAGTGGAAGCGAGGGACCAGCCCGGAGGCTGTGGCAGGAGGCCAGGTGAACTGACAGAGCCTGGGCCGTCTGGGGTGACAGGAGAAGCGATGGGTAGGGTGAGAGGTGGCCTGACAAGCTCCTTAGACCTAAAACAGGTGGTGAATGTGTTTTTCATCACATTTCCATCTTTAATTACAGAGGTAGAAGATGGTTACTATAGAAAATGTGCTGGGTCAAATCCCCAAAGAAAACAGCAGCCTTTTATAAGTGGACCACCTAGGGTTACAGTTATTGAAAAAATTAGATTTTAATCATTTTCTTTTACATCAGAAAGGACTACATTGAAGTAGCTTAACCGGGTGGAAGCTAGCTTTTAGGTCACATGCTCAGCGGGATTCTGACTCTGCCTTTTAAGATTCACTAAAGCATTTGATTGTTCTGCTGTGCACTGGAGGGGGGATGGGAGGGTAAAGGTCAAGCCCTTGGTGCTTCAAGGGACTTGCCAAGAAGGATGGGGGCAGGTGAGTGGGGAAACACATCTCCCGATTGCAAACCAAAGTTTTAAACAGACATGAGTGGAATTTCGGGAAGCAATCTATAAACTAAATAATGTAGGACCGTTGAGTCTCGTTCTTTTACTGTATTTCGCAGCATGTGGTTTAGTGGCAGGTACATGGCAGGTGCCTAATAAAGATGATTGTGGAGCGAATAGACGATTTAATAAGTGGGTTAACCACGTCTTTTTAGACAAAGAGCTATCTGACTAAAGAGGAAGCCATTTTCTTAAAGCTCTCAAATACCATCACATGCATGCATTCCATCCACTCATTCAGGAGTCATTTATTGAGTGCCTACTGTGTATCAGGTGACTGAGACAGAAGAGGTTCCTGTTTTCATGGAGCTCACATTCTAGTGGGAGGTAGACAAACTAGGAAGAAAATCAAACAAGGACTGGCTATTGGGAAGGTTTTTGCTGAAGCCTCTAAAGTAGATTAATGTGATTGTCAGTGCGTGGCTGGGGCAAGAGGCAGGGGCTCCCGAGAGAAGGTAGTCGGAGAGGGTGTCTCGGAGGTGGTGACGGTTTGAGCAGAACCTGAAGGATGAGATGGGGCGGCCTGTCTCCCATCTTCTGCAGTTGTAGGAGGAGATCCAGGCCGAGGGAGCAGCTGGTATGAAAGCCCCACATGGTGAAGGCACGTGGGAACCCCAGATCAGGGTGGCTGGAGCCCAGCAGCTGTGGAGGGCCGGGCCCAGGCCCTCACAGGCAGGGAGGGTGCAGACATATAAACTGAGCTGAGAATGTGGGGTGAGGCGATGTGCAGCAGCCGGGGCTGAGTGATGGGGTGTAGGCAGACCTAGGACTTTGAATTCCGGTGTGGTGGGAAAGCCCGAGAGACCTTGCAGAGATGGAATCCACGCGACTGTGATGCTGGTGGCTGGGCAGCGGGGTGCACGGTGATCCTGGGTCTAGGCTGGGAGACTGCGGGGTGGCCTGGCCCCCGGAAAGAGCATCTGGAGGGGAGCGGGCATGGAGGGGTGCTCTCACGGGTCTGACTCAGTGGTCTCTGGGGAAGTCAGTCTCTCGATCTTTTTCATTCAGTTATTTGACAAATACCCATGTTTTGGGAATCTAAGGAGGAAGACAGACGTGGGAAACGGTTGCTGGTGGGTGAGTTGGGAGGGAGCCGGGCTGTCGCAGGGGACCAGGAGGAGCCAGCGTGGGCCGGCGTGCTGAGCGGTGGCCCGAGGGGCCTAAGCGGGGCTTCCTCACTCAAGTACACGACAGCTTCTCCCTGTTCTCATCTTCAGCCGGTGTTCCACGTCATGGGATTCTCTGTCACCGGGAGGGTCTTGAATGGACCGGAAGGCGAAGGTGTCCCGGATGCGGTGGTCACCCTGAACAGCCAGATCAAAGGTGGGCAGACACGCTGGGCCCAGGCCTGGTTGCCAGGGCTGGGTTTTGCTACCGGGGGAAATGGAAAGGAAACAAAATCTTAACGACTCTGTGAAAACAAGCCAGCTTTCGGTATCGCCATGTAGATGAGGGACATGCAGCTGTTTTCGGCTCATCCTTTGTCAGCATGTTTTTGTTCTACAGTCAGAACAAAAGCTGATGGCTCGTTCCGCCTGGAGAACATAACCACCGGGACATACACCATCCACGCCCAGAAGGAGCACCTGTACTTTGAAACCGTCACGATCAAAATCGCACCCAACACACCTCAGCTGGCGGACATCATCGCCACGGGGTAAGGGGATCGTGGGGGGCCCCGGGGCTTACGCTGGCGGTCAGCAGAGACCAGAACACCTTCGGTCTGACCTTGTGTTTCTGCCACGGAGTCTCATCCAGTCTCCGACACCTGTGGAGACGCAGCTGGCTTCTTTAGAAAGATCAGAGCTAAATGTTATAAACTGAAAGTACTTGGCTGTTGGCTGCTTCCCGAAAATCATCTTGCTTCAAAATTAAAGTGGGTTTACGATAGAAGAGGATATGTCGTGCCTGACTTCACATCTGTGGGGCCTTCCTTGGCTTAATTGGAAGGCAGTGTAGTTGGTTGAGAACGTTGTTTGTAAGGTGCTTCGGGTCATGGTCACAATTCTTCCTGTTTTGTTGTGCTTAGCGTGAGTTGTGAGGGGACATGCTGTGGTTGAATTCCTGTAGCTTCATCACACAGTGGCAATGTTTAGTGCAGAGAACCCTGGCCTTGGAGTAGAGTCTGGGTCTTTCTTATCTGCATGTTCCCTAGAGAGTGGAGGTGGGGGGAGGCTGCCATCTTTTCCTTGGCAATAGGTGCTCACCAAAAAGTTACTTGGTGGCTCAGTTGGTAAAGAATCTGCCTGCAGTGCAGGAGAGACCTGGGTTCAATCCCCGGGTCGGGAAGGTCCCTTGGAGAAGGGAATGACCACCCACTCCAGTATTGTTGCCTGGAAAATCCCATGGACAGAGGAGAGTGGCGGGCTATGGGGTGGGGCAGGGTCTGCATGGAGAGCGGCCTCTCAGAGCAGCATGGTGTGGATGAGGGATGGGGGCACAGCGCCTGGTGTTGCTGGAGTGGAAAGTGCTGAGCAGACGGAGGGAGCAGGTGTCGCAGGGCCTCTTCATGCCCCATTGGAAGTGGGGGGCATCAGGGAGAAAAGTCAAAGGCCAGTGAACAGTTGTAAGCATGGAGGTAACATGGTTAGATTTTTGTCTTCAGTGAGACACGTTGGTGCCATGGCGGGGAAGGCCTCGAAGGGTCGAGATGAGGGTGCAGGAGTCCTGAAAGCAGAGTTGACGAGAGCCTGTCTGATGGAGAAATGTCTCGGGGTTCCCAGCCCAAGGGGCAGTGTGGCCGCGGCCCTGGAGAGGAGCCAGGTGGGGCTGAGGCATCAGTTGTGACCACGGGGTCCGCAGGCCCACTAGGTGGCGCTCTTTACCAGGTGCTCAGATGGATTGTGACTCTGGAAGACTTGGTGGCAGAACCTTGCAAAGTGTAGGAGTGGGTAGAAGTGGATCTGTGGACCAGAAATAGAATGTCAGCCCTTGAGGGGCGGGGGCTTTAGATGTGACCTCCTGCCAGTCATGGGGGTCCAGGAGCTGAGCCCTGAAGATGTGCTTTACTGGCTTGGTCCCTGAGGAGGTTTTCTCTAGGCAGGTGGGGGCTCTGGGTCAGGGCTTCCGCGAGGAAGCAGACCCCCGAGGAGCCTCAGGAAGTGATCCTGGGCTTCAGTTCTCCCTTCACGAGCAGTTCTGAGCGCGACTCTGAGTGAGGCACCGAGGTGAACGCTGGGTGTGTAAAGTGAGCCAGACCAATGTTGCAAAGGCACGGCTGTGGTCTTCCTGGGCTTAAGGCGAGGAGTCAGTGACTGTAAGTTACGGAGGGTGTGCCGGAAGCGCTTGGGGACCCCCAGGGGACTTCCTTCAGGTTGGGGGCTGTGGAAGCCGAGACCTTCGGGAGGACTGAAAGGTAGCCGAGTGGACGACTTGGCAGGTGGAGGGGTCAGTGTGTTGCAGGAGGGGGGCTCCTCCTGGAAGTTTCTCTGGGAGAGGGGTGGGGGGGACAGACAGCATGGGTGGGGGTGACCGTGAGGCCTTGTGGCCATCTTGTGTGGGTGAGCTGTTCCCCAGCTGAGTGGAGACCCTGGATGGGTTTTCAGCAAGGGAGCTGTGAATCAGGGTGCTTTGGAAAGATTTTCTTTTCTTCTCCTGACTGCTGTGTGGGGAATAAATGGGGCGAGGGGAGACAGAGTAAACTTGAGGGAGTAAATAGGAGGTGCTGGAGGAGTTTGCTGGAGGAGATGGTGACCAGTGGGACCTGAGACCGGGTTCTGGGGGGAGGGAAGGAGTGGGTAAGCTTGATGGGTGATAGGCCTGTGCCTCAGAGCCCAGGTTTCCTGTTTTAGCCATTTGGGTAGATGGAGGAGGTACCATCCCCATTCATGGAGGTAGGGAAACGTAGTTTAATCTTACATTTATTCTTTGAAATGGAATTTTGAATCAAAGAGAAACAGCATTCTTTGAATATCTTTGGAAAAGCTGATCATTTTTCTTTTGGTTCATATAGCACATTTGTCTTTTAATTCGTTGATATTTCTTACTTTTTCTTTCATGCTCTTTTAAAACATTATTTATTTGAAAAAAGAAAAAAACTGAGTTAAATGACAGAATGTAGCTATCTCACTAGGCACCAAAATTACTAATTTTTCTCCATAAATGTATTAAATTCTGATGAAAGAATTTTTTTTTCCAGAGTTTAAACTTTTTATTTTGTATTGGGATATAGCCCATTACCAGTGTTGTCTGATGAAAGAATTTATTGACACAAATTGATTTTTAAGGGCTTCAATATAACAAACACTTTCCTACCAGCTTTTTAGTTCTTTTTCTAAATGAATGTGTATTTGAGGTGTAGTGTAATTGGTCACTTCTCTTTAATGGCGAATATGAGCTAAAACACATCATATGGTTAAAGTATTAAAACTTAAGGAAGGGGGTTCCAGTTGTAATGAATAAGGGGACCTCCCCCCACCGAAAAAGACACAAATGAAGAGTGTATGGAAGGGCCTTGAGAACAATTCTTTAAGTATTCCCTTCCTGTCGATTTTCTCTGAAAGCACACAGCACAAAAAAGAGGCAAACCTTTGCATCCAGATCAGGGGTTGGCACACTTTTTCCATCAAGGACCAGAGAATAAGTATTTTAGACTTCATGGGCCCATACAGTCTTTGTGACGAAGCCCACCATAGACAATTCATAAATGAATGGGCGTGGCCATGTTCCAGGAAAACTTTATGTGCGCACACTATAATGATGTACTTTTTATATGTCACGAGATAGTCTTTTGATTTTTTTTTTCTTTTTAACCCTTTAAAAGTGTGAAAACCATTCTTAGCTCATGATTCCAACCAAAACAGGTGGCTGGTGTGACTTGACCCGTGGGCTGTGATGTCTTACCCCCTGCTCTCCAGCCTGAACCCTGGTGGCCAGCCTGCACGTCCGTCTAGAGCAGTGGTTCCCAACCTTTTTGGCACCATCCATCTAGAGCAGTGGTCCCCAGCCTTTTTGGCACCAGAGACCTGTTTTTTTTTTTTTTTCTTTTTTGAGATCTGTTTTTTGGAAGACAGTTTTTCCATGGTCTACGGGGAAGGAGGGGGATACTGTGATGATTCAGGTCTTTATTTATTGTGCGCTTTATTTCTTTATGACATCAGCTCCACCTCAGATCATCAGGCATTAATTAGATCCAGGAGGCTGGGACCTCTGCTCTGGAGAGACGACTGTGGCCTGCACCGCTTCATGGTTCCTTCTGCTGTTTTTTCTTTGCAGCCGAGTGGGCATGCCAGCATCTAGTGCACCCCATTATTGTCCAGCACTGAATCCAGCATTTTTTATTTACTTCCTGTCAAAAGTAGCAACTGATTTTTATCTAAAGCAATTCTCTTGAAGATTACAAAATGTAAATTTTAGGCAGTTGAAGAATTGCTTGTGACCTCTGGCTGTGGGACATGATTACAACTGACTAAACATGAAGACGGCCACTCAGTGGACACTGGGCTTTGCTGGTTTTTATTAGTGGGTAGATGTGCCTTTCATGTGCTTCTGGAAATGTGCCATGTCGTACTTTACACTCTGCTCATTTGCAGTCTCCAGTCTGAGTCATTACCTTAATAGGGCTTTTCAATTATAAGTTGCTTCTGTAGCTCCTAGCTCCTAAGGAGTTCAATTTTAGCTCTGCATTTCTTTAAACTTAATTACCTTTCCTATTCAGATCTCTCAGATTGCTTTTCTCTGTGCATTATATATAATCACAGGCGAGGAAGCCGTCTTTGATAACCCTGCCTTGTTTTATCGCCTGGGTAATACCACACTTCCTTAGGCAGCTTACAGCTCTTGCTTTTAAGGACTCGTCCGCATTCTTGGTTGTGGCTGCTCCACTGTCAACGACCCAATTACCTGAAACATTTTTATCATCCACAAATTGTCTGAAAACCGCTTCTGCAGTGGGGAATGGCCAGCTGTCACCCAGAACACACAAACAGCCCCAGGCCCTCCCTCTGCCTTTCCATGTGCAGAAAGAGGTCCAATCTTCTTTTTAATGATTGCTTATAAAACTGGAGTCGTTTGGTCTGTATTCCTGTCTCTTCATTAAGATCACACTAGTCCCAGGGATGAGGGCTGGAAGCGGGATGCAGAGTCTGGGTTGCAAGCACCTTTCCTGTGATAATTGAGTTCTCCTGCTGGGCTGAATGGTCCTCTTGTTGCAGGTTCAGTGTCTGTGGCCAGATATCAATCATTCGCTTCCCTGACACAGTCAAGCAGATGAGTAAATACAAAGTTGTCCTGGCCTCTCAAGACAAGGACAAGTCTCTGGTCACCGTGGAGACGGACGCTCAGGGATCTTTCTGTTTTAAAGCGAAACCAGGGACCTACAAAGTTCAGGTATGACGAGTTTTGTTCTGTTTAAGATATTTGAAAAACAAACAAACAACAACAACAATGATTTGAAAGGATTGTTTTAGGATGGGCTCAGAGAAGGAGCGTTTTCGTTCGCAGCCGCTTGTTTTGACCACGTTACATTCCCGCGTGTCACGGTCAGTAGAGCAGATCGGCAGCTGGCTTGAAAGGGTGCAACAGGTGTTTCTCTTCCCGTCCTGATGTTTATTAGGGGTTAGCACCAGGCTGCCAGTCACATGTCTGCCTCCTCAGGCTTCTGGCTGCTGTAGAATATCCATGGGTCCCCAGAAGAGATCAGAGTGAACTCTCTATTAGTGGCAGCTCAGTTACATCCACAGAGCATGGCTTCTGGACCTTGAGGCCAAAATGAAGCTTACATTTCCTGCCCTGCTGTAAATCGGAGATGCTGAGCAGGCACCCCCGATTCCTCTATCCATCTCCCTGGTGAAGAAGCCGGGGAGACCCTGGCCTGTGGTCTCACCGCTGGGGTGAAGGCCTGAGCACAGGTGGGGGCAGGAGGCCAGAGGTAAGACAGAAGCAGAGGTTCAGCCCAGCAGCCCTGCACTGAGACCATGTCAACTGTTGCTCCTTCTCCTCCGTGGGGAGGAGCAGGGGATGGGCGAGAGGAGGGAGTCAGGGAGGGTGCTTCTAAGACTTTGCTCTCCTCCAGGCCAGTGGGATCTCCCCACTCTGAGGAGGTGGGGTAGGGGCACAGCCTTCCCCCTGCATCCATGAACGGCATGCTGTGTGGGTGGTCAGCTCCTTTACCAGCCAGCCCGCTTCTTGTGATGTTGGTCACATAGACAAGCCTTTAGAGACTCCTTCAGAGGCACAGCCAGGGACTTTTCCAAGGAAGGACAGCTCTGGAATGTGATCTCTCTAGGGATGAAGAAGGCCAACACCGCCTCCTCTCCCAGCCCCTCTTGTGAGCCTGAGAAAGGCACGCAGAAATGAGGGAGGAAGAAATGGCCCAGGTCCACTATGGTCATCCACGTGGCTCCACAGGCTCACAGTTTGTCACGAGTGACCTCACGCCAGAATCAGGTTCTAGGATTTAGTGTGGTCTCCACCCAGGATACACACGATCGATAACAGCTTTGTGTGCCCCGATACGCTTTTGTGTGCACCCTGACACCACGGAAGGCTGGTGTTCTATGTCTGGTTACAAATACAGTTTCTTCACACCAGCAATATGCAGATTTGTTGTGATTCTAAAACTATGCCTAGGAATGAACCTTCTCCTTCAGAATCCGTCTAGCCTCAGGCCCAGATGGATGATCCGGTGTCCTGTTGGCCAGGGAGCAGCAACCCTGGTGCAGCCGCTGACCTCGTCCTGTGTGTCCGGCAGGTGATGGTTCCTGAGGCAGAGGCCAGGGCGGGGCTGACGCTGAAACCCCAGACGCTGCTGCTGGCTGTGACCGACAGGCCTGTGATGGACGTGGCCTTTGTGCAGTTTTTGGCATCGGTTTCTGGGAAAGTCTCTTGTCTGGGTAAGACGTCAGTTGAAAGCAAGAACGGATGAGTTCGAAGAGGCAGGCTGAGAGAGGCGGGATTTGGGTGGGCTCTTCCTCACTGGGCGGCGGCGAAGGTGACAGCAGAAGCTGATCGGGGGAGTGCTGTGTGTGAGGCCGTGTTGTGTGCGGTTCTTTCTGAATAATCGCCGCAATCACCGGAAACATTTCTCTGGGAATACTCCTGCTTTGGCTCCCAAAAGAACATGTGGGATTCTTTTTCTGAAAGGAGTTGGGCCCAGGTTTCAGTCCCAGCTCTGTCATTTACCAGTATGAGACTGTAAGCATTTACTTGCCCAGCCTCAGTTTTCCTTCAATAAAATGGGAATATGGCTGCTCTCAGAGGGTTTTCATGAGGCTTAAATGTGGTCATATCAAGAGGCTGTATAGCGTAGTGGTTATGACCATAGACTCCGGAGCTGGATCACATGTGTTTGAACCATTGCTGTGTGATGTAGGGTAAGTGACTTAACCTCTCTGTGCTTTGAGTCCCTCATCTGTAATGTAGGGATGTTAATAGTACCTGCCTCACAAGGTTATTGTGACGATCAAAGGAGTTAATGTGTGTATGGTAAAGAATCTGCCTGCAATGTGGGAGACCCAGAATTGATCCCTGGATCAGGAAGATCCCCTGGAGAAAGGCATGGCAACCCCCTCCAGTCTTCTTGCCTGGAGAATCCCATGGACAGAGGAGCCTGGCAGGCTACAGTCCATAGGTTCTCAAAGAATCTGACACGACTGAGCAGCTAACACTTTTTTCATAGCCATTAGAAGTACCTGGAACACAGCAAGAGCCATATAAATCTTTGCCATTATTTGTAATATGATGATGATGATGATAAAGGGCCCAGTTCTGTAGCTGGTATGAAATGGGCATTCAGGAAAGTTTCACTGCCTGTCTGACTTTTTCTCTGGCTCCCCTTGGTGCTCCATAGATACTGTTTCTGCCAGTGCAGTAAATGCTGGGCAGCCTCATTGCTTGGTGCCAGTGCCTTACGTGATGGGAGAGGTGGGGATGTGGGGAAGTGTCTTAGAATCAAGTAGATGCCTGTTAGCTTTGAAGGACCCCTCCTGGGGCTGCCCTCCAGGAGCTAAGTGGTAGCAAGCAATACACAGCAGCTGAGGGTTGGAACAGGTGCTGTGGTTCCCAAAGCCGCCAAGCGAGGCCCCTGCATCTTTTCTCTGCAGACACTTGCGGTGACCTGCTGGTGACCCTGCAGTCCCTGAGCCGCCAGGGCGAGAAGCGGAGCCTCCACCTCTCTGGCAAGGTCAACTCGATGACTTTCATGTTTGACAACGTGCTGCCCGGAAAATACAAGAGTAAGAACTGAAGGCAGCACTTCCTGTCTCTGTAAAGTTTCTGAAAACTCGCTCTCTAGTTGCATCCCAACTGTACTTGTTTAACTCTTGTTTGTCTTTGTCCTTTGACCTTGAATTTGCATTATTTAGCTTGGGCAGTAATGCAGGAGTTGAGGCTTCTGAACCAACTGCCACCTCATCAGGATGATCCACACACTTCTCATGCCATTTTATTTGTAAATTCCTGAAAACAGTGTCACATGATTACACTGATGTATTCTACCACTTAGCAGCTGTGTGAGCCTGGTAGCTTACTTGATCTCCCCGGGACTCGGTTTCCCCTTCTGAAGTAGGAGTCACAGAACCTTTCTGCAGAGTGATGGAATCCGGTTTGTAAAGCCCCGGCACAGTGCCTGGGAAGGAGAAGGCACTTTTCCTCATCTTCCTCAAGAAGCTGCCCATTGCCTATATTTTTGCTCTGTCAGAATTGAGCTTGAAGCTGCTGGCTGTAAACAGCCTCGAAAGTAGTAGACTGATTTTTCAGGCAGATTGTATTTTCTGTTAATGTTGGGTGTTGGCAAACTATAATCTGAAGGCAGCTGCCTGTTTTTATGAAAAACAGTTTTATTGGAACACAGCCACACCCATTTGTTTGTGTGTCATCTGTGGCTGCTTGTGTGCTGCAGAGGCCGAGTTGAGTAGTTGAGACTTGTGTGGCCTGCAGAGGTGAAAATATTTACTCTCTGGCCCCTTAGAGAGCAAGTTTGCCAGTGTCTGAATATCTTACCTATAGCCTGGTCTTAGGCTCAGTTGGATTTCCTTGTTAGTGATTTTAATGGCCATTGGTTTCAGTTGTTTTTTTTTTTTTAAGCAATTACTTACTCCCAGCATGGCCAGCTCTGTATATATACCTACACACACATATTTGTTTGTATGTATGTGCATATAGGGGCTTCCAAGGTGGTTCAGTGGTAAAGAATTTGCCTGCCAAAGCAGGAGACAGAGATTTGATCTCTGGGTTGGGAAGATCCCCTGGAGAAGAGCATAGCAACCCACTCCAGTATTCTTGCCTGGAGAATTCGGTAGAAGAGCCCGGCAGGCTACTCTCCGTGGAGTCTCAAAAGAGTCGGACACGACTGAGCGACTTAACAATAAGAACAGCATGTGTATAAACTCACTCACGCACTTCATTAACACTGTTTTTCTGGGGGTATTCAGGGAGGTGATGTGCTCTGCCCACATGGGTGTCCATGTCATGTCCTTTGCAGTCAGCATCCTGCATGAAGACTGGTGCTGGAAGAACAAGAGTCTGGAGGTGGAGGTTCTGGAGGACGATGTGTCCGCCGTTGAGTTCAGGCAGACGGGCTACATGCTCCGGTGCTCCCTTTCCCACGCCATCACTCTGGTAAGTGGGCTGCTGAAGATGCTCTTATTTGGAAGGACACTCGCCTTTTGGAGAGCGAGCAAGACTAGTGTGCCAAGAGGATCATCAGCATAGTCAAGCCAGATTTCCTTTTCTGCCCCTCAGCTCACCCACCTATTATGGAAACACTGTCAGGAAGCATTTTAAGTCCCTTAGTGGAAAGATGCCTTTGTTGGGGAGAGTTCCTCGTCCTGGCTCCACGCTAAACTCTGACTAGTGATTTTGGAAAGCCATTGATGTAGTGCAGAGCATGTGGGCTTTGTAGGCCCTGCCAAGTTCAAGTAATGTTTGTGAGCCTCCATTTTTCCTTCTGAACTTGAGATCGTAATACTCCCCAGGGTTGTAGTGAGGTATGAGCAAATCTCTCACGTATTTGAAGTTTTCCTGCGTACCCTGCTCTTTCTTAGGAACAGGTGCAGCTGAGCAGAGTTGGTTGTCCTCTTGCAGTCTCTGTGGCTGGGTTGGCAGTTACCCAGTGGGTTTTAGGATGGGAGCACCTGTGTGGCCCTGCGTAGGTCTGTTCCTGAGCTTCGTATAATCTTCTGACTTCTAGCAATGGCAGGTGTCATTGTCAGGTCTCAGTGGCAAAAGGGGGGCAAACGACAATTAAGCGGCTACTTATATTAGACACCAGAGCAGTGAGACTGGTCTCTCTAATGCCAGTTGAATGCTCGAATCACTTAACTACAAATGGTCCACAGACAGCTTTGTTACAGGAAACAGGTTGATTAATATCCAGTTGAGAACAAGCGAGAGACATTCGGGAAACCAGTCCTTGATTTCCATTTCTCTTAGACTAAGAACGTACTCCTAATGACGGCCAGCCCTTCACTGACTCCCGTCTCACCCCTACCCCTCACCTCCTCATTCACTAGCTGCCTCCAGTTCCACACCAAGCTCGGTCCCTTCTCTGGGCCTTTGCACATACTCTTCTCTGCCTGAAATACTGTGTCTTCTCCGCAACTGAGTGTAATTGCTTTTTTTCATCATTCAGGCTGAAGCCCCAGCGTTACCTGCTCGGGGGGTGGGGGGGGGGGGGCACCTATCTTGAGGCCAAGCTGAACAAGCCTCTGCAGAGGGCAGTCTGTCCTGCTCCCTGTTTATTTCCCGCTAAGCTCTGTGACTTCCTAGCTGACATCTACTGACTTCTCTGTTGACTGCATGGATTTTCTGTCTTCCCATATCACAACGTAATCCACGCTGAAAACAAGAGCCGTGGCAGCAACCAGGGCCCAGCCTTGGGTCAGCCGCATGGCAGGTGCTCAGTAAATGTTAGTTGACTGAATGAAAAAGATCACGTTTCTGTTGGAAGTTTTGGAAGGCTTTTAATTTTCCCCTGGCATCTAGCTGTTCAAATGATTAATGTGCAAAACAGATGACTGGTTCAGAAGCAGAAAGCTTATTCCTCGTCTGGGTGTCTCCGTCTTCCCTGGTAAGGCATCGTCTTGGCTTTGTTCTTGTAGGAATTTTACCAGGATGGGAATGGACCCGAGAACGTGGGGATTTATAACCTCTCCAAAGGAGTCAACCGGTTCTGCCTGTCCAAGCCTGGTGAGTCTGGAAGGATCGATGTCCTCTGAGCGAGGGAAATGGAGAGGCTCTTGAGAGTGTTCTCAGAGGTGTTTTTCCCCATCTTGGTTCAGTTTGCATCAAGCTATCGATTTTGGTTGTGGGTAATGCCTCTGGAGGGAGCAGCATTTTTACCCAGAGAATTAGAGCTGGGGGTTGGCACATGTTCCTAGGCTCTTGAGTTTGAGTTGAGTCCAAACCACAGGGCCCTTTCACTTTGAAAAATCGAACACCATCAGCCCATGATCTCTCCTGCTGAGTGATCACTCTCACCTTGCTTAAAATCCTCCAGTGGCTTCTTTTTCTCTTTGTTAATCACTTCATTGAGATGCAATTTGCAGACCATAAAATTCACCCACTTAAAATGTACAATACAGTGATTTTTAGTAAATATACCTAGCCATACAGCCATATAATTCAGTTCAGAACATTTTCATTGTTCCAGTGATTCCTTCCTGTATGTTTACAATTCATCCCTATTCCCAGCTTTTGGCAGCCACTAATCTGTTTTCTGTTTCTATGAATTTGCCTTGTTTGCACACTTCAAATAGTGAAGTCATACAATACTGTTATTTTTTAGGCTCTTTTCACTTAGCATAATGTTTTTGACGTTCATTCAGGTCATAGCAGATATTAATAATTTGTTCCTTTTTATTGGTGAACAGTATTCCATAGCATGGATATATCACAGTTTGTGTATCCATTCACCAGTTGGTGGGTATTTGAATTGTTTCCAGTTTGGGGCTATTATAAATAATGTTGATGTGAACATTTGTGTACAGGTTTTGTGTGGACATCTGTTGGGGAGATATCTAGCAATGGAATCAAATGATAAATTTATGTTTAATTTGTTAAGAAACTGCCAAAATATTTTCTGAAAAAGTTGTATTTGCCGTTTGATAGTCCCACCAGCTATGTCTGAGGGTTTCAGTTTTTCTACCTCTTTACCATTATTTGTTATTATCTTTTTGATTTGTAGCATCCTGGTGGCTCTAAAGTAGTATCTCATTGTAGTTTTATTTTGTGTTTTCCTAAGGAATAATTTAGGGACTTCTGTTGGTTCTCAAGATAAAGTGCAGTAGCCTCACTTCCCACAGTTTCAGTTACCTCTGGTCAACTGCAGTCCAAAAATATTAAATGGGAAATTTCAGAAGTAAACAGTTTATACCTTTTAAATTGAGTAGCATGGTGAAGTCTCTGACTGTCTTGCTCCTGTCTGGCCCTTTGGCACATTTACATATATGTTACCCACCTGTTAGTGTAGGTAAAACTTAGTACATAGAGGGTTTGGTACTGTCTGCGATTTCAGGCATCCACTGGGGGTCTTACCATGTATACACCACGGATAGGGCACAGTCATGTATAAAACCCTTAATCAGACCTTGAACTCCTGTGTAATCTAGCTCTACCTGTCACCCTCTGTTCCAGGCACTGTTTCTGTGTTTTAATTAGGATGCCTTTGGCTGCAGGTAACAAAATCTGTATGACAAACCCCGACAAGTGGGGTTAATTTGATTCATTAACAAAGACTAGCAGCGGGACTTCTCTGGTGGTGCAGTGGTTAAGATTCTACCCTTCCAATGCAGGGCACACGGGTTTGATCCCTGTTTGGGGACCTAAGATCCTGCATGCCATGCAGTATGGCCAAAAAATGAAAAACAAAACAAAGACTAACAGCTCAGGCATGGGTTCAGATGGTAGGTGTTAGGGTTGGTGTCTTTGTGATTCTTTTAGTCCTCCCCCCCCCCCCTTTTTTTTTAATGAACTATGCGCTTCTTTTTTTTTTTTTTTTTAATTTTTAAGTGTATTTTGGGCTTGGTCTTCATTAGTTTGTGGGCTTTTCTTTCGTTGCAGTGAGCAGGCTTCTCATTGTGGTGGTTTCTCTTGTTGTTGAGACGGGCTCTCGGGCACGTGGGCTTCAGTAATTGCAGCTCCTGGGCCCTAAAGTGCTGGCCCAATAGTTGTGGTGCAGTGGCTGAACAACAGCAGAACGGGCTTAGTTGCTCCGTGGCGTGTGGAATCTTCCTGGACCAGAGTTCAAACCCTTGTCTCCTGCATTGGCAGATGGATTCTTTACCACTGAGCCACTAGGGAAACCCCCACTTGGTTTTTTTTTATTTTCTGCTTCGTGTTTTCAAGGTGCCTACTGTTGCTCCAGAAAACTTACGTCCAAGGCAAGAAGATGAGAGGAGGGTGGGCAAACATTTTCCATGCCACATCCTCCAGGAGACTTCCTTTATGTCTTATCATCCAGAACCATGTCTCATCGCCACTTCTAGCTGCAAGGGAGCCTGGGGCAGCTGGATTTGCTGCTGGAGGCTGGTATGCTTTCACCCTGAGTGTAAGCCGGAGCTGCTTTGAAGGCAGGAAGGCAGCTGTTAGGGAGACAGCCAGCAAGCCTATGGTTCAGATGCTGTGCTCTGCCGCAGCGCCCTCCACCCCACCCGCCTTCACTTAGCTCTGCCTGCCCGCCTGTCACTTCTTGGTTCTGATGTTCCTCCCCAGGGAGGCTAGTGCCCCAATGTCGCTGGGAGCTCTGCTGTGCTTGTGCCCACGAGGCCCAGTTCCTCCCCGGACTGCACCCATCATACCTGGTGGCTGTGGAACCCTTCTCTCTCTCTGTAGATGGCAGGCCCCATGAAGGCAGGGCCTCTGCGTGTTCCCTACTCTGTGTCAACACCTGACGCAACCCCTGGCCCAAGTGTTGCCCTGTCAACACTTGTCAAATGAAAGAACAAAGAAAGTGAATGTAGAAACCTAACAATTTTTTTTTTTAGGTAACTGCACTGAGGCTTGATCAGTGTGATAAGAACGAATTTGAATGAATTTCATGTTTCGGTTGGGCGGATGGCCAGAATGCTGGTGAAAGAGCATTTGGGAGAATCCACTGTTACACTTGGCTCCTTCCTGAAACTGTATTCTGCTGGCAAACGACATCATATGCCCTTAATCTGAGTGTTAGCCTGATGCGCTCATGGCGTGGAAGTGTTTCCTGTAGTTATTTCTTGGTTTTCTGGGACTTCCCTGCCCCATGCACCTTTTAGGAATATTTATAGGACAGAGTCCAGACTGTGGCTGTCTTTTGGCTCTTTAACAGAATCTGTTAAGTAGGAAATTCTCAGTCTGAATCCCAGTGGAAATATACTTCCTGTTCCTCCTCGTGCATGTGTCTGTTAGCTTGGCCTGCGCAGAGTAAACTACTGTGAGCTGTTAAATGATGGAAAATGAAAATCTTGACCTGGTGAGCAGACCTTTGAGCAGATGGGTCACTGGTAAGACGCTGTCCGTAGGCAGCGGAAAAGGCATTTCAGATCCTGTATGTGATCTGTTAGGAAGGAGAGGCACTGCCTTGGGATTCCAGATGTTGGAATTGCTCAGTGGAATAGATGCTCTTCTCTGAAAATGACTTTTGATTTCCTGGCTGCAGGTGTGTACAAGGTGACCCCTCGCTCCTGCCACCGGTTCGAGCAAGCGTTCTACACCTATGACACGTAAGCCGGATGCCGACTGCTCTGTGCTGTCTGTGGAGGGGGGTGAGCGTGGATCTCTGCGACAGTTATTTCTGAGAACAAGGGAGTTTTTTTGTATGTTTTCTGGAAGCAGTAAGGTTAGGCAGTGAAAAGAATTTGCAGATAAGGATTTTAAGACACTTGGGTAAATAACCGAGGAAGTGAAGATACAGCTCTTCCCCAAGAATTCTGTAAACCCAGGACGGAAGGCTGTGGTTTTGAACTGGCTTGAATGTAACGTCTGTTGAATCTTCCAGCCTCACTGATAGGAATTTCTCAAGCTCAAGTCGGCCATTTTCCTGTTTTCACAAATGCTTGTGGGTTTCACTGGAAATTAGAGACATAAAGTTTGGGAGTGGAGAATCAGTTTACCCTTAAAGACACTTGTATGTATTTCAGAAGTTTTCTCAAGCCAAGCTAAGAGCAGTTTCACGTAGTATATTTCAGGGTCAGGAAGGTCGCCCATAAAGGGCATTGTTTGTGATCCTTTGAGGACGTCGAGGTGATGTTATGGTGTTTTCTTTTCCCCTCTCTGATTTACAGGTCTTCACCCAGTATCTTGACATTGACAGCCATTCGCCACCACGTCCTTGGAACGATCACCACTGACAAAATGATGGATGTGACCGTGACAATCAAGTAAGGCCGGTGTTCCATGGTGGGCCGAGCGTGGGAGGGTGGGGGGCCAGGCCATCTTCTCTCAGAGCTGCTCTGAAAACTATTTTTGATTTGTTATCTCTAGGTATACATACAAATGGCCTTCGCTCTTATATGACATGGCCGTAAATTCACAACAGCCCTCCTTTCCTTTTATGATTCAGGAATTAACTGTGGATGAGGAAGAGCCTCCTGACAGCTCGCTTCAGTGCCTCAAATTTCTGCCTGAACTCTTTATACTTCCTGTCTCTGCTAAGGGAAAAAAAAAATCTCTGATTTGTTCACTATATTTCAAGTGTTTTAGCAAATTCAAAAACATGTGCCTGTTTTTCTTTAGACCCTTTCTCGAAGGCTTGGGAAATAGAGACGACACCTCATGTGAGAAGGGTTGTGAGAGAAAGTGGATGAAGGGCGCTCTCGCTGAGGGTCAGGTTTGCTCGCATGGTGCCTTTGAGAGGAATGTTTGCCTGTGGTGGCTGCAGCTGACACCCTAATTTTCTCAAGAAATGAAAGGGTTTTAACAGTATGACTGCCTTTATCAAAGAGAATGGATGTCTGAGTAACTTTCTTCCAACTTACCTTATTTGAAGTTGCCTTTCCAGCCACGTCTGCCTTTTTCTGTATACCTCCTGTTCACCCATCCATCTGTGAAGAAAATATTTATGGAGACTCTCAGTGTTGTGTTAAAGCACTGGGCATAGGCAACAGCCCCTGCCCTCGTGGAACTTACAGTCCCATGAGGAAGGCAGATAGTAGTCCAGAGCGATAAAATTGCAGCTGTGTTAAGTGCTTTGCACAGAACAGGCTTCCCTGATAGCTCAGTTGGTAAAGAATCCACCTGCAGTGCACGAGGCCCTGGTTTGATTCCTGGGTTGGGAAGATCTGCTGGAGAAAGGAGAGGCTACCCACTCCAGTATTCTTGGGCCTCCCTTGTGGCTTAGCTGGTAAGGAATCCTCCTGCAATGCGGGAGACCTGGGTTTGATTCCTGGGTTGGGAAGATGCCCCAGAGAAGGGAAAGGCCACCCACTCCAGTATTCTAGCCTGGAGAATCCCATGGACTATACACTCTATGGGGATCTCAAAGAGTCAGACACGACTGAGCAACTTTCACTTAAGTGCTTTGAAATTGACCTTGTGGGGGGGTTGGAGTCCATGCAGGAGAGGTAGGCTGCTGGGGCCAGCCCATGTTAAGGGTTTTAGCTTTGCCCCTGGATACTCTGACATATTTCAAGTAGATGGATCATGCTTTTTGTTTCAAGAAAGTCCCCCTGGGTGCTGAGTAGAGAACAGATACAAGAGGCCCAGGAGTGGAAGTTGACCAAGGCAGAGGGCAGAGAATCCTTAGGAGACAGGGCGAGAGAGGATGGGGGCTTCATCCAGATGGTGGCAGTCGGTGGAGAGCAATGGACAGATTGGCGAGTCATCGGGCAGACTGAGTGGTGAGACATGGCAGCAGGCTGACCATGTGGGCTCAGAGAGGGAAGACTATCGGGGGCAGCTGTTGGTCTCTGACTTAATTATTGGGGTTCATATTCACCAGGGTGACCAGGTGGTGCCGGAGCAACCTCTTTTAGTAATTTCCCGCCTGAAAAGTATGAATTACTGGTATGACTAGGAATTCACATTTTTACCAGTGGTGAGTCCATGTTATGTTGTTTTTGGTCTTCATTAAGTTTATTTTTGTAACCTCAGAAGAGTTTTTCTTTTGTTGGCTTGTGCTGAGAGTTACATGAAATGCAGCTGGACATGGCCAGGGGTGGGGTCCCTTATGGGGATCTTGTACTTCTCAGATCCAACACCGGGCTCCTGGTGGTCGCCCTCCACAGACCTCCTCTGTAGCCTTCCCTGTTTCATATATGGCAGCTCCATCTTTCTTGTTGGTCCTTGACAAAATCTTTTTTTCTCTTGCATCGCATACCTAGCTGATCCACCTGCAAATCCTGGGCTCTACAATCCATGGGAGTTGGTTTCAGGACCCCCCGTGGTTACAAGAATCTGCAGATGATCAAGTCCCTTATAAAGCAGCGTCCCTTTGCATATAACCTACTGCACATCTTCCCCTATGCTTTAAATACACTTTAAGGCATCTCTGGGTTACTTACAATATCCAGTGCAATGTAAATGCTATGTAAATAGTTATAAATACACTGTAAATGCTATGTACACAGTTAACAGCATGTGGCAAATTAAGTTCTGCTTTTTGGAATTTCTGGAATTTTTTCCCCCCAAACATTTTCCATCTGTGATTGGTTCCGTCCTCAGATGTGGAACCTGTGGAGATGGAGGACTGACTGTGCGTCCGCCATCCGTTCCTTTCTTAGCACTTGGCCTCTGTGCTTCGGTTTGACCCACTGTTGTCTCTTCCAGTTTTGTTGCTGTAGCTTCCTGTCTGACCTCTGTGTTTTGGCTGTTGCTTCCTAACAGTGTTGTTCACGTGGAATCAGAGTGATCTTAGTAGAAGTGAAGTGAAGTGAAGTCGCTCAGTCGTGTCCGACTCTTTGCGATCCCATGGACTGTAACCTACCAGGCTCCTCCATCCTTGGGATTTTCCAGGCAAGAATACTGGAGCGGGTTGCCATTTCCTTCCCCAGAGGATCTTCCCAACCTAGGGATTGAACCCGGGTCTCCCACACTGTAGGCAGACGCTTTACCATCTGATCCAAGAGACCCTGTCATCTCTTTAAAACTTCATCCAGCCTGGGTCCACACCAAGGTTTGCAAAGCCTCTGTCTGACCCCTGATCTGACTCTGCCTGGGTCCCTCTGTCCCCCTTCCTGGTGTCCTTGCTGCCCCTGGAGCATGGCCAGGAGTTGCCGCCAAGGCTGTGAGACTTTGCACTTGTCACCTCTTGCCTGGGGCCTCCTCCCCCAGAGCGTGTGGCTTTTTCTCTCCCTTCCTTCAAGTCGGCTTGGTGTCACCTTATCAGAAAGGCCTGTGCTCAGTTGTATCTGACTCTCTGTGACCCCATGGAATGTAGCCCACCAGGCTCCTCTGTCCATGGGATTTTCCAGGCAAGAATACTGGAGTGGGTTGCCATTCCTTCTCTGAGAAAGGCCTGAGTCCCTCATAGAATATAGTTCCCCTCCTCCATCCCTGCCCGCCCAGCTCTCTCCTCTGTCCATGCTGCTTTAGTTTTCTTTATTGTACTTATCATCTGACATCATTTTTCTGTTGGTTATCTGCCTCTTCTCATAGAATGTGGATTCCACAGGTTAGGGGATGCTGTCTGTCCTGTATAGTCTCCCCAGCCCCTGATTCTCTTGCAGAGTACATTCTCAATAAAGGTTGAAAGAAAGACGGAAGACGGTAGTGTGGAATGGACTCCACATCCTTCGGGAAGTTGGCCGTTTCCTTCAGATCATAAAGTCAGTGATATTTCATCCCAGCCCAGATCTCCCAGGTGCTTCCACATGGCAAAGAAGTTGAGTTTCCTGTTTTTGTTTTTGTTTTTTTTAAACTGTTTATCCCAAACAGGAGAAGACTGTGCCACAGTCGGTGGCCTTATGAGGTGCTAGGTTTTTTTTTTAACTGATGGATCTCTGCTTGCAGAAGTGTCCGATTTCCACCGACCTCAGGAGTCCCTGACTCGGTGTTCTGGACTGATCCTTTCTTCCAGGTCTTCCATTGACAGCGAGCCCGCCCTGGTCCTTGGCCCCCTAAAGTCTGTGCAGGAGCTGCGTAGGGAGCAGCAGCTGGCCGAGATCGAGAGCCGCAGGCAGGAGAGGGAGAGGAGCGGTGGAGAGGCCGGCGGTGAGGGGAGGACCAAGCCTCCTGTGCAGGAGATGGTGGACGAGTTGCAGGGCCCCTTCTTCTACGACTTTTCCTACTGGGCACGGTAAGCGCCCGTGGTGGGCTTTCCCTGCAGGGTCCCCCTGCTCGGATGTCCTTCCTTCTGGGGGGACAGGCCAGCCACATTGAAGTGTCTTAATTATTTTAGGTCCGGAGAGAAAATCACTGTCACACCTTCATCTAAAGAGCTGCTCTTTTATCCTCCTTCCATGGAAGCCACCGTCAGTGGAGGTAAATGTCAGCTCAGCTCACCCACGGCACACCTTCACACCTGTCTCTTCCCTGCCTTTAGGGTTCTGTTCTGTGCTGCTTTATAGTGAAGCCGTCTTCCTAAGGCATCTCAGTCCCCGTTGGCGCATAGATGTTACTATCTGATGAGTGAGTGAATGAGTGAGAGGTCTAAATCGGTAAACGTAACTCTATCACTGTTAGAATTGGGGATCTTTTTGAAAAAAGGACTTGCTTTTCCTTGATGTTATCAGGTTGACACCAGAAGGCAAATGAAAAGCAACAGCATCCATGGTTGAAACGTCTGAAATGTCTTCATGTATCTGAACTGTTCGTGATGTTTGTTTTGGGTTGGGGTGATAGAAGGGTCTTTTGGGGATGAGATAACCAGGTGCTGGTGGAATGTTTAGGCAGCTTTTGCCAGCATCGCAGGTTCAGTAAACCCTGAGCATTTGTGTGTTTGGAAGGAGAGTGTTGAAGGGCGTGGCTGTCCAGCGGGCAGCCTGTCTGGGGCCGCCTTCCATGCTGGGTCCTCTGAGGTCTGGCTGCACAGGCTCTGACCTGCGGTTCTGGCTTCTCTCCTCACTTGTGGTCAGGAGGGCTGAGGAAGAGGAGCTGGGGAAAGCCAGCTTTGTTGGCTATTCCTGCTAACATTCCTGACAGTTTAACAGGGCCGTTCATAGATATTGAGAGGCTTGGGCCTCTTGTAGTTACTGAGGATTCTGAGATAGTCAAAAGCCTCACTGGAGTTAGTTTCGAATATCTCAGTTTTAGGCCCTTCTTTAATGGGAAGCCCCCCTCTCTTCCTCTGTTTGTCTCTTTCCTGTGTAGAAAGCTGCCCAGGGAAGCTGATTGAGATCCAAGGGAAAGCAGGCTTGTTTCTAGAAGGCCAGATCCACCCAGAGTTGGAAGGAGTCGAGATCGTCATCAGTGAAAAGGGGGCAAGTTCACCCCTGATCACGGTCTTTACCGATGACAAAGGTGCCTATAGGTAAGCCCTTGACTAAGAACCAGTTGATTGGGACCAGTCGGGGAGCCCATGCTGAGTCAGACGGTAAAGAATCCACCTGCAATACAGGAGACCTGGGTTCGATCCCTGGGTTGGGAAGATCCCCTGGAGGAGGGCACGGCAACCCACTCTTGCCTGGAGTGTTCTTGCCTGGAGAATCCCATGAACAAAGGAGCCTGGTGGGCTACAGTTGATGGGGTTGCAAAGAGTTGGAACACGACTGAGCAGCTAACACTTCCACATTTTCATTCGGGAAGCCCAGGAAAGAAGCTGGGGAGCCAGGTTTCCTGGGGGCAGGTGATGCTTCCTCTAGGATTTGAAGCAAGGCATCACCAGCATTTCTTTCTTTTATTCAGCGTTGGGCCCTTGCACAGTGACCTGGAGTATACTGTGTCCTCGCAGAAGGAGGGCTACGTTTTGACTGCAGTGGAAGGAACCATAGGCGACTTTAAGGCTTATGCCTTGGCAGGCGTGAGCTTTGAGGTAACACCGTGTGCTTTTAAAAAGCAGTTTTATGGAGTGTAACAATCATACAATACACTGCACGTAAAGTGTGTAATCTGACAGTTTCAACACATGACAACACCCATGAGCATACCACCAGTCAAAATAGTGGGCACATCTGTCGCCCCTCAGAATTTCCTCGTACCCTCGGTAACCCCTCTCTCCTGGCCCTCCCCACCCCTCTGATCTGCCTTTTGTCACTGTGGATCAGTTTGCATTTCTTAGAATTTTATATAACGGAATTATTCAGGCCGTACTCTTTTTACTCTGCTTTCTTTCACTTGTAATTTTGGAGATCTGTTGACTTCAGCTCATGTGCATACCTTCTGGGAAGCATTTTAAGCTTTCATCCTTGACTCTGTTCTCTGTCAAAGGACACAGAATGTTCTTAGAGTGGAGTTGATATCTTTCTCTTCTTCCTTCCTTCCTTCTTGGGAAGAAGCGTGCTGTGTGGTGGCCAGAGTGAGTCCGGAGACCCTTGAGGCTGAGTGTTGTCGACATCGAGACCAAAAGAGGAGAAACATCCCATCACCTAATAAATTAAAATTCTGCATTGCAGAGTGCCTTTTAAAACAAATGGAAAGATAGTCCAACTGGAGAGAAATATCTATTCCATAAATAACAATCCCAGTTTACAAGGGTCTCCTAAAACCAATAAGAAAAAGACAAGCCAACAGAGAAAAGGCGAATCAAGGACATGAGAGGCCATTCACAGAAGTCATCCAGGTCACTCATCATCACACGGGAAACACTTGACTTCGATAGTGACCGGGCAAACGCAAAGAAGTTACCACCGAAACACTGGGTTTGGGGTTATAGTTGTAATAATGAAGACAATATCCATTTTTTTGTCAAGTGTGTGTTTTCCCACGCATAGGTAATTTAGGAGCTGGAAATGGTTACAACCACCCTGGAGTTCAGATCGGGGGTTTCTTTCTGGATTTCAAGTGCACACATCCACAAAGTCATTTCTACTCCTAGGAATTGACTCTTTGGAAAAAGAAGAACTTAATTGTGCAAAGATACACAAGCTTGGGGACTTTCACTTCGTCCCTTCTTTTCCATCACAAAACTCAGAGACTGGCCCGTGTGCCATGGTTTGCCAACCTCTGCTTTAGAATGAGATGCAGCTCTTCTGAAACAGTGAGGCCGATTGGTGGGGACTGGTGGATGAAGGCAGTGGGGAAAACAGCTGAGGCCAGAGAAGGTGACTTGGCCAGAGGGTTTGGGGGCCCTCCTCCACCCCACTCCCACCCAGTCGCTTATGAAATCCATCAACAGTAGCCATAGTGTTGATAAGATTTGTGTGGGCACAGAGAGTTCTGGAAGGCTACAAAGCAAATTGTTTATACTGGTTACCCTAGGGGAGGAGAGGAGACCTTCTGACCTCCCCCGTGGGCCCCAGTGAATGACAATAAAAGAAAAACTAGCTGCTGAGAATTACCTCTTGACACCTTCATGGTTTGTATGAGTTGACCTTGCTCTGGGGTTCCTTTCTCACCCCCAGATAAAAGCCGAAGACGACCAGCCCCTCCCTGGGGTCCTCTTATCCCTCAGCGGTGGTGTGTTCCGTTCCAACCTCCTGACTCAGGACAACGGTATCCTGACCTTCTCAAACCTGGTAAGGTGCCCACTACTGCATCGCCTGCTCGGCTCCCCCATGAGCGCGCAAGGACACGGCGGCCGTGACTTGTGTATTGCTTGACAACGTGAGAACAGAAAACCATTGTGGAGTGCCTCACATTTCTTTGGGGACCAGCCGTAATTAAGGATGGCTTTCACTAGAACTTAATGCTGCTGATGCATGTTCCCTTCCGCACAGACGTCTTGTTTTCTGGTCACCCACTTGTCACTGAGACAATGTAATTAATTACCCTGGCCCCAGCGGCTCCTGTCTTAAGTGTCCCTTTGTTTTACCACCAGATCTCATTGTTTATAATGCCAAGTCTCGTTCAGGGGGTGAGCTTGTGTTTCTTCTGCAAAGCACGCTCCCTGTGGTGGGTGAACAGCGCCCATTTTCCACTGAGGATGTAGTCTGAAGCCCTGAATGGTGGACACGCCAGTTGGTCATCTTGTCAACCCTGGGAATAAAGTCACCATTCCAGGGATGTCGCAAACAGGCAGTGAGGTGTAGCCGAAAGATCCCAGACTGGGACGTGAAGCACGCCCACCTTCGAATCTTCCCTCTGCTACTTACTTGCCTTGTCGTCTCAGGCTAGTTACTTGACCTCTCTGAGCTTCAGTTGCTTCATTCATAAAGTTCAGATATGATTTCTGCCCTGCAGAGGTACTCCAGGTGCGCAGTACTGACAGCTGGTGTTAGAATGGCAATTGCCGTCACTGTGATGATTTACTGGAGTTAGTTACCATCTCTGTGTGTCTGGGAAGCCTTGGGGCCTCATTCTCGCCTCTTTCCTTCATGACTTGAGCCGCTCCCTCTAATGCCACCCCTCGACGTGCAGCAGAGGCTCAGCTCGTGTTTGTGTCTTGGCAGAGCCCTGGCCAGTACTACTTCAAGCCCATGATGAAGGAGTTCCGGTTTGAGCCATCCTCGCAGATGATCGAGGTGCAGGAGGGGCAGAACCTGAAGATCACCATCACAGGCTACCGCACGGCCTACAGGTGGGCTGCCCTCTCTCCCGTCTCCCCCGGGCCGGGCCATGGGATCACTCACACACTCTCTTCTCTCGGAACCCATCCCAGTCTTCAGGTTGGTTCTGTTTGGAAGACAAGAGCCATGAGACACGAGTCCACAGGTTCCTGACTGCCACCCTTTTCTCCTAATATTTCCTATGAATGATTTAGTCACAAAGCTCCTCTTTTGAAATTGGCCTGTGAGAACCTACTGCGTTCCTAAAAATTTTTATTTTTTTAAAACGTTTGAAACATGAGTTAGATTTTGGAAAGGAGGAAATGCATTCACTTGAGCAAAATTTGGAAATGTTGAAAAGAAGATATTCAGTGTGGAGCTTCCCTTCTGTCCTGGCCTCCCAGCCACCTAGGTGTTCCAGCATTGCTGAGTGCATCCAGAGATGGTTTATTCACATAAGTATTTATAATTATAGGCACACATGTATGTATTTATATACATTTGTAGAAGCACTTCAAGGTTGATTAATCAGAAGGAACAGGTTTAGAAAAACGGACCATTTTCAATTGAATATAAAAATAGAATGAAAGGGGAAGTGATTTATTTTCATTATATTGGATGCTCCATTATTTAAAATAAAGTTTAACAAAAAATGCAATAAAGCAGAGTGAAAGAAAGTTTAGCTTTTTTAAATTACGATTTTCTGAGCATCCCTTAAAATGTATGAGAAGAGAAATTGATGATAGGAGTGGCCTGAGCCCTCTGGCAGGAAGGCTCAGCTTGCAGGTGACACAGCTGGAAGTGAGTTGTCTGGGTCATTTGGGGTACTGTCCTCCACCGAGCTATTTTGCACCGTAAATTGTTGGTGAGTGCCGGACACTGTCGCTGGAATCTTGTGTGTGCATCAGAAAGCCCCGAGAATGTCGTGTTCCGTTTCTTCTCTCGTCTCTCTAGTTGCTATGGTACAGTTTCTTCCTTAAACGGAGAGCCAGAACAGGGTGTTGCCGTGGAAGCAGCGGGCCAGAGCGACTGCAGTATTTATGGAGAAGACACCGTGACGGACGAGGAAGGGAAGTTCAGGTTACGTGGATTGCTGGTGAGCCTTTGGATGTGTTTCGTTAGTGGATTTTTTCATACTGGCTTCAGCGGTGCCTGGGTTCAGTGGTGCCCCCAAGACGCTAGGAATGCGGGCAAGAGGGTTGAGAGGGGCGTAGGGCTCTGAAACTCTCCAATCCCTATCTTAACTGACATACCCAACGCTTATGTAGCTGACATACTGGGTTGTGGTTTTATGGCAAAATACAGGTAGAAAACCATGGGTTTGGTGCATCTTTTGCCTAGAACAGGTGGTCTAGCTTAGGCCAGCCTCTCAAATCGGATACCTGTGGGACTCGAAGACAAGTGTGAAAGGTTGGAGTGGACTGGGTGCCTGTCGGGAGCAGTGTGGACTGTGGACCGTGGACAGGTCCTGGCCCACGAGAAGGGGCAATGGCCACGCAGCTCCAGCTCTTCGTAGCCATGTGGGAAGATAATTCAGGGTTGCCAGATGATTAGAGTTGGTAAAAGAGAAGTCAGAAATTCACATTTCCACGTGACGACTCCTGATTTTTAGATACTAACCACTAATTTTAAAAAAATAGGGGCTTCCCTGGTAGCTCAGATAGTAAAGAATCTGTCCACAATGCTGGAATCTGGGGTTTGATCCCTGGGTCAGGAAGATCTCCTGGAGAAGGGAATGGCTGGCTACCCACTCTGGTATTCGTGCCTGGAAAATTCCATGGACAGACAGGATCTGGGCAACCATGGGGTCACAAAGAGTTGGACACAGTTGAGCAACTAACACTTTACTGGGGCCATGCTGTCCTTTCCCAAAGTTAAGAACACCATGTCCCGTGTCCAGATGTCCCCACTCACCAATATTGGGAAGTCAGGGCAGGAGGTCGCTTGGTGAGTGAGGAGCATTCAAAGCAAAGGAGGAATGCAGGCTTGGGGGTGTCTCCTGGGGCTATGCTGAGGACTGGAGAATGTCTGTTCTCGTGGGCCAGCTGGGTGGGCTTTCTTTGGGGTCTGGCCAGCCTTTCTGTGATGCTCCCTTCTCCGCCTCCTCTGTCCTCGGGGAGGCCTTGCCCTCTCCAGGGAGCGCTAATGTTAACTCAGCACTTTCAGTGTGTGTGGAGTCGCCCCCTTGTGGCTGCTGACCCGTTCCATGGAAGAGGCCTCGGAGGCTGGAGGAATAGCCTTAGAAGGGGAGCGCTCTGTCACGCTGCCCTCGGGACATGTTCCCAGGGCCCCAGGGCGCGCCCTGCTGTCCACAGGCCTGCTTCCCTTCCTCGTGGCAGTGGTTCCAGAGAGAACAGGTGGGCCGCATGGGTGTCCCCCGCCCCCAGGCCGGCTGCAGCCAGGACCCCGGGAGAGGCGACGGGTCCTTAGATCCGGGTCTCCGTCGCGTGTGTTCCTGCAGATGCAGGCTTTGACACTGCGCCCTTAGTTGCCTTTCTGCCTGGGTTTGAACCCTGCCTCCGTCATTTCTTAGCTGTGTGAGTTCAGGCAGGCGTCCCATGCCTTCTGTGTCCGTTTCATCGTCTGTAAAGTGAAGATGAAGATCACGGCTGCCCTACAGGTTGGCTGTCAGTACGGAGTGAGTTAATACACACGGAGCGGTGCCTGGTGCGCCGACTCTGCAAATGGTTAGAAGCAAGGTCAGACCACTCCTTTCTCTCTGGTGAGGCAGTTCCCTCACCAGAACTGCCAGCTTGGGTGATTGTGTGCAGCTTTCCTCGGTCCAAGCCACAGCAGAAGGTAGGCCTGGGGGGTGTCTGTGGCCTTCAGTCTGCCTTCCTCTTGGGTGGACCCAGTGTTCCTGGCTCATCTCCCTCTTACGGTTGCAAGAATTCAGATTCTGCATCACCGTGTTGATTCCCCCCGGAGTCTTACGGGCCCATACATATTTTTCTTTTTTTAAATTGGAGTATAGGTGCATTACAATGTTGTGTTAGTTTCTGCTGTACAGCAGTGGGAATCAGCTCTATGCATACATATATCCCCTCCTCCCTCTTGAGCCTCCCTCTCACCCCCACCCCCATCCCACCCCTGTAGGTCATCTCTGAGCCCTGAACTGCCGTCCCTGTGCTATACAGCAGCCTCCCATTAGCGGTCCATCTTATACATGGTAGTGTGTATATTGCCAAACCTGTGTTTCTAAACTCACCAACTTAACACATTTTATTTAACTAAGCCAAATATAGTTTCCTTCTCCACCGTGATAGATTCACGTTTCAATTAATGCTCCCTCACACCCTCCTCCTTGTAATAGGTGTTAATTCATTAGCACTTTCAATGCTGTGTGGAGTCGCCCCCTTGTGGCAGCCAAAGCCTTCCACGTGCCAGGCCTCAGATGCTGGAGGAATGAATAGCCTCAGATGGTTCTCGTCAAAGGTTTGGACTTGCGTTTGCCAGGCTCCTAGGGGACACCAGGCTGGAGAGCCCTGGTTGAAGATTTCCTCAGGATTTTGACCCCGAGGAGACTGCATTTCTGCAGTTTATCTTTCTGGGCAGGGTATTTGGTGAGGCATTTTGGGTGAGAAGCTGTGAGACATTTTGGGTGAGAAGCTACCTGAATCTAGGTCAACCGCTGAGTCAGCAGCCAGGAGCGAGGAGCCGGGTGGTGAGGGTGGGCTCCTGCCCTGCTGGGCATGAGAGTGAGGGGGCAGTGCCTGCGGTCCGCATCTCCAGCAGTGCCGTCTCCTTTTTTTCACACCTTGCTACCTTTTTCTGAGGTGCAAATAGCTGTTGCTAAGAGCTGTTTTGAACAAACCCAGTGCTGCCAGTCCTCACTGAGCTATAAAGTGAATTAATTCGTCTATTGGTGATCATAAATTTGACTTTTCTCGGTTTTTAAAAAAATAATAGTTTTACTGTCTTTGTAAAGGTTCCATGTGCTCATTATAAGATAGTTGAAAGCAACATAATGAAAAGGACAAAATTTTGAAAGGGGAAAAAGTAGATCAGCCATACACTGGCCTCCAGGACTCGTGGTTAATATAGAGGGAATGTTGTTTAAGGTGCTGCTCTGCTCACACACAGAAAAGGTCACAGTGCACGTGATTTAGGAAACCAGGCCATGTTATCCTCGCTAGTGTACAAATCAGCAGTTAGTCTCAGGGTTGTCCCCTCTTGGACACACACAGTCACCTTTGAACTCTGTCCCCGGCTCTACATGCTCATGTATCATCAGATTTGGTGTGCAGTTGGTGATCAGAAGTTGGTTATTTTAGAAGTTCTTTAAACCCTGCTAGTATAAGTGATCTGTCACCCTCTGGGGAAAGATGCAGATCTTTTCTTTTAATAAATGTGTAAGGAAAAAAAAAGTTCAGAAGTTGACAAATGGTGGGTTCATTTAGACTATTAAAGCCTTCGTAAAGCTGAATTTTATCTGATATGCAGCGTTTTGAGAAATTTTCCTTGGAACTCATATGTCTTTCTCTCTCAGAGTTGCCGCTAGCCCACATAGCAACGTATAAAACAAACAACTTTATTTCTTCAAGGCGGTTTGTCGTTGTTGCTTGTTGTTTAGTTGTTGAATTATGTCCGACTCTTTGTGACCCCATGGACTGTAGCTGGCCAGGCGCCTCTGTCCATGGGATTTCCCAGGCAAGAATACTATAGTAGGTTGCCATTTCCTTTTCCGGGGGATCTTCCTGACCCAGGGATCAAACCCATGTCTTCTGCATTGGCAGGCGGACTCTTTACCCCTGAGCCACCAGGGAAGCCCTTCGAGGCAGTTTACTTCCCTCTATTGGAAACTGTCGTAATGTGCTGGCTTAGAACAAAGTGCTTTACTGCAGTCTGCTAAAAAATGATCTGAGTAAATAATGTACATCCTTCATGTGTGCAGTGTCAACAACAAAAATTTTTTTTAGAATAGTGAGTTTTGTTTGGGTAAACATCTTATGTCCCTATACATTTGAGGAATAGAATAAAATGTATAAAGAGGAAATCTATTGTAAAAAAGGAAAAATCTCAAATCCCACCTCCCAGAAATAATACCCCTTGGGAGTGGCATTCCAGACACCACTCAGTACATACATACAGGTACAGGGGAGGGATGGACAGCAGAAGGGAATGATTTTATCATATTTATTAAACAAGAATAATCTTATCTTGTTTGCAGTTTTGAAATCAGAAACCACATTTAATTTTCCTTGGGTAGAAGAAGCTGAATACGGTTTGAAGGAATTGTAAAACTTCAGAAAAAGGTTTCTACATCAGGGTGATTTTTCAAGGAATTCTTAAGGAGGGTGATAGGCCTGGGAACCAAGGTGGGACAGAGACTTGTCCACCGGATGGGGGCCTGCAGGCAGAGCAGGCTCCAACCAGGTCTCAGGTGATAAGCCCTTTTCCAGATAAGACTCCTGCATTTGTTTGCAGCCGGGCTGTGTGTACCACGTTCAGCTCAAGGCGGAAGGCAACGACCACATCGAACGAGCCCTCCCCCACCACCGGGTCATCGTGGTAAGACGTGGAATTCTTCAGCAGCATCACTGCATGATTGCATCTCTGATCAAAAATCCTTCAGCGTTCCTCTGGCTGGCTGCCTTTCATCTGTTGTTGGGGGGACTTTACATCCTAATTAAGGGTCCTCTCAGAATAGTGTCATCTTTACAAGCAGCGTCTTCTGTGGGCTTTTAATGAACAGCAGCACTGTCTTGCATCCAGAGCAGAAATCTGAGCTGTTGTTTCCCCACTTCCCCTGCTAGCTCTGATCATTATTCTACAAGTTGAGGATCTAAGGCCTAAGTAGCATTTTAGATCAAGGGAGGGAATAAAGGGAACAATGGGCTTCATCAGTGACAGGGCCACTGACGTTTCTTGTCTTCAGGTGTTCTTCCCACCAAAGAGAGTCTCTTGATCTTTAAGATCCTGACTCAGCTAACTGATCCCTAAAGAGGCAGCCCTCCAGGTCACAGGAGGTGTCCCTGGCATCATTTGCAGTGAAGTTTTTTCCCATGGAATAAGTCTCATTTGCTAGACCAGAGGATTTGGGGCCAGACAAAAAGCCTTTGGTGGCTTTATTAGGTGGCATTAGGGATAAAGATTACATTGGGTCCAGAGGCTGGTTGGCCATTCAGGATTTTTGGCCTAGACAATGAGTTTTCTTGATGTCTTTATGGCATTTGGCATTTAAGTGGTTGTGATGGCTGCATCTTATGTTATATTTTCCTGCCATGGGGATTCAGATCGGGGTCCCAGGCAGTCATGTGGACTGCGGCCCCACGGATGAAAAGGTGACTGACGGGGGCACATGCCCACCCCAGGGGGTGCAGGGGAGCTGGGGCTTGACTCCTGCCAATTCCTGCCAGGCAAGAACATCCTTCTCTTTTTCTAGAGCCGCTGGGAAATCTGGTTCTTTTAGTATGAAATTTCTTTTTGAAAATGTTGAGAAGTCATTAAAACTTAAGGAAAAAAGTACTGTCTTTGTCAAACAGCATGTCCATGGCCAGGTGTCACCTGTCTCCTCTCAATTTGGGACCTTAGATTCAGGCTGCTCGAACAGCAAGCTTTGCTCCCTGAATGTGAAGGGAAGTCGCTAAGACATAGAGCTCCAGGGATGTCCCCTGCTGGAGCAGAGGCCCCTGTCTTCCAGCTTCCTTGGCCCAGCTTGCTTTCTCTCTTTCCAGGTCGGGAATAATGACATTGATGATGTAAACATCATAGTTTTCCGGCAGATAAATCAATTCGACTTAAGTGGAAATGTGATCACTTCCTCTGAGTATCTTCCTACATTGTGGGTAAGGCCAGCTGCTGACAGCTAACGTGCTCTAGCCCTTGTTTAGCTGAGGGTTGAGGTTGAGATTAAGAATCTTCAGGCCCAGCGTGTATCTGGTGGAATGACTGCCAATCGCTAGAGAAAAATGTGGTCTGGTTTCAGATGACAGTTTTGCCAGCCTTGTGTGTCTTTAGAAGCATCACAGTAGAAGCCTCATGAATGAGCAGTGTGATCTGGGGTCTAAAGCAGAGAGATGGCTTTAGGGCAAAGCACCTGGTCACTTTCTAAATTCTACGCAAGGTGCGTGTGGCAGGCAGTGGACTCAGAGTCAGACGATGGTGGGAACAGGCAGTGAACCTGGACTGGAGAGAAAGAAAGGCCACCAACAGAACACTAAACTGCTCCTGGAAGCAGCCAGGAACCCAGTGCAAAATGGGAATGTGTTTGGAGTTTAAGGAACAGCTGTGGGGTTGAGGTGACAGTACATGGTGGGGGGCACGCCGACTGAACAAGGCTGGCGGTGATGACATCAGGTGACCAGGCTCTCTGGGTCTCCATGGGGACAACAGTGATGCCCATTTGGGAGTCAGGGTTGGTGACGATGTACGTGAAGTGCCTGCCCCACACCTAGCATGTTACAGATATGTTAGAAGCTGTTCTCTTTAATGTTACCACTACACTAACAGGTGTTTACTATTTTGAGCATTAACGTAAGTTGTCAGAATCTTAAATTTAAAAATTTTAACATTTTGACAACTGTCACATCACTGGTGTCTCAGATGCATTAGGAACGGCCCGTTGGGGGAGGATGGTTGCCCTTTCAAAGATCCGTGTTTCCAGAGTTCCTCTCCCCTCAGAGATAAGCCATCCTAAGATGTCAAAAAGGTGGTGTTTATCGTGTTGAAGTTTTAAAAGCATGCCCTGCTTTGTTGCTGCTCTCCAGGTGAAGCTTTACAAAAGCGACAACCTAGACAACCCGATCCAGACGGTGTCCCTGGGCCAGTCCCTCTTCTTCCACTTCCCGCCCCTGCTCAGGGACGGCCAGGTGAGCCCGCTTCTCTCCACACTGTCTTTGCTGGAACGACTCCCCTTTTCCGCTGAAGGAACTCAGTTTTCCCATTTTTTCCCCTCATGCCACCTTGCTGACACAGTTGAAACAGAGGAGGTGGGGCTCTCTAGGGATTTTTTTCCCAGAATTAGCTCTTTTTCTGTTATAAAAATAATACACATTCATCATGGCAGGAGATCAGGGAAGGGGATGGAGATCAGACATAATACTGTCATCCAGAAGCAGCTGCTGTTAACACGTTGATAGGTTTCCTTTTGACCTTTTTTGACGCATGTGCGTATAAGTATAAAAACACATGTGTATTCATATAGTGATACAAAGCTGGGACTGTTTTGTACATTTTCTTGTAACCTGTGCTTTTCAGTGAAGACTTTATCACCCGTACTTTCTCATGCATGATATTTAATGACTGCACAGGAGACCATGATAGAGAAAATACCGTAATGTATTTAACCAAGGCCATCATCACTTACTGATGACGGGATGTTTGCCATCAGCTCTAATTGCACAGAGCCAGCTATTGTGGCTGCCCCGGTGGCAGCAAACTGTGGAGAGAACTTGGTTCCTTTTGGGGACTTAGCCTGAGAGCGAGAGTGGTGAGCCTGTGTGGTTCCTCCCCTGGCTTTCTGCCACCTGCCACAGGGGTGATCCTCTGGCCTTTCCCGGTGTGAAGTGAAATAACAAAGCAGGTTGTGACAGACTCTGGGGCCTCCCCTGCACTGCTCCAGGCGCCCTTAGTAATCGAGCCACTTCCGGCAGCACAGCAGTGTGGTCACAGGCTCCCCGGGGCGCGCAGCCTGCTTGGCGCCTTACCAGCTGAGTGACCCTGGGCACGTCACACTTCCCTTCTTCAGGCCTCTCTCCCTCCATCTGTGAAATGGGGCAATAATCCTGATCTTGTCAGTGGTTGAGAGCACAAGCTTAGTGTGGTCACAGGCTCCTTGGGGCTCGCAGCCTGCTCTGTGCCTTACAAGCTGAGTGACCCTGGGCACGTCACACTTCCCTTCTTCGGGCCTCTCTCCCCCAATCTGTGAAATGGGGCAATAGCCCCGATCTTGTCAGTGGTTGAGAGCATACGCCTAATGTGCTCACAGCTCTGGGCCCCTGGCTGGGGCTCAGCACGCAGGCCTGTGACGGTGACCGGGACCTCTGCAGAGGATGCTGCATTCTTAGAACTCACCAGCTAATGAGCCAAGAATTGTCCCTTGGAAGTCAACCTTGTTTTGGATGAAAAACAGTCTTCCTCAGTTTAACCGCGTGTCTCCCTCATCAGAATTGATTCATCAGAACTGTGTGTGTTTTGTAAAGTCAGGCTCTCTAAGGACCACGTAGCCGCCATGGTTGGATACACTTAGAAAGACGAGCCGCGGGCTCCGAGCACCTGTTCGGAGACGGCAGGGCTGCACGGCTGACCCTGCTGGACCGGCCCGCTGAGGCCGCCACGTGCGAGTTAGTGACCTAGGCGTGGAGGTGTAAACTTGGGGGTTCCTAAAGGAAACACGAGGTCCTTTGCGTCACAGCCACGCATTAGGACTTAGTGTTCGTTTGCTTTGCCCCAACTGCCCTTTGTAAAGACTGCCCCTCCCTCCTTGTGCACAGAATTACGTGGTCCTCCTGGACTCCACGCTGCCCAGGTCCCAGTACGACTTCGTCCTGCCACAGGTGTCCTTCACGGCAGCGGGCTACCACAAACACATCACCTTGGTCTTCAATCCCACGGTAAGGAGAAGGGGGCTTCCGGCATGGAGTGTGCAGTGGTTCCAAGGTGCCACTGAGTGCTTTTCAGACCTCCGTCCGTGTGGGAAGTTGGCGGGAGTCCTCGTCCCTGAGATAGAGAGAAGGCGGGAGGCTCGTGCATGGGGAGCCTGGACTTGGACGCGGCCCTTCTGCTGGTTTCTGGCTCGTGCTCGGTGACTTGGCCTCCACGATCTTACCCTGAGTAGAAGGTTCCTCCTCAACCCCAGGAGGAAGCACTCGTCTCGTTCACCTTAGCAGAGACTGAGGAAGTGACAGAGACGAGCAGGCCGGGAACTTTGTCTCCGTGTGGAGGCGCACGCAACCCCAGGGAGGAGCAGTGCCTCCGTGGAGGGCAGTAGGGCTGCAGCCTGGATGTCCGCCGGGCACCTCCCAGCTCCGGGGAGCACATGGGCAGCCCAGGCAGCACGGAGGTGCCGCCTGGTGGACCCAAGCGAGCAGGCCTCGTCCCTGCCGCCAGGAGTGTGGTCCCATTTCTGAGACCATGGAAGCAGAGCCACTTGCCAGGGGAGGGAAGGCCTGGTGGGTCCTCATCCCGGTCCTTCGTGGGGAGGTGCCTCTCTTCCATCCTTCTGGCAGCTCAGGAAGACTGAGTGACTTACCTGGGGGTGCTCGGCCGAGCCAGGTTCTCTTGTCCCAGCCGCCAGCCGGGTGGCTCAGCACCATACACTTACGAGGGTCGTCAGGGCGCTTCCCTGCATCCCGTGCTGAATGTCAGTACCGACAACCACGTTCCTCACGCATCACCCAGCGTTTCATGCACTGCTAACCACTCCACACACCTCGTCATTCCCCACAGTAGGTGCTGTTCGTATTATCGCCATTTTATAGTTGAGTCAACCGAGTCTTAACGTGACTGCCCAAGGTCACACGGGAAGACCCGGCCTGGAGCCTGGACTGCGGTCCTCAAAGCTTCGCCTCATAGTTGCTCTGCCTCTCCCCACTGACTCCAACTTGCTCTTAAGGATTTACTTTGATGGAAACTGGTTTGGGATCTAAGACAAGTCAAAACATGTGGGGGCAGACAGTTAGGGATCCTGTACTATTTTTCTGTTTATTAAGGGAGCGTCTCTCTCCGGCTGTCATCTCGGGTCAGAGGCCCTCTGGTCCTTCTCCTTCCTGCGTGTCCGCAGATGCTTTGATCTTGGGACCTCTTTACACTGTTAAAATTAGTTGCGAATCTCAAAGACCTTTGGTTTGTGTGGGTTATATGTATATTTATCATATTAGAAATGCAAACTGAGACATGCGGAAAACACAAGCATCCACAGGCCACACGTACCGTTACTGTCGGAGTGAGGACATCGTCGCGGTGCAGCCTCTGGGAACATCCCCTGCCCTGTCTTAGGAACATGAGAGAGAAATTGGCACGTCATATCTTCACAGTATAATGAGAACAGTGTGGACTGTGCAAATCTCCTGAAAGAGGCTGTACCTTGAGAACAGCGCTATGGCTTGTTAACCTGTTTTATCATCATCCGAAAGTTCCTTAATTTATTTGTTTCCATTGTCGAGGTGGAGTGAGCTAGTTGGGATATAGGTTCATTTGCTATTACAGAGACCCAGCACTTCAGGGCTTCAGCAGGAGGGAAGTTTTTATCTTTTGTTGACCTTCCGGGGGGTGTGTGGAAGCTCCTGGGTGTCGGGCTCCTCCTCTCCATGGCTCTGCTGTCCTCCAGCACATCACCCTTCCCAGAATGGCACAGTTGGCTGGAGGCTGTCCGGTCAGCAGGGAGGAAGGGCACAACCAGGGTACAGCCTGGGTGTGGCACTTGTCACTTCTCTTCCTGTTCTGTGGCCAGAGTTGACCCCAGGGCCCCACCTGGCTGCGAGGGAGGCTGGGAACTGTGTTCTGTTCTCACTGGCCCAGCTGACAGTCTGGCCTCCCCTGGAAGGAGGGGTGAGCGGCCCCGGGTCCCCAGCACTGCTTCACCGCCTCACTGGGTATGACCTCTGGCACTTGCTTGGTGCTCACTGTGTCCCCGAGTCTGGAACAGTGGGCTCTCGATGCCTCCTTAGAGGAGAGAGTCCCTGGGTGCAGCCGGGGCTCAGCAAAATGAGCTCCTTGTACTTTTCGACCACAGGGGTCCCCTGCCACCCGCAGCTCTGTGTCTCCTCAGTGTAGATAGTAAAGGGTCCGGGGGTGGGGAGCACCTTGTTCTTGGAACCTGGTTATTCCTGAGCTTCAGAGAGCAGGCGAGGGGAGTTTGTGCGGCAGAGGATTCACTTGGGATTTAGTTGTGTCACTTCAGTTACTTCTTTTGGGTACTGAGTGTCTGGGTCACGTGGGTACTAAGGGTCTTGAGGAGGCTGGGCAGGTCTGGGCTGTGGATGGGGTGCTGGCGGAGAGTTGGTCTGGGGTGACGGTGCTCTGGGTGTTCGCAGAGGAAACTGCCTGAGCAGGACATCGCCCAGGGATCATACATCGCCCTGCCCCTGACGCTGCTCGTCCTGCTGGCCGGCTACAACCACGACAAGGTAGGGGGCCCAAGCCCTCAGGGCAGCAGGCGTGCGCGTGGGGGGCGGATCCCTCACAGCTGGGACGTGGCCGGGGAGGAATGTCCATTGTTACCAAGGTGACCGCGCTTCATGATAATGGTTTAATAGCTGGGTCCAGTCCGACTCTTGCAACGCTATGGACTGTAGCCCACCAGGCTCCTCTGTCCATGGGGTTTCCCAGACAAGAATACTGGAGTGGGCTGCTATTTCCTTTTGCAGGGGATATTCCCAAGACCAGTGCCAAGGCCTCCTTTCAAGGCTAGGCCTCTTGTATCCCTCCTACCCCTTAACCCTGAAGTACTTCCGGGTCTCTGGTGACCCTCTCTGGTACAAAGACCTGCACTCAGCTGGGCTGAGAGCACAGAGCAGCGGGGATGGGCCGGGGTAGGCCGGGGGCGGGGACTTTGGTGTCCTGCTGGACAGACATCTTCTCCTGGAGCCCCCCTCTCTCATACCCTTTTTCTTCCCAGCTCATCCCCTTGCTGCTGCAGCTGACAAGCCGCCTGCAGGGAGTCCGAGCCCTTGGCCAGACAGCCTCTGACAACAGCGGCCCGGAAGACGCAAAGAGACAAGCCAAGAAACAGAAGACAAGGCGGACGTGAGGGATCTCCCTCGGGACAGGCCCCTGGCGTGGAGGATGCGTGTGACTTTTGTCATCAGCTCCGTGGGCGCAGCCACCCGTCAGCCTCCCCTCCCCGGCCCCGATGTGACACCGTGAAGGGACCCTCCTGTCACTCTGCAGAGCACAATTGATTTTCTGAGTCAAAGATAATTTATTATTTTTATTTTTGTCAAAGAAGTGTTTAAGCTGTGCTGGTGGTGTGCGAATGTTATCCTGAGTCTTCCAGCTTCATTTGCAAAAAGAGTTCCAGTAAATGGGTGTCTTGACTCCCAAATTAAGCTCCTGTTGGACTGACCCTCCCCTTAACGTCCCTGTGCATCTGAGGTCCCTGCTGGAAACCGCACAGCCTGTGTGTATTCCTAAGAGGGTGTGTTATGCGGTAAAAAGTCAATAAAATGGCCCACTTGTTTGTGTTGTAGCTCATCTCGGGTGCAGTCCTTGGAGGACCCTGGCCTAATGCTGGGGTCACGATTGCACTGCCTGGAGGGACACGTGGGTCTGAGTAAAGCCGAGATGACACGTGGCAGCTGGCTTTTGGCCTCAACGATAGGAAAACGGGAGAGGTGGTGAGGGGTGACGGCGTGAAGGGCCCTACCTTGGTTGCGGGTGGGGGATGACGGTGTGAAAAGCCCCGCCTTGTCTGAAGGAGTCCGAGAGGCCCCCCCACTGTGCTGTGGGATCACGTGTTCACGTCTCTAGAGAAGCCTGAAGAACTGAGTTTTATGTGAACTCTTCCAAGTTTTAAATGTTTGCGACAAATTCAGTTTGTAACTTCTGGCGAAACAAAATGCATATGTAGGCTGTGTGAAGCTTGAAGGCTGCCAGTTTGCATAAGGGATCCACAGGAATTCTCAGCATTTGAACAGCATTAATTTCATTCTTATGGGAAGTAATTAAGTTACACTGGAAGCAGGGACATCCAGCCATCCAATGCTTATTGAGCCCCACATGTGACAGGCACCGGGGCTATGAGACGAGCAGATCAGAAACAGTATAAACTTCAGGACCTGGATGAGGATGAACCACCCCCTCCCCCCACCCCGTTTTGTTCCTTGTTGTGTCCCTAGCTATCCATGTGGAGTGGGCACTTTAGAAGGAACGAATGAATGAATGCATGTGTGGATAGGTGAGGATGTGGACACGTGGCACCCGGTCTCAGAGCGCATGACCCATCCATCGTCGGGTGAAAGACAAGCTGGTCAGGGGACAGGGCAGGGCGGAGAGCCAAAGGCTTCCTGGTGAGGAGGCTCAGGTGGCCAAGGGGGCACAGAGCAGAGGTCAGGTCCCACCTGAGAGCTTAGGGAAGCTTCCCCGGCACGATGTTTAGGCCGGGTCTGGAAGGACCCGAAAGGGAAAGAGGAGTAAGGCAGGAGGTCTTGTTGGGTGCCACGACCAGTGAGGACGGTCAGCTTGAGGATTCCCGGGCTCCAGGGGCTCCCGAAGAGCTGCTGCACTTCCAGCCCAGCGGCTGTTGGGCTCTTGGCCATTTCACAGGTGTTACTTTTCACCGTGGAAGAAAGTACGCTCTTGGAGACCTGGGAGAGATGAGATGCATAATCCATTTCTTGAAGTGTTTTCTAACTCTTCTTCCAAGTGGACACCCAGAAACATGCCTTTTAAATGTTAATGAGGCTTTTTATTGACGCAGTGTAAAGGTTAAGAGCTCGTGGAAGATACAACTAAATGTCAATATGTTCCATCCAGTTCTGGACGCCGCCATTAAGGGGCAGTCTTTCCCCGTCGCTGCTGCAGGTCACCTTTCTCGCTGGTGGATCTTCTGAAAGGGCTCTGTTCCTGGAAAAAGGCTGCTGCCTTTCTCAGCCTGTATGGAAGTTCGGCCTGTTGCCTGAGATTGTCTTCATTTTCTGGCAATCTCAGGACAACTCCCCTGTCCCCTCTGTGAGGTGTGAGAACGAATGGATAGAAAATTTTAAATGCAGCAAAAGTTATATGAGACAGATTTTTTTCTCCCCCCTGAGAAATTAAAGATGTCTTAAATGATGGGTCCCTGAAGAACTCCCTTGCTTGTGCCTTTTTGCTTATTAAAGTAGCCCAGCCTCAGCGAGGATACCCCCAGAGACTGACAGACAGGGAGGTGCCATTCCAAGGTGCTGGCTTCACCTGAGTCTTCCCTGGGTTTCCTTTGTTTGGAATGTTATCATCCAACCAGCAAGGACGGTTGGACATGGGTGGAGGGGTGCTGGAGGTGGGCATGGGGAGTGTGTAGGGGGCAGGGGCTCCAAGAGAGAGGTAGGGAGAGGAGGTGGTCCTCGTGCTCAACTCTCAAGGGTCTGTGTTCAACTCTTGAGAGACGAGTCATGAGATAAGGGGAAAGCAAACGATTACCTCCCTGAATGACAAGCAGTGGCGGAAAGGAGTGGTGACCATGTGCCAGGCACCGCACTGAGTCCTTTCATGCATGAAATGCTGGGTCTTCAGGACCTTACGACATGAGTATGTCTTCAACTCCACCTTACAGGAGGAAACTGAGACTTAAGAGCGTCGCAGCCACTAAGTGGCAGAGCTGGGGTTTGAACCCAGGTGCAGGAGTTCTTAACCCCTGTGCTCTGCTGTCTCCTGCTCTACAAAATGAGACAGGGCATCTATGTGCCAGGTTGGGGATAATTCAGGTGTTGAGAAAGAGAATATCATATGCCAGAGATGGGGGCATGAGCTGTGATAAATTTAGTCAAAGCACAGTGACATGTAGCCATGTGTGCAATGGAGGGTCAGGCCTTTAACTGTTCCTTCAGCATTGTTTCTAGAACCAGAGTTACATGGCTAAATGCTTAAACCCAATTCCCCAAACACAAATCCAAATCCAATGGGCAGCATTCCCCCTTTCCTCAAAAGCTGGAGCAACCTGATGAGGGGAGTTGGGAAGGATTCTGGGAACAAAGTTTGTGTGGTTCCATTACATTCTGTCTAGGCTGAGTGCTCACCGGGAATGAGGACTGTGTCTCAGCCATCCGTGGTTCCAGGCCCTTCACACAATGGGGGCCTGAGGAAGGGAGCCCGCCTCAGATTGACTCCCCCCAACAATCCCTACAGCCTTTTCATATGGGGTCCCCTCGCACACTGAGTCAGGGCTGGACTCAGATGTGAGTGCTGACATGTGCCTTCTCAGATGGGGTTATAAAGGGCATCGCATAAACAGATGAATGGATAAAGAAGATGTGGTGTGTGTATATATATACAACTCAGCCATAAAGAAAAGCGAAATAATGCCATTTGCAGCAACTTGGATGCAACTAGAGATTATCATACTAAGTGAAGTAAGTCAGACAGAGAGACAAATACTATATGATATCACTTATATGTGGAATCTAAAATATGACACATTATGAGACAGAAACAGAATCACAGACGGAATAGATGTACAGTTGCCAAGGGGAAGAGTGGGAGGGAGAGGAATGGACTGGGAGTCTGGGGTTGGTAGATGCAGACTATTACATTTAGAATGGATAAACAACGAGGTCCTAATGTATAGCACAGGGAACTATACTCAATATCCCGTGATAAGCCATAGTGAAAGAGCGTGTATAGTACAGTGTATGTGTATAACTGAGTTACTTTACAGCAGAGGTTGGCACAACATTGTAATCAACTATACTACAGTAAGGGCTTCCCAGGTGGCTCAGAGGTAAAGCATCTGCCAATTCAGGAGATGCAAGAGACTCAGGTTCGATCCCTGGGTTGGAAAGATACCCTGGAGTAGGAGATGGCAACCCACTCCAGTATTCTTGCCTGGAGAATTCCATGGACAGAGGAGCCTGGTGGGCTACAGTCCCACCCTTTAATAATACAGTCCCTTTAATAATAATAAAAAAATAATAAAGGGCTTTGCGCATTTTGTTCCTGGAGAAAACCAGCTGCCTTGTGTGGGGATACATAGGCAGCCCCTTGGAGAGCTGAGGTCCCTGGATAGCAGCCAATCCAACTTGTCAACCAGGCACTTCAGGGGCCCTGGACCTGGATCCTTCAGCCCTGGTCAAGCCTTTGGATGACTGCAGCCCCAGCCAACATCGGACTGCTGCTGCTTCAGAGACCCTTTCAGAAACCCTTCCTGGCTGAGCTCTTCTCAAATTCCTGACTCAGAATCTGTGAGCATGATGTATGATTGTATTAGGCCTCTAAGTTATGGGGTAATTTGTTATGCAACACTAGGTAGCTGGAACAGTACTCAATAAAGGTCTATCATCAATGGACAGTGACTGAGAGCCCTCCAGTAAATCAATGTATTTCTACCTGTATTAGTCAAGGCTATTTTCATTTCAAGTAATAGGAGCCCAACTCCAACTAGCTTAAGAAAAATGGGGCATTTCATTGCCAGTGCAGTGGAGAACCCCAGGAGTGTCTGGCACCGTTCGTGCTGCATCCAGGGTATGTCTTAGCCTCCCAGTTCTGTTTCCCTTTGTGAGTTGACCGTGCTCTTCCCTCCATCAAGGCTCTACGCCAGCTCTCAGTGCTTAGCTCTGAAAGAGCCCTTTGCTGGAAACCGACCGACTTTGAAACCAGGTCCACGGCTTCTTGCTCAGTTGTGCTCTGCTGGGGGCAGGGCAGCCGTGAGGAGACTTCCACTGTGAGTGAAGTTTGGGAAACTGGCTTTTGACTTCTGCCTGTCCTGCTTCTGCAGAAGGTGGTCACCCTGCAGCTTTAGGCCTAAATCATCCCAATTTGCAGGCCCAACAGAAAGAGAATTCCCATCCCACAGACCCTGTGTTCATCTGGGGAAGGTGGACTGATGGGCAAACCGCAGGATCTGATGGGCAAACCGCAGGATCGCAGGGGCCTGGCCAGGCCCCAGGCCACAGCTCCATCTATGCCATGCGAAGCTCCCACAGTGGGGATGTGCATTTCCCAGAGAAACAAGGGATCCTGGGTGGGCAAAACCAATAGAAGTCAGCTCTCCTCCCTTCACGGCTTGATGACCAGGTCGCAGTCACTCATCATTTCTGGCTTTATCTTTTCATTAGCAAATAACCATGGCTTTGTTACAACATGCCCAGGGGAGGGAAGAAGCTCATCTTCCTGTGGGCCTACTGTGTGCCAGGTCTCAGAGGGAAGGTATGCAGAGACCCCCTCCCTCCGCCTTCTCGGGGTGGGGGTGGCATTCATGCTTCATGATACAGTGGTGGGATTGCAGGGGGATCTTGACCATTGTCACTAAGTCCTTCTGCTGTCCCCCCACACCTGGGTTTGTCTCCGATGCTGCACACTTCCATACCCTTTCAGATGAGTGACTGTTTCACTGTTCCACCGTGTGGATGAAACAGCAGCCCATCTTGCATTTGCTTTTTGGAATTTGAAGATTCTGTAAAATAGATGAATGCATTGGAACAAGTGGTCCCCACGTCTGTGCAGAATCTGTGCCTCCGTGGACTGATGGCTGCCCCTCCCTGTCTAGTCTGCAGGGGAGACGGCTGGCAAGAAGGGGGAAGCTGACAGCTGCTGCATCTTTATCCTGTTTCTGCTCGTGGAGCTGAGAGGAAGAGGTGGCTGAGCGCCGCTGAGTGATCAAACTCCAGATGGGCCTCTCTCGCTTCCTCTTCAGGGCTGGGGTGGATGCGTATACGGAGAAAGAACATTTTGCTGCCTACCCCAGATGCTTCTTCCCTTGCCAGTTTTGGGAACACTTCACCGAAGTGATGACTGATACTTAGTTAATGGTGGCAAAGAACGGATCACATGTGAAGGCGAGGTCTAAGCGTGACAGTGGTTGAGGGTGGGGGTCTGCAAACCCTGGTCCCCAGAATCTACTTCTGTTCTGCAAATAAGTTTATGTGTATAACTTTTTAGAATTCCATATATAAGTGATACCATATGATATTTATCTTCATTTGATTTCACTTAGTATGATATTCTCTAGGTCCATCCATGTTGCTGCAAATGGCATCATGTCATTCTTTAAAAAAGAAAAACTTTTAATTTTGTATTGGAGTATAACAGATTAACAATGCTGTGATGGTTTCAGGTGGACAGCAAGAGGATTCAGCCAGACATATTCATTCTTTAATAGCCGAATAGTATTCCATTGTATATATGTAGCACATCTTTTTGATCCATTCATTTGTTGAAGGACATTTAGTTTGTTTCCATTTCTTGGCTATTATCAATAGTGCTACTATGAACATAGGACTATATGTATTTTTTTGAATTACAGTTTTCATCTTTTCCAGATATTTGCCCATGAGTGGGATTGCTGGATCATATGGTAGCTCTATTTTTTATATATTTTTTAAGGAATCTCCATAATGTTCTCTATAGTAGTTGCTTGCAGACATAGAAAACACACTTATGGTTACTAAAGTAGGGGAGGGATAAATTAGGAATTTTGGATTAATACACTTTTTAAGACTTATTGTATAGTACAAGGAACTATGTTCCATATCTTGTAATAACCCATAATGGAAAAGAACCTGAAAAAAAATATTTATATATATATATATATTATATATCACATATATATATATCTGAATCACTTTGCTAACATAACAGGGTAAATCAATTATACTTCAATTTTAAAAAAGTTTCAAGTTGCTAAAAAACAAAACAACCCCCTCCCCAAAACTACAACCCCACCAGGCCAACTAGTTAGCTACTGTATTTGTAAATAAAGTGTTATGGGAACACAGCTATGCCCTTTCGTGCAGATTGTCTGTGGCTATTTTAATCTGACAACAGTGGAGGTAAGTAGTTGTGGCAAAGACTGTATGACCCACAAACCCTGAAATATTTACTATCTGCCCCTTTATGGAAAAGGCCTGCTGACCTCTAGTCTAGCGGGCACTTTGTAAAGTTTGATTTGGGCGGGGAGACACTGGTTCATTCGACAAGCATTATCTGAGCATCTAGGCTATGCCAGACCCTGCTCCATGACTGGGGGTTTAGTGGTGGGAACGTGCAGCCAGGCTTAAATGCCAGGCTCCTCTGTCCATGGGATTCTCCAGGCAAGAATACTGGAGTAGGTTGCCATTTCCTTCTCCAGGAGATCTTCCCGACCCAGGGGTAGATCCCAGGTCTCCTGCATTGCAGGCAAACTCTTTACCAGACATCTGAGCCACCAGGGAATCCCAAATGAATGAATGGTCATTAGTAATAATGTTGATCATGATCCATCCACATGACTCATATTGAGGCCATGTCATGAATTCACACTTGTCTTCTGTTTGGGATGAACCATATGAAACTGCCACTTTTATAGGTCAAAATGGTTGACTAATTCACACCATGCCCCTCCTCCAGGGGATCTTCCCAACCCAGGGAACAAACCTGAGTCTTTTACGTCTCCTGCATTGGCAGGCAGGTTCTTTACCACTAGTGCCACCTGGGAAGCCCAACCATTATACGTGCATACTGAAATTAAGCAAATAAATGGACAGTGAATGTGGGAGCCAGTTTCTCACAGTTGCAGTGGAACGATACAAGTAAGCAAAGAAGACTAGAATGATCCATGTGGTGATGGATTAGAGTTGGAGACGTCAGTATGAACTCAAGTTTTATATAGACACAGATGGTTGCATTTGGAAATATTTATACATATGTGCACACACACAGGCTAGTAACATACATATGCTTCCTTGCTCTGCCAGCTGAGTGGGGCTGGAAGGAATGACAGCGTAGCAGCAAGAAACCCCCAGTGCCTAGATCCCCATTCTCTAACAACACCCCTCTTCAATAAAAAGCACCAGGGCTCCGTGGAGAAGTGTCTGATTCTAGGACTGGGGTGGGATATATAAGATGAGCTGGGAGCATCCTATAGTGTCAGAAAGTAAGGAAGTGATACTGACCAGGGTTCTTGGCCTCCTCAATCAATAGAAATTGATAAGAGGCCCGACAAGACATTCAGGCAAGGCTTTATTGGGGTACCTGCTACAGCAGCAGGGAGCAAACATAAGTAATAGTGTCCCTTGCTTGCTCTGCAAGGTGGGACAGGCTGGTTCCTTATATGGCTTGAGGGTAGAGGTGTGTCCGGGGATTGGGCAGGAAGGGTGGCTTAGGCGGTTTGCCTATCTCTTTGGTGTTGGTCTGACTTCCCTGGTAGCTCAGATGGTAAAGAATTCGCCTGCAATGCAGGAGACCTGGGTTCAAACCCTGGGTTGGGAAGATCCCCTGGAGAAGGGAAGGGCTACCCACTCCAGTATTCTGGCCTGGAGAAGTCCATAGACAGAGAAGCCTGGCAGGCTATATATAGTCCATGGGGTCGCAGAGAGTCGGACACGACTGAGCGACTTTCACTTTCACTTTGGTGTTGAGTGCAGGAGGCATGCACAGGACCCTGTTTTTGCTCCCCATCCCCTGATTTTTCTCCTGGCTCTTTAAAAGTGGCAGTTGGGTTTTTGGTTGCTTGGTATCTTGTCGGCCATAATTTGCTCCAACTGTGCATGCACACAGTTATTTTTAGTCCATCATCGTTTCTCTGTGTTTTGTTGCTGGAGAGGGTTGTCCAGGTACAAACACTGCAGCAAAGGGTCCCAGGTCCCAGCCTGATTCAGGAGCACTAAACAAATTAAGACAAATCAGCACATTAGCATCTCAAATGGACACAGGAGCAGCTGAAAGAGCTCTTGCAGTCAAAGCTGCCACAATTTTGACCAACAAAATGAATAAAGTAGTACTGGATTATAAGTCAAAGTATAGAATAAATACCCATGGTACCATACTGACATAGATTAATGACTGAAGAAATAAAGGGCCCAGAAAAATGATACTAACTAAAAATGAAGAAATCTGAATAAATTTGAGCTTTAATTAATAATAATGCATCAATATGTGGGCATACAGAAACTGTACTATCTTTTCCCAGAACTGTTCTAAAATAAAAAGTTTAAACATTTATTTAAAAAAAGATGGAATGTGGCAATGTCACATGCTCAGCCTCGTAGTGTTTTTCCTGGTTTAGTGTGTGGGCATGAATTCATATTGTGCCATCTAACCTCTGTTGTCTGACCTTCAATGTAGCCAGTGACCCCAAGGGACAAAAAGCCCAAGTTAGGGATATGTCCTGAGGCCAGGAAATGGCCTGGCATCCAGACTGCACACATTGGTTACCTGGAAAAGCCAAGGAATAGGATAGACAGGGGGTGGCCCTTGGGTCAGATCTGGGGAGGGGGAGGATTTTTGTCAATAAAGGTCTATTGGAACATAGCCAGCCTGTTTATTTACATGTCATCTATGGCTGCTTTTGCGGGACAATGACAGAGTGGATTGTTGCACCAGAAATCCACATGGCCCACAAAATATTTATAATCTATTTGTTCCTTTAAGGAAAATGTTTGCTGACCCTAGGATAGGGGACACAGTTCTGTCACCATCCTTTAGCAGGAAGGGCAAGGAATCCCTGTCTCAGGACAGGTCAGTCTTTTTAACAGTGGAGCACACAGCCGGGCAAAGCCCACGCTCACTTCCTTGGGGCTGAAATGGATCATTAATATTGAATGTTAACAACCTACTTGCTCCAGATGATTCCATTTAATTCTTCTGTCTCTTGCAACAGGGCTCTCACGTGCAGGGGTCGGGGCTGTTTGTCTTCCTCGGCTTTCTGAGGCTTCAGAGCATATTGATTCTGTGAAATGTACATTTCTCAGGAAAGAGCGTCTCCCAACATGACAGGAGATCACACATCACTTGTTTCCTGTGCCTTTCATTCCCCTCGGAACATGATAAAATCATGATCCCAGCGTCACCGAGGGACCCTCATGTCTCTTGGAAGCAGGCCTTCTTTTGTTTGCCTTGTTTTTTAATCTCTTTCAATCAGTGAGGCAGAGTGGAAAACTGTTCACTGGCTTGGAGGCAGGCAGGTCTGAATGTGAGTCGTCCCCCAGTTGCTTGCTGGGCTGCGTGACTTTGGACAAGCTGCCTAACTCCCTGGAGCCTGCTGCAGGGCTTGCCTCGTGGTGTAATCCCTTCTCAGAGGCGGGGCTGGCATTAGGTGATACCCACTGGTGTGGCTGTGGCAGTGGAGTTAGTCGCAGTGTTCTGGTTGGCTACTACCCACACCACAGCAGATGCTCAATATTCTGAAAGGCTTCGATGAGTAGAGATGAATTCTCTCTTTCCTTTCAGAGCTTCAGACAATTCCATCGGCCTACACTGTGCAGAGGCTGTCGGAGTCTGACCCAGACCCTGCTGGCCTGGCCAGGGCACCTTTCCCCAGCTGCCGTGAGTGTGGCACAGCCGTGCCTTCTCTGGAGAAGCGCCCTCTCCAGGTGGGAGGGGAGCCCTTGCCCCAGGGAGTAGATGCAGCCGCAGGGATGGCTGGCCCCGCCTCCGGGTGCTGTAGTCTGTGCTCCAGAGCACAGGTCGAGGGAAGACATTGTCTTCTCGCTCAGCTCTTTCCCCTTAGCTTCCTCAGGCCCCCACCTCCCTTCTCCTGAAAGACCCCCACCCCTTAAAAACTCATGCCCACCCAAGTCCCTGTCTTTGGCTCTGCTTCTAGGAAACCCGGCCCAAGGCCACCAGTGTCCTGCTGTTACATATCTTTATGCAACCCCTGGAATAGTGATCAATCTTGGGGACCCAGTGAGCAAGGGTCTGAATGGCCATGTGCGTGGACCTGGTTGGGTGGGGTCTGCAGGGGACCCCATGGGGAACATGAGGCAAGGGTTTTGTCAAATATCGCCATCCCCTTGACACACGTCAAAAAATGTGAGGTCACACTCCAGACTTTCCCCTACAACTCACTGGCCCCTGCTGTCTGCTGTGCTATCAGCAGGTGTTGAGTTTGGGAAGAGTGTGTGTGATGTGTGCATAGTGTGTGTTTGATGTGTATGTGATGTGTGTGTGGTGTGTGTGTGATGTGCGTGTGCATGAATTTATATATGGGTTCTCTGTGTATGTGATGTGTGTGTGTGGTGTGTATGTGATGTATGTGTGATGTGCATGTGTGATGTGTGCGTGATGTGTGCGTGTGTGATGTGTGTGTGTGATGTGTGTGATGTCTGTGTGTGTGATGTGCGTGTGTGATGTGCATGTGCATGGATTTATATATGGGGTTCTGTGTGTGATGTGTGCATGTGTGATGTGTGCGTGTGTGATGTGTGTGTGTCATGTGTAAAGTGTGTGATGTCTGTGTGTGTGATGTGCATGTGATGTGTGTGATGTGCATGTGTGATGTGCATGTGCATGGATTTATATATGGGGTTCTGTGTGTGATGTGTGTGTGATGTATATGTGGATGCATTTATATATGGGTTCTGTGTCTTGTGTGATGTGTGTGTGTGATGTGTGTGTGTGTCATGTGTAATGTGTGTGATGTGTGTGTGTGTGATGTGCATGTGATGTGCATGATGTGTGTGTGTGATGTGCGTGTGCATGGATTTATATATGGAATTCTGTGTGTGATGTGTGTGTGATGTGTGTGTGCATGGATTTATATATGGGGTCCTGTGTGTGATGTCTGTGTGATGTGCGTGTGCATGGATTTATATATGGGGTCCTGTGTGTGATGTCTGTGTGATGTGTGTGTGGATGCATTTATAGATGTGTTCTGTGTCTTGTGTGATGTGTATCTGTGCATGTGTGATGTGTGTGTAATGTGTGCATGTGATGTGTGTGTCATGTGTATGATGTGTGTGTGTGTGATGTGTGTGTGTCATGTGTGTGTGTCATGTGTGATGTGTGTGTTTGTGTGTAATATGTGTGTGCATGCATTTATATAGGGGTTTCTGTGTGTGTATGTGAACTGAGGCTTTGAGCCCCGCTTCTGGCTTGCCTCTGCCTCATCCACCTGTTGCTCTGGGTCCCTCATGAGTGACTGGCAGGCAAAGAAGGAGGGCACTGGGACGCCTTGTTCATGGGAACTTTGGACCGTCCCCACCATATTGGGCCTGTTGGCCTCTGGGGCATAACTTGGCCTCTTCTGGCTTTGAGGGCCTGCCAGAGGTGCCATCTGGTCTGGGAAGTGTTCTCAGACTGGGCACAGCCTGCTGGTGTTTGACGTCTCTGAAACAGCCCAGCCTGACCTGAGTGGGCACCAGTGGTGGGGCTACATCTTGGGATAGGCTGCTTTGGGTGAACCTGGTTTCTGGACTTGGTTCTGCCACTAAGGCGCAGAGGACACTGGGCCAGTTGCTGCCCACTGGCCCCATCCTAAGCCTGCCTAGGGGAGAGCTCGTCTCTCCCTGGTTGAGCCAGGCTGAACCAGCTCTGCCTGGGTGACGAGGTGGGAGACAGACAGTGACCTCTGGAGCAGCATTGGACTAGTCAGCGCTCTTGTTTGCAAGTGTTGGAGACCAGCTTGCGTTAGCTTAGACAAATGTCTCCAGAATCCAAGGAAGGGCAAGATGTGCTGGGCTTCCAGAACACTTGGAACCACCGGCCGAGCCCCTTCTTCACCTTTGGCACAGAAGTAAGAGACTTTGTAGTATTTTTCTCATTTGATACTCAAAACAGACTGCTGGAGGAAACGGAGACTCAGAGCAGCTACCCTTCCAAAGTCACACAGACTATAAAGGTGTCACTGCCTTCAAAGCCTGTGTTCTCAGCCACCAGGCATATTGTATCAGTGTATTCATGAGAGGTGGCTAAACTGTTGTAACAAATAGACCCAAACCCAGTGGCATATACACAATGTAAGTTTATTTCTGACTCAGGTTAACTGTGATGGGGGCGGGGGGTCCCAGGTAAGTTGGGGAAGGGGTGGTTTATGGTATGCACAGCTGTTTGGGGCACAAGCTCACAGAACCCAATGACCCCATATCCTCACTCACCCCAGTAGCTCATTCAGTGAGCTAAAGAAACATTAGGTGCTAAATAAATGTAAATGTGACCACTTTGAACAACATATTTACACTTAGAAGAGGTTTGTTTGGGATCCTTATTTTTTAAAGATTTACTTTTTATTTATTTTTGGTTGTGCTGGGTCTTCATTGCTGTGCACGGGCTTCCTCTAATTTGCGGTGAGCTGGGGCTACTCTGTGCGGCGATGTGTGGGCTTATCACTGCATACCTTCTATTGTCGCGGAGCACAGATTCTAGGTGTGGGCTTCAGTAATTGCAGCTTATGGGCTCTAGAGTGTGGGCTCAGTACTTCTGGCACACAGGCCTAGTTGCTCCGTGAGCTGTGGAATCTCCCCGGGCCAGGGATCAAACCCATGTCCCCTGCACTGGCAGGCAGACTCTTAACCACTGGACCACCAGGGAAGCCCTGGATCTGTTTTTTAAAAAATTCAGTGGTGCTTAAGTATGGTTTGGGGACCAGCAGCCAGGACTGGCTGTACAATCTGTGAGGCATGATATAAAATAAAAATGAGGGATTCCACGCTAAAAAATCAAGAACCTAAAGGTGATGACAGTGAAAGTCACTCATTGTGTCTGACTCTTTGTGACCCCATGGACTATACAGTCCATGGAATTCTCTAGGCTGGAATACCGGAGTGGGTAGCCTTTCCCTCCTCCAGGGAATCTTCCCAACCCAGGGATTGAAGCCAGGTCTCCCACACTGCAGGCAGATTCTTTACCAGCTGAGCTATCAGGGAAGCCCTGATGACAGAGCATTAAGCCAAGCCCAGGGCCTTTCTGAGCCCGGGGTCCTGTGGGGCTGCGTGGCCTCTACACCCACGAAGCTGGCCCTGCCGGCTGCATCAGCGCTGCCTGGGAGCTGGACAGCCATGCAGACTCCCAGACATACTGAGTGGGAGTCTCTGGAGGTGGGGTTCGGGAAGCTTCCTGGTGATTCTCACGCACAGGAAAGTTGGAGTTCTGCCTTAATCTCTGGAGGAAGTCACAGAGCCCTATTAGAGGCAGAAGCCTGCACGAGCTGCTTCACTGGCCTGATCCAGGCCAGCATTTATCATGGGATAGTCTCCCTTTGGGTGAGTGGCTTTGACAAAAGAAGCCATTGCTTAAGTTGGTCAGGAACCAGGCACTTTATCTGCTCCACCTGTCCGATCTAGCGGCTTGCTCATTCTTCAAGTGCCTTCCTCTGGCGCCTAGTCCATCCATTGCCTTGGACGCAGTGAAATGACTTTTCCTGAACAGACCGTTTGAATCTCATCTGGGTCTGGCAAGGTGAGACTCTTTAGATGCTGATTCTCTGCTAGAGGAGTGGTGAGCTCCCCATCATGGGCACTGTGCAAGGGGAGGTCGGATGATCACCAGGCAGGGATGCTATCAGAAAGAGCTCAGAATTCAGTGTGGTGTCAGACTGGACGGTTTTGAAGGTCCCTCTCATTAATGAACAGCACTGCCCCTCTCTTTTTAGCATCTGCATCTCTTTTCTTTTCCCAGAAGCTTGTTCCTCACCACAATCTATGCACGGTCTCAAGCTGTGTGAGAAGGAATAAGGATGAATAATACTGAGTATGGTAGAATGTAGCAGCTATGGATTTTAGAGTCAGACGCTATTGTGCTGAACTATCCCAGCTGTGCTCTAAATAACCGAGTGACTTGGGCACGTGTAGTGGACAGTTTTGTTGCCCTGCCCCCAACCCCAGCTTAGTGATATGCGAATATCAGAGCCAGCTGTTAAATCTTGGGGAATTTTGCAAGCCAACTGATATCACATGGGTAGCTTGAAATCCACCATATTTACACCACAGAAATCAACAAATATTACACATTAGGGCTTTTTTTTTCTTCTTTTTCATCTCAAGAGCCAGTCATTAAATATAGGGCTGGCCAAAAAGTTCATCCGGCTTTTCCCATAAGATCCTATGGAAAAACCCAAATGAGCTCTTTGGCCAACTCACTATTTACCACCACACCATGGCTTTGGTCTTCCTACATCAGTAGGTATTGGCTAACTTCCATCTGTCTCTCCTTGCCTGCGGGCTTTCTCCAAAGCTGTGGAATGTGACCCTGTCCTTGCAGAGGGCAGGCTGGGAATTAGTGCTCCTGGGAGCAGCCCTCAGATGTGTAAATACCCCGGTTCCCCTACCCCCTGGCTGGGATGGCTCTGAGGTGTCAGTTTCACTTGGACTCATGGCCCTTTTCCATCAGATTATGCTTTAATGGTGACAGCTGGAGCTGTCTTGAGACCAGTCTTTTTCAGTTGCCTTCCCTTCCTTATCTCACGTCCCCACTTGTAGACAGGTATTTTCTGCACTTCCCAAACCCTTGTGTTGAATCCCTGCCTCATGTCTGCTTCTGGGGGAGCCCAAACTAAGACTGCCTGTGATGCCACCCCTGCAGGCTTCAGTCCCCCAACGAGAAATGGGGTGCTAACTACTGGCTCCCAGGCAGGTGTGAAGGCTGACTAAGCAGAAATTGGTCTACTTTGAAGTGCACGGATGTGCTCAGATAACATGACTGATAGAACATAGTACATGCTAAGCACTCAGCGAGTGATCCAGCAGCATCCACTACGGCTAATCCTAATCCTACTGATCCCATCTTCAGTTTCAAGTGACCAAGGCCACCTCAAGCATACTTAAGCAATATGCCTGGATATTACAGGCATATGGAATGAAAGGGGTTGCTTCATGGACCATGGACAGGGACTTGGTGACACCAAGATGCTGTCCATCTGTCCTCTCTGTTGGTGTTAACATCTCTTGGTGACTTGCCTTATTTTGTCCTAGTGCAGAAAAGCTCCTTCCTTGTAGCAGGGAACTTTGAGGGAGTGAGGAAGAACTTTTATGGCACTAAGTTACTGGCATTTGGGGACTTATTCACCACTGCAGCATACTCATAGACTTTCCCCACGTTGTTTACAATTTTCTCATCTGCCTTACAAAGTAGGTACTCGTATTTCCACTTATCAGGTAGGAAAAACTGAGGTTCAGAGAGGTTGAAAAGCTTTCTCCTAAGATCACTCATCTAGTACATGGTTCTGATTGGTTGTAGGGCCTGCTTTCTTGCCTCACCAAGCCGGGGGGTCTTAAAGGTGTAAATCAGGATTGAGGAGGTGGGGGAGGAGAAGGGTAGTAGAACTGAAAAATCCGATGACATGGAAATGAATGTCAGTACTGCCCACCTCCTGCCAAAACCCCAACTGTGGAACGTAACAGATTACACAATGAGTCTGGCGCTTGGGATATTTTCAGATGAGCTAGCTGTTCTGGAGCATTTGCTAACACTCTGGATGAGTCTTCAAAAAACCCCTTCATATTTCATGCAGGCAGGCAGAGCAGGATGATAATGCATGCTAATGCCCCTTCAAGGGAGTCCAGGAGGACTGTTCTCTTTAGTCCCTCATTAAAGTTGTGTGTGCACTTCTAGGGAATGATGGCCAGCATCTGGACCAGATGTCAGAAGGGCCACAGCTGGGAGGGCCCTCAATCCTTGGCCAACTGGCTTCTCCCTAGTGAGGCTTCTGGGCAAACTTCACTTGCTCTCAGGATGAAATAAATGCTAATGTCCCCAGCATGCTGCCTCCCTTCTCCTGAGAATGACGTCCCATCCCTCCCATTCTGACCCCCTAGTGGGGTCCTGCCTCCACCTCCCATTGATTGATTTGGCCACAAGTGATTGGTCCAGAGGTTGGTTCGTGACCCAAGCTGGGCCAAATGGGGGCCCTTCTCTGGGATTTTGAACTTGGAAAGGGAGAGAGTGTCAGTCTGTCCTTCTGTCTGGTGGAGGCTATGAGACACGAGGCCCGGGGCTCATCTCCTGCCAGCAGCAGGGAGGTTCATCTGCTGGGAGAAGGAACAAATTGACAAGAGGCAGAGATGAAGGGCATGTGCTGTTGCAATTCAAGTGCTTGTTTTCAGTCACACTTGTACACTCTTGCTCTTCCGGTTACTCCATGGACTGTAGTCTAATGGTGGTGGGTACAGTCACCAATTCACACAGCTCAAGCCCTAGCTCATGGCCTAGGTACATGACAGCAGTTTTTGCCTTCTGTAAAAAAATGAGATAAATGATCATACCTGCCTCACAGTGTGGCTGTAAGGAATAAGAGATACATGTAAAGTGCTTGGAATAGCATCTGGGAGGTATTAAATGCTGCATAAATGTCCCTTCTCCTTTTTCTCCTCTTCCCTCTTCCTCCTCCTAATAGTAATAATAATAGCAACAATCAAAATCTTATATCTACTACTACTACTTAGATATAATATTCCCCCAGATTGATTGAGATATAATTGACATACAGCATTGTATAAGTTTAAGTATGCAACAAGCTAATTTAATATTCTTATATATTACAAAATGATTACCACCATATTGTTAGCTAACAACCTCTAGCACATCATAGGATTTCCTTTTTGTGGTGAGAATATTTAAGATCTGATCTCTTAGCAACTTTCCAGCATATAATACAGTGCTATTAACTCTAATCACCATGCTGCACATTAGATCCCCAGAACATATTCATCTTATAACTAAAAGTTTGTACTCCTTGGGCTTCCCTGATATCTCAGTTGGTAAAGAATCCACCCACAATGCAGGAGACCCTGGCTTGTCGGGAAGACCCGCTGGAGAAGGGATAGGCTACATACTCCAGAATTCCTGGGCTTCCCTTGTGGCTCAGCTGGTAAAGAATCCACCTGCAATGTGGGAGACCTGGCTTCAATCCCTGGGTTAGGAAGATCCCCTAGAGAAGGGAAAGGCTACCCATTCTATTATTCTGGCCTAGAGAATTCCATGGACTGTATAGTTCATAGGGTTGCAAAATGTCAGACACGACTGAGTGAACTTCACTTTTGTACTCCTTGACCAACATCTCCCCATTTCCATAACCTCCCAGCCCCTGGTAACTACAATAATATTATTATTATATCTAATAATAGGAATCTCAGTAATATGCCACTATATCTGATACATGACTACTATTATATCTAATGTCTAATAATAATATTACTATTTTTCATTCCAATCCCAAAGAAAGGCAATGCCAAAGCATGTTCAAACTACTACACAATTGCACTCATCTCACACACTAGCAAAGTAATGCTCAAAATTCTCCAAGTGAGGCTTCAACAGTACATGTACCATGAACTTCCAGATGTTCAAGTTGGATTTAGAAAAGGCAGAGGAACCAGAGATAAAATTGCCAACATCTGTTGGATCATTGAAAAAGCAACAGAATTCTAGAAAAACATATACATCTGCTTTAATGACTATACCAAAGCCTTTGACTGTGTGGATCACAACAAACTGGAAAATTCTTAGAGATGGGAATACCAGACCACTTTACTTGCCTCCTGAGGAAATCTGTATGCAGGTCAAGAAGCAACAGTTAGAACTGGACATGGAACAACAGACTGGTTCCAAATCAGGAAAGGAGTATGTCAAGGTTGTATATTGTCACCTTGCTTATTTAATTTATATTCAGAATACATCATGCTAAATGCCAGCCTGGTTGAAGCACAAGCTGGAATCAAGATTGCTGGGAGAAATATCAGTAACCTCAGATATGCAGATGACATCACACTTATGGCAGAAAGTGAAGAAGAACTAAAGAGCCTCTTGATGAAAGTGAAAGAGGAGAGTGAAAAAGTTGGCTTAAAACTCAACATTCAGAAAACTAAGATCATTGCATCTGGTCTTATCACTTCATGGCAAATAGATGGGTAAACAGTGGAAATAGTGATGGACTTTATATTTTTGGGCTCCAAAATCAATGCAGATGGTGACTGCAGCCATGAAATAAAAGATGCTTGCTCCTTGGAAGAAAAGCTATGACCAACCTAGACAGCATATTAAAAAGCAGAGACATTTCTTGGCCGACAAAGGTCCATCTAGTAAAAGCTATGGTTTTTACAGTGGTTATGTATGGATGTGAGAGTTGGACTGTAAAGAAAGCTGAGTACCAAAGAATTGATGCTTTTGAATTGTGTTGTCGAAGACTCTTGAGAGTCCCTTGGATTGCAAGGAGATCAAACCTGTCAATCCTAAAGGAAATCAGTTCTGAATATTCATTGGAAGGACTGATGCTGAAGCTGAAGCTCCAATAGTTTGGCCACCTGATGTGAAGAACTGACTCATTGGAAAAGATCCTGATGCTGGGAAAGATCGAAGGCAGGAGGAGAAGGGGACGACAAAGGATGAGATGGTTGGATGGCATCACCGACTCGATGGACATGAGTGTGAGCAAGCTCTGGGAGTTGGTGATGGACAGGGAGGCTTGGCATGGGGCAGTCCATGGGGTTGCATAGTTGGACATGACTGAGCGACTGAATTGAACTGAAACTGATACCTAAAAATAATAGTAACAAAGACTCTTCAGTGTCTCACCAGTAAGTTAGGCTTCTTTCACTTGCAACGAGAAACATTGACTCTTGAGAGATGAAATAATCCTTCAGAAATTGGTGGAATCCTTCAGAAATTGATCCTGGAACCAACTTGATCATTTACTGGGTACAGGATCTGACAGTCAAATATGCTCTTCCAATGATCGCAGGGCTGACAGCTTCCCTTTGGATAGGATGGGAGGATTGGTTGGGCGGGCCTTGGAAATAGGAAGAGGCGGGGCTTCTGCCTCAGCTGTGGAAGGGAGATGAAGGCGGCTGAGGGGTGGGTTTGGGCAATAGAGCCGGGAGAAAAGGCTTCGGATGTCTAAGCTCCAAGCCTTGGGGCTTCCTGGGTGAATATTCGGAATTGGCCCCGCACAGGGAGGGCCAGAAGAGACCAAGGCAAGCGGCAGTCACTCCAAATTGGTCGGTGGTGTTTTTCACAAGCAAGAAAACTTACAAAGGAGGCTTGTCTTGGTGGCCACCCAATGAAGAGATCTCTGCACCCCCCCGCCATAGTTTTCGAAGTTTACATGTATCCCCCCCGCCAGAGGGTCTTTACAACACTGTTCTCAAGGCTGCGTCCTTGAAATGGCTCCTAGTGAAGGAGCAGTGCATTCCAAGGACAGGAGCAGGTGAGGAGACCCCATTCCCTGGGGCCAGCTCTCAGGTCACCCAGCGGTCACGTCTTCTCCATGATCTGGATGCTGAGCTTAAGAAACAGCCTCCCTGCATGGCGGAGCTGGCCACATGAAGCGAAAACAGGGCAGTAACTGAAGACTGCACTCCTTTCCTCAACCTGCCTCGCTTCATTGTACTCCCCATCCCTGGTGGCTCAGAAGGTAAAGCGTCTGCCTACAATGCGGAGACCCGGGTTTGATCCCTGGGTCGGGAAGATCCCCTGGAGAAGGCAGTGCCAACCCACTCCAGTACTCTTGCCTGGAAGACCCCATGGACTGAGAAGCCTGGTAGGCTACAGTCCGTGGGGTCGCAGAGTTGGACACGACTGAGCGACTTCACTTTCACTTTTGTTTCTTTTTTATGCCTGGAGGTTTCTCTTCAGCTTTTAACACCCGGCATCAGCAGAAGCCACCACGTGGCTCCATCAGGGAGCAGAGCAGAATTAAGATGGAGAGGTTGACCCCATAGTATCGTTTGGGCTCCTAAATCCTACTATACCTGAACCTAGATCTACCCCCAGGACTCTTCAGACATAAGAAACAGTGAATTCACTCTTTGCTGAATTGATTCCAGCTGCCTTTTTGTTGCTTTCCAATGGAAAGAGACCTGGCCAATATCACCTCCAAAATCAGCAAGTAAGAGCCAGATGCAAGCTATATGTAAGCATTGGAGAAAATCAATTCAAAGTTGGAAAGGAAAAGGAAATCCCAGGGCTGAGAACTCTGAGCACATGTCCTGGGAATCACTCTGAACCAAGCAAGAGTGTGGACTGCTGGACTGTAGTTGGCAGCCTGGATCCAGGCAAGGCTGGGCCAGGAGGGGAAGGAGGGACTGCAGACTGACAGGAATGGCAACAATATAAATCAAGCCTCCAGGACCGGTATGTGTGTTTCCTTGGAGGAGGATGGAGGTCTCATCAATGCCTGATGGCTGAGAAGGACTCAGCCAGAGTCTGAGGGACCCTGATTGTTCAGGAGTGGTTCGTTTTGTTGGGTGAGGTTCTTGTTGAAAAGATGATGGAAAAGAGAAGTTAAGAAAACTAGGGTCTATTTTCCAGTTGGTTTTTGTACTCGCCACGGTTTCATTTGTTGAGCCCTGCAATGTGCTGGACACTTACTCCTTCCAACCATGCCTGCCATATACAGCTGTTCATATCCACCCCTGCACAACTCCTGGGTGAATGGCATGCTTTGGAATTGTGCAGTGCACAACCTTGCAGCTGTATGGGGCAGTCATGTTTCTAACAAACTGTAAGCTAGGTGGTGGTATATCCCATTTTATTCTTTTTTAATAGGTGGAGTGTAACACGCAGAAGGGGTAGGTGAGTTGTCCAGGATAACATAGGTTGTGTCTGTGTGTGTTAGTTGTTCAGTCATGTCTGACTCTTTGGGATCCCATGGACTGTAGCCCATCAGGCTCCTCTGTCCATGGAATTCTCCAGGCAAGAATATTGGAGTGGGTAGCCATTTCCTTCTACAGGGAATCTTCTGGACCCAGGGACTGAACCCACATCTCCTAGGTCTCCTGCTAGGAGAATCGTTGCAGGCAGATTCTCTATCATCTGAGCTACCAGGTAAGCCCAACTTGGCTTGTGCGTGGGACCAAACCCAGGTCAAGTTTACTTGCCTCCCATTATATCACTTAGCTCTCTGTGAGATAAAATGCTCTTTAGGATAAATTTAGTTGCTTCTCATGTCTCAGACTTCCATGAAGCATAGACCAGTGGAGTCATATTATTCATCTTGATTCCCCCAGTTCTTAGCATGGTACCTGTATCCAGTGGGTGTTTGGCAAGTGCTTGTTGAACTGAACTGGCACCGAATGGAGTAGCAGGACTCCATGAAGAAAACCTCATCCAGGGGGCTGGACAGAGGAAAGTACACTTAAGGGAATGGGTTTTTTTTTTTTTTTTCCTGGCTCCTTATAGAAGTAAATCCAGCAGTATATTAAAAAAAAATAATTTTATTTGTTTATTTGTTTTTGTCTGTGCTGGGTCTTCAGTGCTTCACATGGCCTTTTCTCTAGTTGCAGCGTGGGCTTCTCATTGCAGTGGATTCTCTTGCTGCGGGGCACAGGCTGTGGAGCATGTGGGCTTCAGTAGTTGCGTCTCCCGGGCTCTGCAGCACAAGTTCAGTACTTGTGGGGCATGGGCTTAGTTGCTCTGAGGCATGTGGAATCTTCCCGGCTCAGGGATCAAACCTGTGTTTTCTGCACTGGCAGGTGGATTCTTTACCACTGAACCACCAGGGAAGCCCCAACAGTATGTTTTGAAGTTGATGGTGAAAGGGCTGATTTCTGTAGACAGCTCCACACGCTGAGAACTTTCTTGGAGCTGTCTGGTGTCTTGATGAAGTAGATAGCCAGGCCCACCTGACTGCATAGTGGAGACTTGTTGATCACTGGTATATCTTTCCCTGTTTCTAAAATACAGTAGGGACTCAAAAGTGTGTATAGGGCTGGATTCAAAAAGGATCTTACCTTTGTTGGGAAACGCATCTTTGAGATGCTCAGCTGGGGGCAAATAGGGGCCAGAAATTGCAACTTAACCTGGAGATAGAAAAATCCACTTGTAAGACACTAAAGGAGTTTGCCATTTCTTATTGGAAATGGCCTTGAGGTGGGGCCATGTTTGATCTGTGCGTTGTTTTAAGTAAACTTGAATTAAAAGCAAACATTTAAAAGTTAGAGGAGTTTACGTTAAAAATCCCAATTTTTTTTTTTTTTGTTTGTTTGTTTTGTTCTTAAAAATCAGAGCATGATTGCTGGAGGTCAGAAGCAGCTGCCCCCTTTAGAAGAGCATGAGCTGCCCAGTTCACCACAGTTTCCCCCAGTTCCTATTGTGTTCTGCCCAGACTGCCTCCCTTATTTCTGCTACTAATTGCCCCTTATAGATCTTTGAGTTTGTGATTCTTATTTTGGACTCTAAGCAGCAAGATCTACCATTCTTGGTTTTTATTACAGCTTTTTTTTTTTAATCACTAAAAAAGAAGTCACAGAGATTCATTAGTTTCTCATCTGTTTTTGTAGACAAGGAAACTGAGTCCAAATAGAAGTTAAATCACTTATCTGGGGTCACGTGACAGGGCAGTGTGGTCCTGGAGAGTCTAGTGTCTTTGTCCTTGTGGACCGTGAGAACAGCTTCTACTGCCCTTTTTGATGTGGCCACCAGGAAACTCAGAGCCAGTTTATGACTTGAACTTCTGGCCTGTGTATCTTTACCTGTCTTTCTCTTGTATTCTAAATAATTTTTCTCTAGTCCCAAGTTTAATTTGTATTCTGTAATTTTGTCATACATATTTCTTGGAGTCTACTGTAAGTTCTATGTGGGTAGTGAGTGAATAAATAAAATATAATGGATTTTAAAAGTCCCAGAAGGGCCTGTGTCCCACCAAACTTCATGTTGGATGATTTGTCATAGACTCAGACTGTGGCTCTGTTATAACCATTGCCAGTTTTTGTTTGTTTGTTTTTAGCTCTGCCAACAATACATTTTGCTTTCCTAGCATCAAAATGGTCCAGGCCGATGGCTACAGCCTAGAGTGGCTGGCATGAGTCAGTCTGGTGTCAGAAGGGGATTGGCAGACTCTGTCCTCAGACAGGCGTGGAGGTGGGGTTGGGGGCATGTTCCCTACCTTCCTGGCACCTGAGTCTTGGTCAGAGAAAGAATTCCAAGCTCTTCTGATTTCCGTTCTGTCTCCCATGGTTCCACCAGTGTGGCTTTTCCTGCAGAGATCCAGAGAGAAAACTTCCAGTCAAGAGGTTCTGGTCTGTTTGATTTTGAACTTGTTCCCTCACATCCCTTTCCCCACGTCACCCTGTTGGTTCATGGACATTTTTTAAAGAAACCCTGTTGGTTCATGGACATTTTTTAAAAAAACAGTGGTAAGGCAAAGTCAGGTCCAAAAATTCAAAACAGAGGAACCATTTTTATTTATCTTGACTGTTTCAGGGTACAGAAGGGAACTCATATTTTTGGAGCTTATTCTGGGCTTTCCTTGTAGCTCAGTCGGTAAGAGTCTGACTGCAATGCAGGAGACCTGGGTTCGATCACTGGGTCTGGAAGATCCCCTGGAGAAGGAAATGGCAACCCACTCCAGTATTCTTGCCTGGAGAATCCCATGGACAGAAGAGCCTGGCAGACTACAGTGTATGGGGTCGTAAGAATCGGACATGACTGAGTGACTAAGCACAGCACTGGGCAAGCCGGGGTGCTATGCTCTTAGCTTGAGTGCCTGCTTCTCTTTGATTTCAGGATAACTTAGAAATGGGTGATGCTCAGCCTGATCCAGGTTGACTTCTGTAACTGCTTCTCCCTTCCTTGCCTCCTCCAGCCAAACTGGCCTCCCCTCACCACCTGTGCCCGCATCCTCCCAGTAGACCAGTTCACCCAGACTGTCTGACTTCACACGTACTGCTCTCTGTACTGGGAAAATTGTCCCTCTTGGTCTTTGCTTGGCTGATTCCTTCATACCCCCAGGTCTCAGCTGATACAGACTTTGAAGCTACTTCTGATACTGAAGTAAGTGATTATCTCACTGAAACCTCTTTTTTCCTTTTCTGCACTCTTCAACTCTTTTAATATAGTTTTCATTCTTGATTTTTTACAAATGTATGTATTTCATTACACTGTGTGTTTCTTTCATTATAAGTTTCACGAGGATGGAGTCATGTGTATCTTGTGTTGTATCCCCAAGTGCCTAGCACATAGTAGGTGCTTAATAAAAATTTGTTGACTGAGCACTGAATCCCACAATTTGAGTGTTATCATTATGGTAATTATTATTAGTAACGAGACACTGACTCTGTGCCAGGCACTGTGTTGATTTTTCTAGATCTAGTATATATTTAATTCCACAGTGATCCCAGTGGGGTGGATTGTATTATTCTCATACGAGAAGAAGAAACTGAGGTTCGGGTTCTTGCTCAGAGACGCCCTATTAGTGATAGAGCTGGGATTCAAACTCAGTGTTTCTAATGCCAAAGCGGCGCTCTCCACTCCCTCCCCTCAACACTGTTCCTCTTCAGAGGAGGTGTCCTTGCGCTGCCTGGCTTAGCTGTTTGACATTCACAGAGGCATGTGAGTCCCAGGCAAGAAGGGCAGAAGGCTTGTCAGGTGGAGAGCTGCTTTGGATGTCAGCTGGGAAGGCTGATGGGGAAGTAGGGACAGGCATCTTGCTCCACATAGCTGGGATGGTAGAATGTGTGTGTGTGTGTGTGTGTGTGAGTGTGTGAAAGATAGAGAGGGGGATAAAGGGAGATCTCTTCTTTTTATAATGGCACAGTCCCTTCTGGGCCCCACTTTTATGACCTTATTTACACTTAATTAGGGCTTCCCAGGAGGCTCAACAGGTAAATAATCTGCCTGCAATGCAGGAGACACAGTTTCAATCCCTGGGTGGGGAAGATTCCCTGGAGGAGGGTGTGGCAACCCACTCCAGTGTTCTTGCCTGGAGAAACCCCCAGAGGAGCCAGGCGGGCTACAGTCCATGGGGTCGCAAAGAGTTGGACATGACTGAAGCAACTGAACACAAGCACAACACTTAATTACCTCCTAAATACCTTTTTTTCCCAGATACAGTTGCACAGAACTTTGCATGAATTTTTTTGGAGGGGAAGAGGACACAATTTAGCCCATAGCAAGACCCCAGAGGGCTTTGGGCAACCCAGGCATTGGGGCCAGACAAATGTAGCTCCAAACCCTGCCAGTCCCTTTCCCAGCTATCAGATCCTACTTTTCAGGGTCTCAGTTTCTTTCTGTGAAATGGGGACAGCATGACCTGTGCTGATTGCTTTGCAGGGCAGTAAGGAACAGAGCCTCTTGATGAAAGTGAAAGTGGAGAGTGAAAAAATTGATTTAAAACTCAACATTTAAAAAACTAAGATCATGGCATCCAGTTCCATCACTTCATGGCAAATAGATGGGGAAACAATGGAAACAGTGACAGACTTTACTTTTTTGGGCTCCAAAATCACTGCAGAAGGTGACTGCAGCCATGAAATTAAAAGATGCTTGCTCCTTGGAAGAAAAGCTATGACCAACCTAGATGGCATATTGAAAAGAAGAGATATTACTTTGCTAACAAAGATTTGTCTAGTCAAAGCTTGGTTTTTCCAGTAGTCTTGTATGGATGTGAGAGTTGGACCCACAAAGAAAGCTGAGTGCCAAAGAATTGATGCTTTTGAACTGTGGTGTTGGAGAAGACTCTCGAGAGTCCCTTGGATTGCAAGGAGATCCAACCAGTCCATCAGTCCAACCAGGCAATCGGTCCTGAATATTCACTGGAAGGAGTGATGCTGAAGGTGGAGCTCCAATACTTTGGCCACCTGATGTGAAGAACTGACTCATTGGAAAAGACCTTGATGCTGGGAAAGATCAAAGGCAGGAGGAGAAGGGGACGGCAGAGGATGATGGTTGAATGGCATCACCGACTTGATGGACATGAGTGTGAGCAAGCTCTGGGAGTTGGTGATGGACAGGGAAGCCTGGCGTGCTGCAGTCCCTGGGGTCGCAAAGAGTCGGACACCACTGAGTGACTGAACTGAAGGATCAGATAATGTGGTGTGTGTAAATGCACTTGCTTTTATTTGTACTACCTATTTTGATGATCTCTATTCTTGTGCAGGCCAACTATAGTTTTTCTTCCCACCCTTGAGTTGTTTGGAAGTTATTTTTGCAAGTCTTTGAAATGTCCTTTTCTGTACTTGGCAAGAGCAAAATGGAAATTGATAGCGTTGTCAGCAGCAGCACCCCCCTCCCTCAGGCTGCCTGTCTGGAGAACAGCTCTGGCAAGACACGGGGCAGGGGGCGGGGGGTTTCTGTTGAAGCTGCTAGTTTGTTACTGTGTGCACGTTTCTTGCAAGACCTGACTGGCTCTCCTTTAAAGCAGTTTCTCCTTTTCTTGTTCTTTCTCCTTCTGGCCAATGTCAGGTCCTCTGTGTCACTGCTGGATTCAGAAATCCAGGCAGCTGGAGTCAGACCCCAATCTGGCCACTTCCAGCTGCAAAGCCCTTCAGTGGCTTCTCTTTGCTTTAGAATAGCATCCAGATTCTTTACTGTCACCACAGGCCCCATATGGTCCACCTGTCACTCCCCCTCCTCACTTAGCCCCACTCAAGTGGCCTCCCTCTGTTTCTCAAATGCTCACATTCTTTCCACGATTTCAGTGTTACCATTATTATAATTATGGGCGCTTCTCTCTGCTTGGAGCCCTATTCCCTCCTTGTCGGGGTATCTCCTTCGTTGCCATCTCTGCTCAAGTGTCACCTTCTTAGAGGGCCCTTCCCTGACCACTCCCCGCCAGCTGAAAATAAATCCCCTTTGCTATTCAGTCACAGTCGGACATAACCTCAGTTAAGGTTTCCAGAGAAAAACGGGGTCTCCAGTTAAGTTTGAATTTTAGGTCAACATCGAATAACTTTCTAGTATTGCAGGAGACATATGGTACTAAAACGTATTTATTGTTACCTGAATTTCAGCTTTAACTGAGTTTTGTTTGCTTAGTCTGGCAGTTCTGCCCTCAAGATCCATGTTGAACAAGTGAATGAAGTTCTGAGCACAGAGCCCGGGGCACGGCAGTCCCCGGGAGCATGAAAGCCGGCATCTTTGTCCTCCTCTTCCTCTAGTTGCTTCTTGGAACGAGGTCTCCCTGCTCCCTCTTCCCTCTTTGGAGATGGACGCGAGAATGTTTTCTACCAGAGGGCCATCGCCCAGCTCTTTAGAATAGCATGAAATATTCTCTGCTGCGACTTTGGAATCCGATTGTGGCGGTGTTTGGCAGGGAAACGCAGTGAGTTATCACAGAGCGTTCCCTCCAGTGCTGGGTCATGCAAATATTTATTGCAAGCGTTAAATAATAAATGGAACAGCCTGCCCAATGGTAAATCTGTCATGTTTGGTTTCAGCCAGGAGTTGTGACGGCTCCGGAATTGCTGCCCATGCTGCTGCCTCTGCCTGCCCTCCAGTGGGGCAAGGCAAACAGCCGGCTCTCCAGGGCAGACTCGCTGGGGCTGATTAGACACCTGGACATCAGAGGGGGCGGCGGGGGATGCTCAGCCAGGCACGGACAACCGGCAGGTAAGGGCAGCCTGTGGTGGGAACCTCAGCCCGTGAAGGAGATGCTGGGCTGGCCTGCACCAGGCCGCCACGCCTCCGCCGCGGTTCTCAGGGAGGCAGGGCTCCTCGGGGCCACATCTCAAGTCATCCCTGATATTTCCCCTGATGCTCCTGTCAGCTTCACTCAGGCAGACTGGGCAGAGCTGGGCAGCTTCTGAAAGTGGCGTCAACATGCCGCCCCCTTCTCTTCACTGAGTGGTGAGGGATGAGAGAGGAAGGAACGTATTAGACACTCAGATGCAGTGATGTTCCTAAACTTCTGACATGTGCTCAGGTTCACTGCGGACATTCTGCTGTTTAATCTAACCTTACATTGTGGAACTCGAACGTGTGGGTGCGTGAGCCAGACAGATCTGAGTTGGGATCCCGACTGCACTTAAAAGTGGTGCGGCCTTGGGCTCAGCCACTTACCCTCCCAGAGCCATAGTTTCTTGAGCTGTAAGGTCAGGGAAACAATGGTCCCACATCCTAGGGAGAGGTGTGAGGATGAAATGGGCTCATGGAGGTGAAGGACTTCCACAGTGCCCGGGACCTGGTGCGTGGTCGCCAGATGCCGGCTCTAATGCTTACTCTTGGTTCAGAGAGGAAAGTAACCTGCCCAGATCCCCAGACAGAGCTGCTGCGTTAAACCACACTGATGGACGGGCCGCATCCTGGAACATGGGGTCAGCAGTGTTCTGGTCACATGGCCACTGAGTGGTGAAAATAAGGCTCCAACCTGGGGTTTTGTGGCCTCCAGATAATGCTCCTTTTTCTACCCTAGGTCTGCCCTCGCCCTTGTAGGATGGTGGGGAGTGCAGCCCGTGTGCCTGACCCCGACCTTCATAGCTCAGGGTTGGTGGTGTCTCCCAGTGTGAGGGGTGGAGTTGGAACCTTCCCCCGGGGTTGCACAGAGTGGGACCTCGTAGGATGTGTTTGGCTCTGAATCATTAGGAACCCGACCGGAAGGGGCTTGGACAAGAGTGGTGGTTACTGCTTCACAGAAGGTGACCCTGTGATCGGTTCATTCAAGGGCCTCGACGTGTAGTGGCCGATCCAGTCTCTCTTCACCTTTCTGCTCTTTTGCCCTCCACAGCACATACCTTTTATCCTCAGGGGGCCCTTCTTGGTCTCAAGATGATACCGAAAGGGGAGGACAGAACCCAGTCTTTCTATTTGTGCCTTTTTTGATCACTTTCCCAGAAGCACCCCCAGCTGACGTCCCCTTGAGTCTCATTGGTCAGAACTATATCACATGCCTTTTTCTAAGCCAGTCACTGGCAAGGGAAGTGGAATTACCATGATCAGCATGGACCTGCTGCTGCTGCTACTGCTAAGTCGCTTCAGTTGTGTCCAACTCTGTGCGACCCCTTAGATGGAAGCCCACCAGGCTCCCCCTTCCCTGGGATTCTCCAGGCAAGAACACTGGAGTGGGTTGCCATTTCTTTCTCCAATGCGTGAAAGTGAAAATTGAAAGTGAAGTTGCTCAGTCATGTCCGACTCTTCGCAACCCCATGGACTGCAGCCTACCAGGCTCCTCTGCCCATGGGATTTTCCAGGCAAGAGTACTGGAGTGGGTTGCCATTGCCTTCTCCACAGCATGGACCAGTGGTTCTCATAGTGTGAGTCTCAGACCTACCTCATTAGCATCACCTGGGAGCTTGTTAGAAATACAAATTCTAGCCAAATAGCCCCCTCTTCCACCCTCCAACCTGCTGAATGAGAAACCCTGGGGTGAGGCCTACAATCTGTATTTGAATAAGCCTTCCAGATGACTCTGATGGACACGAAGTTTGAGAACTTCTGGCTTAGACCAGGGATCTTTTCCTTTGAAGAACCAGATAGTAAATATTTTAACCTTGCCAGCTTACAGTCTCTGTAGCAACTACTCAGCTCTGCTGTCATAGTATACAAGTAGCCACAGATAACAGGTAAATGAATGAGCCTACTTGTGGGCACTGACATTTGAATATCATACAATTTTTGTGTTAGGAATATTTCTTAGGCAGATTTTTCATTTTACCACTCAGGACAGTCTTCATTGTCCTCAGAAACCTGGACATAATCTGTCTCCTACCTGAAACTCCAGCTCATAATCCTGGTGGTGTCAGAGCCAGGGGAGCTAACAGTGTGTGTGTCCAGTATGCTGTTTCAAGCTTCCAGCACCTTCTTTGTGATCCTCTAGGATGGAAATCCCTACTCACATTTTGTAGATGAGGCAACTGACAACTGAATGAAAGTTATTTGCTCAGTCATGTCTAACTCTTTGCAACTCCATGCGCTGTAGCCCGCCAGGCTCCTCTGTCCATGAAATTCTCCAGGCAAGAGTACTGGAGTGGGTAGCCATTCCCTTTTCCAGGGGATCTTCCTGACCCATTGAACCTGGGTTTCCTGCATTGCAGTCAGATTCTTTACCTTCTGAGCATTGAAAGGTTACAGACCCAGCATCGGGAGCTACCTACAGCTTCCCAGTCCTGCGATCTTCTGCCAGTCCTCTGGGCTACTCCTTGTGGGGGTCAGCAATCTGTGGTCTGGCTGCTAGCCCTCCTCTTTCCTTAGAAATAATACAAATGCTGACAGTAACAACAATAGTAATAAATAGCCACCATGAGATTAAACGTTTACCGTCTTCCAGACACCATCCTAAGCACCTCCTTGAACTTGTATCCATAATGTAGGTGAAGAAACTGAGGCACTGAGAGGTGAAATAACTCAAGATCACCACCAGTGAAAGGGGGGCTGACCCAGTTTTGAACCCAGGCTGTTGGCCCCAGACCCCGAGTTGATCAATTACTAGAAGGAGGATCAACATGAAAATAGAATCCAAATAAATAAACAGGAAACTTTAACTCTGCCTTCTTCTCCTATCCCTTACTTGACATCTTTTGAACATGAACACAGTGGTTTTGTTTTGCTTTTGTTGCCTTTTTCTGGCCAGTTGAGGTCCAGTACACCTGTTAAACAAGGCGGTGCTAGTGGTGAAGAACGCTGCTGCTGGTGCAGGAGACTTAGGAGATGTCGATTCGATCCCTGGGTCGGGAAGATCCCCTGGAGGAGCGCATGCAACCCGCTCCAGTATTTTTGCCTGGAGAGTCCCAGGGACAGAGGAGCCTGAAGGGCTACAGTCTGTAGGTTTGCAAAGAGTTGGACACAACTGAAGCGACTTAGCATGCACACCTGTTAAAAGAGACATGCCTCTCAATTTTAGAATTGCTATGCTGCTGCTAAGTCACTTCAGTCGTGTCTGACTCTGTGTAACCCCATAGATGGCAGCCACCAGGCTCCCCCATCCCTGGGATTCTCCAGGCAAGAACACTAGCCCTTCATAAATAAGATAATGGCTAGGAAAGGGGATTGCACTGTTGTTTTCTAATATAGAGAAGAGAAAATTGAGGTTTCTGTGATCTGTCATGAGCCATAGATTGAACTGTGTCCCTCGCAAAGACCTCACTCCTAGTGTGAAGGTATTTGGAGATGGGGCTTTGGGGAGGTGATTAGATTTAGATGAGCTCATGAGGATAGCATCCTCATAATAGAGTTAGTGCCCTTATGAGAAGAGGAAGGGGCTTCTCAGGTGGCCCTAGTGGTAAAGAATCTGCCTGCCAAAGCGGGAGATGCAAGAGACTTGGGTTCGATCCCTGGGTGGGGAAGATCCTCTGAAGTAGGAAATGGGTACCATCTCCAGTATTCTTGGCTACAGTCCATGGGATCACGAAGAGTCAGATACAACTGAGCACATGCACACACACACACACACACACACAAAGAAGAAGAGACCCCAGAGCTCTCTTTCTCTCCTCCGTGTGAGGACACAGCAAGAAAGCAGCTGTCTGCGAGCCTTACCAGAACCCGACCATGCTGGCACCCTGACTTCCGGAACTTGGAGAAAATAAATTTCGGTTGGTTAAGCCACCCAGTCTGTGATTTTTTTGTTATGGCAGTCCAGGATGACTCAGAGCGTGGGAGTCTGTCCTGGCCTGTAAGGAGTATCAGGGCTCTCAGAATAAAGGGTGGAAGGTGACCGCTTCAGAGTTTCTCAGTTTGCTGGCCCCAACCCCTTATCAACATGGGTCCCTCCAGTTCAAGATGTGGATGCACCTGGTGAGGAGTTGAGAGGGGCTGGAACTCACGGAGACTTGAGAGATTGTTTTTGGCTCTGGTCAGCATCATGGGGACCCTCCTGGCCTCCTGCTCTTGGCTTCAAGATGGCTGCCACGGCTCTAACCTCACGTCCTCATGTGTCTAGGTTCAAAGGCAAGATAGATCCTGTGAGGGTTCACATCATTCCTTCTTGTGTTAGTTATCCATTGCTGCATAACAAATTGCTCCAAAAATTTGAGGCTTGAAACAATAAGCCTTTATTGTCTGTGGCCAGGAATTCAGTACTTTACCTGGGTGGTTCTACTTTGGGGTGTCTCCTGAGGCTTCAGTCAAGATGTAGGCTGGGTCTGCAGTGTTCTGAAGGCTTGATCAGGGCTGGAGGATCTGTTCCAGTGTGGCTTTCACACATGGCTGGCAAGTTGGATCGGCTGTCATCTGGAACCCTTCCATTCCTCTTCATGTGGGATTCTCCGCAGGATTGCTTGGGTGTCCTCACGTGACGGCCATGTCCCCCGGAGCCATCTGAGACTGAGCCCACGGAGGGAGTGGAAATACCTTTCACATTCTAGTCTTGGAAGTCACACATTGTCACTTCTGTTATATTCTGTTCATTAGAAGTAAGTCATTCAATTTTGGGGCTTCCAGGTGGTGCTAGTGGTAAAGAACCCACCTGCCAGTGCAGGAGACATAAGAGACACAGATTCAATCTCTGGGACTAGAAATATCTCCTGGAGAAGGGCATGGCAACCCACTCCATTGTTCTTGCCTGGAGAATCTTATTAGACAGAGGAGCCTGGTGGGCTACAGTCCATAGGGTCACATAGAGTCAGACACGACTGAAGAGATGTAGCCCGCACACATGCACTAAATATAGCCCACACACAAGAGGAAGGGAAGAGTGTCAAAGAATTTATGCACATATTTTAAATTCACCACACTGATACCAACATGTTTGTTTTTTCAGTTTGTTTTTAATTGGATAATTGCTTTACAGTATTGTCTTGGTTTCTGCCGTTCATCAATATGAATTAGCCATAGGCATACATCTGTCCCCTTCCTCTTGAACCTACCTCCCACCCCATCCCACTCCTCTAGGTCAACACAGAGCACCAGATTTGAGCTCCTTGCATCATACTGCATATTCCCACTATCAACCTGTTTCTTATCAGTGAGAGAGATCTACCCCAGAGCGTCCCCACCCTCAGATGCCCCTTATATGTATTTCATTGGCTAGTCCTGGGTCACATGACCATTTCCCATGAGGCACTGAGCCAGCTTTCCTGAGATAAGAATCCCTAAATAGAACTGGGGTTCTGTTAGCAAGAAGAGCTATGGTGGGGAGAATGGCTTTTGGGCGACTGTCAGCAGAGCCTACCATAGTACTTGATACATTTGATCTTCAGTTCTCCTAATAACGTGGTGAAAGTATGACTACTACTCATACTTCGCTAGTAAGGAAGCTATGGTTCAGAGAAGTAGGTAATTCCCCTAAGGTCACACAGGACACTGTGGGGGAGAACCCAGGCCCATCTAGTTTCAAAGCTTGTGCTCTTTTCACTGTGCTGCCTCTCCCATCACAACCGTGGTTCTCAGCAGGCAGAGTGCATTTTGACCCCCAGGGGACATTTGGCAATTTTGGAGGCATTTTCAGTTGTCATAACTGGGAGTGGTACTGTCGTTCAGTAGGTAGAGTCCTGGGATGCTTCAGTGCACAGGAAGCCCCCAGAACAAAGAGTGATCTGAGCCAACATGTCCAGAGTGCTAAGGCTGAGAATCCCGGTAGTAGGAGTTCTGGGAGGGCAAGGATCGTCTCTCTCTGTCACTTCTGAATCCTCTTTGCTCAGCTTGGTCTTGGCACATTGTAAGCGCTCAATTAACACTGAATAAATGAACAAGTGAGCTTCGCTGACGTCCAGAGTCAAAGCCACGGACTTGGGAAGCTGCCGGGGTACAGGGGGTGGAGAGTGACAGTCCCCCACAGTGGACTCACCCAAGCCCCCAGCTTCCCCTGATGGCAGGAGGCCTGGTGGAGACGTGGCCCTACATCTGAACTTGGTCCAGTACAGCCTCTGCCCCCCATCAATGGATGGTCAAGCTTGGTCACCAGTTCATCTCTGATATCATAGAAATGGAGGGACTGAACAAAGAAACACTCCTCTGAATCTACCCGTTTCTAAATGGGCTAACCACCGAGGAGGAAACACAATGATTCATTTCTCACTACCCATCGTTCCACACTCTGCTGTTTGTGGGCAGTTGCTGGTGCTTCAAGGCAAAGATAATGAAAGTTTTTTTCTTGTATCAAACGTCTTTCATGGCCCTGGCCATGGCCAAAGCAGAAGGCCTGGGCACTGAGAGCCTGGATTAGAGGCTCAGGATGTCCATGCCTGTGCTTCCCTGGGAACTGGCTGGACTTTGAGTGATTAACAATTATCTTATAATTGACTTTTAAATACCTACTGGTTTCCTCATTGGATGTTTCTGTAGCACATCAGGTTATGAGAGAAAGCAATATTCTGTAATGGCTAGATGAGACTGAATTTTTTTCCCTAGAGGTCAGTTTTTGCAGCAAGAAAAGAGCTTTGAGTTTACTCACAACATGTCCCTGGCTTGGCAGCGGAAGTGAAATGTTCATCTTATCCTCACAAACACTCATGAACTGTTATCTCCATTCTGCAGTTGAGGAACTGAGGCTCAAAGAGGTTACATGGCTTGTCCAGATCCTGGGGACAATAGGCGTAGAGCGGGAGTTTGAACACGGACTGACTGTTCGCCCCACCTTCTGTGTAGTCTCCAAGTCTCAGGACTGTTTGACTCTGAGACCACACTGCACTCCCTCAGCCTTGCTTTTGTGGTGACCTGCATTTCTTCTTCAGAGTCTTGCCTACTACCAGAGGCTGAGTATTTGAGTCCCCCCCAGATTCATATGTTGAAGCCCTAACCCCCAATATAATGGTGTTTGGTGGGTGTAGCCTTTGAAAGGTGATTAGGTCATCAGGGTGGAATTGGTTTAAACACTCATGTCAAAGCAAAGAATTCTGGAAGAATGTGTCTCAGTTTAAGATTTAGAATGTATCCTGTTCAGGAGAGGATTGGACTCACCCACCTCCTGAGGTATCTTAGTCTGTCAACCACTGAGCCTCCCATCCTCATGTGAACTTTTTATTGACAGAAGTATTGGTGTGATATTTGCTAAAAGAAAGGAAATTTAACAAGGCTAGTCTGGAAGCTGATATCCTGAGAAAGGCCAGACAAATGCAAGTTAAGTCGCATATGGAGGTGTTTGCAACGCTGGTGGAGGCTGGATTATTGTACAGATGCACATCAAGTCATCTGGTTGTATGCCCTAAACTTACACAGTGTTGCTTATGGATTATATCTCAATAAAACTACATTTGACTGGAAACAAGGTTAGATAAGATTACATTTGTGAAGCCAAATTTGGAGTTCCACTAGGAAACTGCCCTGTCTTCCAGAAACATGAACTCCCTCATCATGTAAATCTCCATCAGCTCAATAAACGTGGTCATAGCTCTGTGGCTGCAAGGCTGCCTTTTCTTTCCATGTGGACTACTGTATAAAAGACCCCATGAAAATCTCAAAAAGATTGGGGGCAGGTCAAAAGTTAATTTTTCTTGAAACAAGGCTACCGAAGCATACAACATATGAGTGACCCTGAAGGTATTTTTCACATGGTCTCCTCTCCCTTTTCCCATTCATGTCTTTCCTCAGCCTCTTCCCACGGACCTGCACAGCAGACCCTTCTGCAGCTTGTTAATGGGAGAGAGAGAGCTGGTCTGAGGTTCCTCACAGCCCAGTCACACCCCTTTCCTGACTTCTAGGTCATCTGCTGTCACAGGACCGGCTGGCAGGGAAACTCAGTTTTCCTGACTTTGCTGAGGGTCTGATTTTGAAACAGGCTGAGATCAGACTGAGCCTGGGGTCCAGGCAGGCGGGGTTCTGGCTCTGCATGCGCTGGCAGGTGCCATCTGACTGTCCTGGGGGGTGGCGAGGGAAGAGGTTCGCACCTGTCAGAGTCTGAGGGAAGAGCTGGCGGAGGGCTGGGCGGCTGTCTGGCTGGGAGGTGTGGGTGCAGGGTGTGCTGGGGAGGTACGGCCAGCTGCTGCCAGGGCGCTTGGGGACTCTACCAGGAGGCTGTGTCTAGACAGCCTCTGTCTAACCCCACCTCTTCCTCCCACCTCCCCCTCACTGCACCTCCCTGTCCTGAGGCTTCCCACCAGACTGATCCAGGGAAGTGGTGTTGAACAAAGTCGATTGGCCGTGTGCACAGTACTGGGCTAGACCTCACTGGAGAATGAAAGCCACCTTGTCTTAGTCTGCAGGGGCTGCCATGACAAAGGACCATAGACTGGGCAGCTTAAACAACAGACATTTAATTCTCACAGTTCTGAAGGCTAGAAATCCAAGATCAAGGTACTGGCCTGTTTGGTTCCTGGCTTGCAGATGGCCACCTTCTCTCTGTGTCCTTACATGGCACAGAGAGAGAGAGACAGAGAGAGACAGAGAGAAAGAGCGCTCCATAAACCCCACTGTGAGGCCCCACCCTCACGACCTTATCTAACCCTAGTCCAAAACAGCCTCATCTCTGAATATCATCATGTTGGGGGTTAGGGTTTTAACATTCCTATTTTGAGGAGGGGGCCACATTCAGTCCTTATAGCATACCTCCTCAGTCTCAACCCAGCTCTGTGGGCAAGAAGCTACCAGTCTCTCCTGGAGGTCTAATGCCTTGGTGAAATATGAAGAGAGTTCCCTAAAATATACACCCAGGGAGTATGGGCCCTGCAAAGGTCATTTCATCCAGGCCTGAGACCCCAGCCTGTCAGAAGCTAGAGGCCAAGGTTAGGAAGGAGGCTGGAATCCAGGAAGCAGTCAGGGGGGAGTCCAGACTCCAATGGAACCTTGAGGAATGGGAGAAATTGGGTGTATGAGGAGGGGCACGGTGGGCAGAAAGGCCTGGGAAAGGCCTGGATGGTGGTGGGGTGGGGGTGTAGAAGCTGGTTTGGGTGAGAACCCAGTGAGTTGAGTTGAGATCCACTGGGCAGGGACAGATACACAAATGCATCCCTGGCTTGTCTCCCTGGAGAGTGCAGCAAAGTTCCACATGCCCATTCTCCATCCAGATGGGCCTCGGATGTGGTCAGGGGATGAAAGCCAGGGGCCAGGGTTCAAATCCTGGCTCTGTGTCTTTTTCAGCCACATGACCTGGGACAAGCTACTGAGCTGCCAGAGCCTCAGGCTTCTCATTTGTAAAATGAGGGGGAAAACCTTAGTAGTTGTGGTGTCCAGATGTAGTTGCCCTGTGACATGTGGGATCTTAGTTACCTGACCAGGGATCAAACTCACATCCCCTGCATTGGAAGGCAGACCAACAGGCAAGTCCAGAAGGCCTTCATCCCTGCATGGTACTCATGAGAGTCTTGGGTGATGACAGATGAGAACGTGTCTTGTAATCAGTAAAGACCTTCAACCACATCCTCTGAGCATCTCATATGTGCTGGTCCCAGGATCAGTTACTGGGGGTCTGCAGTGGAAGAGTTTTGGGTGGTTGGTGGACAGAATGGGCTGGTGTGCTCACGGCTGGAGGCCAGGCCTCCTCTGCCCTTCGCCTGCCCTGGACAGGAGAGAGCAATGCCCACCTCACCTCAGGTTTATGACTCTCAGTCCATTAAGTCCACCTGTTTATTCTGTCCTTAGACTTAGGAAGTTTCTGGCTTGGAAGGGACTCCATTTTTGCATAAAAGGAGACTGAGCCTAGAAAGGGAGATGCTTCTCAGCATAAATGGCTGAGCAGCATTCCCTGGTTGGGTCCTGTGCTGGGAATTGAGTTGAATCAGATTTGTCTCTGTCTCCATGTGTATCAAGCCTGGACCTGATACAGTTTCTCCTGAACCTCTCACACTCCCAAGCTATCACACACACCCCTCCACCAGTACCTACTCCAGGTCACCTCTAGTGGGAAGGTTAACAATTGCACTGCCACAGTCTTCCAAGAGAAATGACTTTTCAATTTCCCTCCATCCACGGAGCCCTGACTGCCAGCCAGCCAGCCAGCAGGCGAGCTGCCCCAGAGCACGTTGTGGAGCCTGATTCCCAGTCACCTCTGGGTATCCAGTCTCCTAGGCTGTGTTTCTTGGAAACCGAGTCTGGGATGGGGACTTGCCTGGAGAAGGTGGCTGGGGGGGTCACACCTATGAAGAAGGCAAGCAGGATTAGGTGAAGGGAGCAGCTGACTGTGAGGAGGTAGCAATGGAGGCCTCAGCGAATCCCCCTCAGAGCTCGGAAGCTGGGGAAGACTGCCGCCCGGTGCCTGACACTGACCGACTGTGAGCTGAGGACTGCTCTCTGCGGGTGTGACCCCGGGCACGGTGTCTCTTTTTGGCCAAGGGAGACTTGGGAAGGCTCAGTGGTGTACCATCAAGAGCCAAGTGCCTGGCCGCTGGGGGTGGTCTGTGCAGCCTGACAGGGTGCCCACTGCGGCTCCTGCCCTTCAGTCGCTGTCTGTAATGGAGACTGAACCCACTTGTATCCAGGACCCCTCCCCTCGCCTGCAACAGCTGTGCTCTCCACATGGCTGTGGTGGCGGCTGTGTTTTTCCATGTTGATCCTCTGGCCAAAATGAACTGACTCAAAGGAGGGCACCTTACTGAGGCTGGCCCATTAAAATACCTGTCTTTATCGCCCCTGGTGTTTGGTCCGGATACAGGCACCAGCACTAGCCTGACACAGTTGTAATTCTTCCCTAGGAATCGGGTAGGGAGAGTTTTCTGTTGTTGATCAGCACTTCCCTGAGGATGGAAGGCCCACAGAGTGAAACTCGGAAACTTTGGTGGTTGGAGGGGAGGCCAGCCTTCAGTGGGAGGGAAGACTCTGGTGTGCAGGGGGAAACAGAGACGAAAGACAGGGACGAGTGAGCTCTGATGAATTGCAGCCTCCTGGTTCCGGCTGTTCCCGAAGCCTACGTCTGCCTTGGAGCACAAGGAGATTAAATCAGTCAATCCTAAAGGAAATCAACCCTGAATAGTCATTGGAAGGACTGATGCTGAAGTTGAAGCTCCAATACTTTGGTCACCTGATGCGAAGAGCTCACTCATTGGAGAAGACCCTGATGCTGGGAAAGATTGAATGCAGGAGAAGGGGTGACAGAGGATGAGGTGGTTGGATGGCATCACTGACTCAATGGACATAAATTTGAATAAACTCTGAGAGACAGTGAAGGACAAGGAAGCCCGGTGTGCTGCAGTCCATGGGGTTGCAAAGAGTCAGACATGACTGAGCGACTGAACAACAGCAAATGGTTTGGTTGTTTAGCCTTTTAAAAAGCTATCATTTATCCTTTTGTTTAAGTCAATTTGACTCACTGAAAACCAAGTGACTCCCAGTGCATGTAAAACTATAGAGTTGTTCTTTTGAATGTGGCTTGGTTGATCATTATTAACCCTTTGGTCAACTCCATAAAGTTTCAACTTAACAAATCCATCTAGATGTGGCTCTAGAGATCACAGGCAGGGGGTATGCAAGGACTACTGCCAGTCCTCAGATGTATTTTGTTTGATTGGTATGGTGTTTAAAAAATCCAGTTTCTGTCATCTAATAATTGGAAGATTTAAATGGCACCTGGCCTTTTAGGTTCTCTTAGTGTATAAGGAGGTCTGGTAGCATTGGGCCCATGTTTCCACATGAAAACAGTTGGTAGACACAAAATAAGCAGCAGCTGCCCCCCCTTTCTTCATGGGCATGCACTCCAGTTTGTCGCAGACCCCACCGTTCTCTGTTGCTTTCCATCCCTGCCTCTTTCTTTGTTTATGTGACCTGCCTGCTTTTTGCAGGCATGTAGCTCCTGTTCGTATATGTGTGCTGTGCTTAGTCGCTCAGCCATGTCCAACTCTTAGCTCATCAGGCTCCTCTGTCCATGGGGATTCTCCAGGCAAGAAAACTGGAGTGGGTTGCCATGCCCTTCTCTAGGGGATCTTCCCAACCCAGGAATTGAAGCAAGTTCTCCCACATTGCAGGCGGATTCTTTACCATCTGAAAAGTTGGTAAAACTTTTCCATGAAGCAAAGTTCTTGTTTATATATAGACTTGTGAACTGTATGGCCTTCTCTGACCCAATCAAGCTTCAGGTTTCCAGAGGGAGACAAAAAAGATACTGCATATTGTGGTGGGAACAAAGGAAGTAATGTGGCTGAAAGCTCGCAGAAAGCCTAAAGCTCTCTGAAATCACAAAGCTATACAAATGAGAATCATCATCATCGTTATTAATAAGAACTGAAGGGACAGGAGACAGGGAAGTCGGCCCCCACTCCACCGCCACCCCTCAAGCCCAGAAGGGTATTTGCGCCAGCATGATGGCGTTTATCATCAACATTGACAGTTATTATTAAACCACGTCAACTTGCAAATGCAAAATGTTAACAAAATGAACTAAAATGAGCTGGCAGAAATAATATCTCGGCACTGCCTACCTTGAACTGTTCTTTCTGTAAATTGTTGTGACATTTCTCCAGGGCTCAGATCAACAAGGAAGAAAAGAAAGAACCCCTGTGGCTTGTTGAAGGTGTGACTTGTTATTCCAGCCAATGTCTTGGATGTCCCACTGTCCACTCCCCGCCTCCCTGCCACTGCTGATGTGGCGTCTTAGACTCTGGAGGCCATCCATCACTGGCCAACTCCCTCCCCCGGACACATTTATTATAAAGTGGGTGGAGTGTCTCTCGCTTTGTGCCTGTCTCCTCCCCACATTGACGCTGATTGACGACAATGTACCATTTTTAAGCTCAAAGTGCAGGCAGAGGTTTGATGAAATATCTTGCTGCGATCCACAAGTGGGCTGTACTTAGAAAACATGAAGGTTTTATATAACCCTGTGTGTCTGGCCGCCTCATGGCTAGTGACGCCAGAGTCTCTGTGGTGTCACTTCATGCACACCCAGGAGCGCTGTAATCTGATCACATCTCCCCAGTTTGTTTCTCCTCGTAGCCCCCTCCCTGCCATATTTATGAGTGTGCCCTGTGAGCTCATGCCTCCATGCTGTTCTTTTGTCTAAAACATCCTTCCTTCAAACACCTCATCTTTCCAGACTTTCTTTGATGATTAAGAAATTTCAGCACATACATCTTGTAATTCTGAAAATCATCTCCTAGTTCCCAGGACCCCAGAGGCAGCGGCATGGGTGCTTTGGAGAGAGAATCCCACGGGCTTGAGAATCCCCTGGCTCTGCCATTTACTGTGCCTTTTGGGGCAAGTTACTGACTTCTCTGAACCTCAGTTTCCTCAGCTGTAAAATGGGGATAGTAATAGAACCTAAATCTTGTTTTGAGGATTAAATGTGATGGATTAAATGTCATACTGTTTATAGATTGTACATCATGACAATGCCTGGCACATGATGAATGGTTAACAGGAGCAATTAATCTAGCTTTTGAGATGGATTGACCTGAGGCAGATACTGGAAACATTTTAAACTGAAATCTCATCTTTTGACTTCTTGACTCCCTTTCCCTAAAAAGCAAGTGCAGAGAAGGATCTAGCTGATTTAAGTTTTTGGTTAATCAAGGGCTTGTTACCTTCCGATGACTATGTGTTAAGATAAAGGCCAAAATCCTCAACATGGTTCACAGTGTCTCACATGGCTAAGGCCCTGATCATCCCTTTAGCCTCATATTCCACTTCTCACTCTCTGGGAGAGGCACACTAACACAGGGCCTGTTTGGACAGGCTGTGTTTTGTGCTCAACCACTTTAATCCATATTACCTATGCATCAACTCCTATTCATTCCTTAGAGTCCAGGCACATCCTCTGGAAGCCATCTGCAACTCCCTGTGTATCAAACCATATCTCTTCCCTACAGAGCACTTACTCTAGTTTCTGATCCATTTCATACCTGTTTCTGTGTTTCTTTGATCAGCATCTGCTTTTTCCACTGGATTGTGAGCTCCATGAGGGCAGGGACCAAGTCTGTGTGTTGCTTACAGTGGCATCCCCAGCACTTAACACAGCCACTGCCATGGTGGGCGTTCACGGAATAGTTTGTTGAGGTACAGATGAATAGATGACTGATGTTTTAAGAGCATGTGCAACCAAGATGTTTGCTTGGAACTACAAAGCCCTAAACTTGAAAAAGGAAGGACCAAGAGGTAACTCATTGGAAGACAGGAAATAACATGATGGAACTGGGTTGCTTCTGACATCTGAGAAATGGACCATGATGGAGGATTTGAGAAGGAAATGAGCTTGTCTAGTGCTCATGGTTAAATTGACTTCTAACTCGGGAACTGAGTTTTATTTGAGAGTAAGGCTCCTGCTGGTGATGAAGTTTCCATCCCTTGTAAACAGGGTGTTGATGGATGGGTGGCCTGACCCACCTTAGTGTTTTACAGGGTTTAAGGAGAATAGCCCTCACCTCCTAAGTTCCTGACTTGCTACCGAAAACACTCCTGAAATAAGCCAAGCATTTATTATCCCTGCCTGCCAATGCAGGAGGTTTAAGAGACATGGGTTTGATCCCTGGGTCAGGAAGATCCCCTGGAAGAGGGCATGGCAACCCACTCCAGTGGTCCTGCCTGGAAAATCCGGTATACAGAGGAGCCTGGCATGCCACAGTCGCAAAGAGTCGACACAACTGAAGTGACTTAGCATGCATACGCATCGTGAATAGAAAATGCTCAGGAAAGCAAGTGCCTTCTTCCTCCCACAAGGCTTGATGTGACAGTGTTAGCCTTGTTCCAGGAGGTTGGGAGTCCCAGAACTGCAGAGTGTCTGATTTAAGTTGTGAACAGGGGCTTTGGGAAGGATGGTGAGGCCAGGAGACAATGGTGCAAACAGAGGCATGGACTCGTGGAGCCCTTGATGTGACCCAGATGCTCATCAGGAGATTTTGGGTGGGGAGTATGTGTAAGGACCTCAAAGGTAGGATTGTCCTGATGAGAATCTGGAAGGTATGGTCTTGGAACCACTGAAATTTTCATTTACTCATTCAGCAAGTGTTTCTTTTTTTTTTTTTAATTTAATTTTATTTTTAAATTCTACATAATTGTATTAGTTTTGCCAAACATCAAAATGAATCCGCCACAGGTATACATGTGTTCCCCATCCTGAACCCTCCTCCCCCCTCCCTCCCCATACCATCCCTCTGGGTCGTCCCAGTGCACCAGCCCCAAGCATCCAGTGTTTCTTGAGTGGCTAACATGTGTCAGGTGCCGGACTAGGTGGTGGGAATTGAAAGGAACATCAACATGGCATTCCCACATACGTGTGTAAAGTGTACAGAGAGGAGTAAAGTGCACAGAGAAGGAGCCCGACATGGTGCAGCCAGAGAGATCAGTATTCATCCCCTTTCCAGGATCTGTGGTTGGTAGTTATTCCCATGTTTCCACATCTCTGGAAGGGGGTAGAGAGCTAAATTTTTTGTGAAACCTTTTGTCCATACAGATGATTGTTGCAAAGATATGCTGATGCCCTTTAATACATATGTGACTAGTTGAAAGTCAGCAGTTTATGCTGCCGTTTCAATAAAACTAGCTCCACCACCATTGACTCTAACTTTGTTATATTATCAAGGAAACTTTCCTCAGGGCTTTGGGGTATGTTTAGTGCTCCTTCAATCACATCGTGGTCCTCGGAGGACCAACAGGTAGGCTAACGTTTATTGCTTCTTTTTTTAATTACCTCAGGGAAATGATAGCAAAGCGTTGGGAAGGGAGACTTTTCATATACATTGAAACGAGTCACACTTGGAAGATGGCACTTTTATTTACCTTACAAATGAAGTGGATATGGTGTGAATGAGCTGAAGGGCTCTGCAGATCAGCAAACTCAAACCAGACAGAGAACCTTCTGAATGGGTAGGATTCTGTTACACTTAGCATCTTTCATTTTTCTGTGTCAGGGAGTCTGGAGTTGGAAAGTACCCATGGCCAATCCCAATTAGATTTCATTGCAAGAAAAATGTGTTTTTAATCCATTAGGCCCAAAGTCATTCTAGGATCTTCAAATTTTTCAAGGGTCTACAAAAATATCTGAGACTTGGAAAAAAATTATTGTCTCCAAAATGCAAAGAGAAAGCAGCGAAGTTGAAATTAATGAATATTTAAAAAACTTCTCCCACAGTGTGCTACTTTGTCAATATTGCTAATTGTTAAATTTCGTGTTCATAGAGATTTCATTACATCTGAAAACGCTGGTAGATTAAAATTTCCCACTTTCAAAAGCCTCTGAGTATGTAAATTGCCAAGAAATCACATCCAATCAGAAATTAAATAAGTCACTTATTGCCAAATAATTTCAGAAGCAAAATTTAGAAATTTTCTCAAAAATGTTTATAGCAAAAGAGCCACTTAATGTAAGATGTAGGAAAATGTGTAATATGATTGAAATGCTGTCTAGTGAGGCCTCGCAAAGTAGGTGTGTTTCAGGCCTATGAAATTCTCTAAAAGGCCTTGACATTCATCCTCCTCCCTTACCCACCTGTAAAATAGATTAGAGAGAAGGTATTTTTCATTTTTATTTTTATTGGCATATAGCTGCTTTACAGTGTTGTGTTCGTTTCTGCTGTATAGCAAAGTGAATCAGCCATGCATATGCATGTATCCCCTATTCCTTGAATTTCTTCCCCATTTAGGTCATCACAGAGCGTTGAGTCGAATTCCTGTGCTTTACATCATTAGTTATCTGTTTTATACACAGTGTAAATCTCCTGATCCATCCCACCCATCTTTCTCCTTTTGTGTCCATACGTTTGTTCTCTATGTCTGTGTTTCTATTTTTGCACATAAGTTCATCCATACCATTTTTCCAGATTCCACACACATGTGTTAATGCATTTGTTTTTCTTTTTCTGACTTGCTTCTCTCTGTATGATAGTCTCTTGGTCCATCCACATCTCTGTAGATGGCACAATTTCGTTCTTTTTATGGCTGAGTAATATTCCATGGTACCTGTATGTACCACATTGACAGAGGATATTTTCCATGGTGGCTCTTTTGTGAAGTGTTTAAGCTTTATGGTGGATTAGGTTCCTGTTCAGTAAATATTCATTCTCTCTCTCTTTACCTCATCAATGCTCAGTGAGGTCATGTGACTTTGCCCTGATGAGGGCCGCAGGGTGCTCCCCCACCTTTTGACTGTTGAATTGGCCATGTGATATTTTTTGGCCAATAATATGTGAAGGGAACTAACTCTAGTAGATGCTTGAACTGTGCTTCTGTGGTCAGGCTTGCCCTCTGTGCTCCTGCCTTCTCCTCGAGAACAGCATGCCTTAGTCACTGGTCCAAGAAAAATGAGAGATGCACAGGGCAGAGTTACCCAGCATGACTTCAGACCTATAGCCTCAAGCAAAGGTGCCCCATCTAACCCACAGAATAATGAATGAGAAGGAAACACTTGCCCAGAGCTTACAGTTGTTTGTTTCACAGCACAACTGTGGCCGTAGCTGACTGATACAAGCTCCTACACACAGTGGCACTTACTCATGTTTCTGATGCAATAATCAGTTGTTATTTTCAACCATATTGCTAAGAGCTGGGTGTCTTCAACCATACTGCAAGGCTCATAACTCTAAAAATTTGAAGTTCAGCTACTCATTGGCATATATACACTACCATGTGTAAAATAGCTAGCTAGTGGAAAGCTGCTGTATGGCACAGCGAGCTCAGCTCAGGGCTCTGTGATGACCTAGATGGATAGTATGGGGGTGGGTGGGAAGAAGGCTCGAGAATGAGGGGATATATGTATATATATATAGCTGATTCACATTGTTGTACAGCAGAAACTAACATAACATTGTAAAGCAATTCTAATCCAGTTAAAAATAAATTTAAAAAAGTTCAGCTACTTTTCACATGCTGTTCCCTCTGCCTGAAAAGTTTGCCTCCCTGCACTTCATGTGGATGGCTCTTTTTCATCTTTGTCTCTGGCTTTAAATCTTATTTCCTTGGAATGACCTCCTCTGATAAATTATTTAAGTGCCATCTGTGGTGGAGCCTGCAATTTGCATATTCAAACATTCACATTCCCTTTTCTTCTCTGAAATAAAACTGAATTTTTTTGTTGTTTTGGAAAAAAATCTCAAACTTAAGAGAAAAGGCTCAACAACAGTCCAGTAGCCTCTCCTACCCACCAAATCATTTGTGAATAAATTTCTGATGTGCTGCATCTTCATCTTAGAGAGTCAGGTTGGCTGAGGTCATTTTGGAACCCAAGTAGTCTGACTTAAAGAACTTCAGCTCTTAACCTCCATGCTAAACTGCCTCTGAGCAGCTCAGGCCTAATGAATTTTCACGTCTGGTGGTGTTTCATAGTTTACAAAGAGCTTTCACATCTTGATATTATTTGGTCCCACAACAGCTCTGTGGAGCAGGTAAGGCAGATATTGTTAACCCCCAAATGGAGATGAAGGTACTAAGGACTAGAAAGATTAAAGAACATGCCCAAGGGGACCCACCCACGAATAGCAGATCTTCATGAGAACTGTGATCTTCTCTTTATTAGTATCTTTGGAAAAGGTTTGCCCTGTATTTTAGACACTCGTAGCATTTCAGAAGCGCGTAATACCACAAGCTGACATTATGATACTCATTACTTTGTTAGAATGTAATCCTCACCCAGGATTTTGGTCTTATTCCTGTTTGACGAGGCCAGCAGGCCAGGAGGTGACTGCCATTGAGAAGGCATCTTGTTACTTCAGCTCCCAAGAGGAAGAGATGTGCTTTGCCATGCATGGCCACATGTGGCAGTACCAGGGTCAGTCAGGAGGTAGACGGAGCAAAGGGAAAGTGTGGACTTGACCATGTAGTGTGGTTTCCGTGGCCCAGCTAGGGGGTGTCCTGAGAAAGTTTAGGACTGGATGATTTGCATAATTTTGGCAGTCTCTGGGTTATAGGCGTGGTGGCTGGTTGTCTGATGCCTGACCTTGGTGTGATTTAGGGCAGAGGATAGAGTCCCAGACAGCAGGAGTCTGAGGAAAGGAGGGGCATGGGGATGCAGCTTGGGGATGGGCTGGTTTGCATTCAAAGGCATGTTCAAAGTCAAGTTATTTTCCTTTCTAGGAACTAGCTAGCCCTGGGAGGGGCAGTCGGTCCCTGGGTCCAAAAGGCCCCAAGATGTCAAAGCATCAGAAAATATAGAAGGAAAACAAAAAACAAAAACAAAAACAACAACCCATGGTGAATAGAGTTTCCAGATAGGAAGTGGAGGCTCAACAGATAAAGGAGTTGGCCTTGGTTGTCTGGCTTCTGCCCTCCTGGTGGCATGGTGTTGCTGAACCACAACTCAGATGTGGCAGAGGTTCTGTGTGCACTGAACCACGTCACAGCTGGCTGGCTAGGGGAGAGGAAGGTCCAGTCATTGAATCTCCCCAAGCAGAGAGCAATGTGAATCAGGACAATCTCCTAAACTGGGAGTTACCATGAAGAAAGTGTAAAGTGCAAGCAATTACAAAGGCATTCCACCATGGTTCTTGCAAGAGATTGAGCCAGTCTTTGTAATTGCGGATTCACAAGGATATTGCAAAGAGTTCCCGTTGTATTAATTAAAACTGGCTGCTTCTTTGTGACTGGGTCCCGCTAACACCAAGAAAACTGACTGTTACCTATCTTCCCTGGATTGTGGAAGGGTTCAATGTCATCACAGACAACCGCAGTCATGACGTCAAGAAACAGAAAATCTGCAGACAACTGATTTTCATTCATTGGAGTTGCATGTTTAGTGAAAACATGATGGAGATTGTCCTTACTTCCTGGTCAGTCCCTTGTGTGGACTGTCTTTGCTCTGCCAGTTGTTCTGGGAATAGGACACAACAAAAGCTTTTCTGACACAAGCAAGCCTGCCATCCCAAGATCCCTGGTGCCACAAGGGATTTCTGGGGAGAAGGTGCATCAATTTGCAAAAAGAACTGTGATAATTTTCTAGTAGGATGCGGAGAGAGGCCACATGGCATAGTCCTTAAAAGCTTGGGCTCTCTCATCAGACTGCTGAGTTTCAGATCCTGCTTCTGCCACTTATTCGCATGTAATCTTGTGAGATGTGCTCATATGTGCAAGAGTTGGCTGTGTGCATACCCCAACTCCTTGTTCAGTGACGTCATGTGGGTGGTTTGAAATCAGCCTGGGCGGGAGGATTTACACCATGGCGATGGGCAAACACTGCACATCAGAGTTTAAATTTTTTTTCCAGAGAGTCCGTCGTTAAAATGCGCACCAGCATACGACCAGATGTGTTCCTCACTGTTTCCCACACTTTCCCTTCAGGATTAAATGCCAGTTGTCCAGAGTGGTCACTTGCTTGATAATTCACCCTCTCTTGGCTGCTTTCTCTCCCCTGTCTCCCTTCCTCTTGATTCTTTTACCTCCAGAATAGAGTACTCGTGTGTGGACCTCAGGGTCTGTTTCTGGGGAAATCCACACTAAGGCTGGATTTAAAACCAGGCCTGTCAGACCCTGAATCCCCACGTGTTTCACCAATACCCACCACCTCTCGTGTCTTCCTCATTTTCTCAGGGCGACAAACGTCCTCTGGGTGTGGAGGGGCCTCTGAGGAGTGAGGCAAATGAATTATGTTGATGCAATTAGCTGGCAATTAAGAAGTTATCCTTCTTACATTAAAGGTTGAAATAATTAGATATAACATGAGGAAATCTAATTTACTTAGTAAATTATTCTTTATATAAAGAAATGATTTTAAAGCCTAGTCATGGTTTCCATAAAACTTGTAGGCACCAAGATGGATTTTATTGCTCTCCTGTGTACTGATCCGCATCATGCTTCCATTTCATGCTTGTTAGAATTTAGTGTTTATGGTTTCTAACTCTGTTGAAAGACCGGTTTGAATATTCAGGGGCCTCACCAGGTGGTTTAACAGATTTGACACACTGATGGTGTTGGTTGCAAACTAAAGAGGCCCTCAGAGAGATGTTAGGTGCACACTAATAGACCCTCAGCTGAAAAGGGGCTGAAGCAAGAAGAGCTGACTTACAGTCCTTACCTGAAAGAACTTTGGGACCTTACCTGATAGCCTTTTGGGACTTTTGTTCACAAGTGAAATTCAGCTCAAATGGGCCCTAATGTGTTAGGAAATTGGAAAAGAAAAAGAACTTCGTGGGACTTCCCTGGTGATCCAGTGCTTAAGAATCAGCCTTCGAATGCAGGGGACTTGGATTTGATCCCTGGTGCTGAAGCTGAAACTTCCAGTACTTTGGCCACCTCATGCGAAGAGCTGACTCATTAGAAAAGACTCTGATGCTGGGAGGGATTGGGGGCAGGAGGAGAAGGGGACGACAGAGGATGAGATGGCTGGATGGCATCACTGACTCAATGGACGTGAGTCTCAGTGAACTCCGGGAGTTGGTGATGGACAGGGAGGCCTGGCGTGCTGTGATTCATGGGGTCGCAAAAAGTCAGACACGACTGAGCGACTGAACTGAACTGAACTGAACTGAACAGGGGACTAAGATCCCTCATAGTGTAGGGCAACTAAGCCCGCATGCCATAATATAGACTCAGCACATCCAAAATTAAAAAAAAAGAATTTCATGTTTCAGGAAATTGTAAAGTTCAAGGATGTAGATTTGGCCTCAGGCATGACTGAATCAGGGCTTTCCTGCTAGAGAAGTCTCTTTCTTTCTGTAGATGATAAACTTCATAAGGACGGGCACTTTCTTTATTCCATTCACGGCAGTATTCTCCATCATATAGGACAGAGCCTGGAATGGAGTAATCATAACAACAAATATTTCCATAGCGCTCTGTAAGGAGATAGCAGTGTTATAAGTGATCTACACATAGCAACTCAAAATCCTCTCAACCCAATAAAGTAGGTAATTATTAACGATGTTCCTTACTTTTCTTCATGGGGAAACTGAGGACAACCCTCAGAGTCCACTAACCCACTCTCAAATTCATCTAGCCTGGAGATTTGATGGTCCTGATCAAAACATACTTCCCTTGGAGTCTTTAAAGTTAGACAAAAGGATATTCAAAATTGAGCCTGTCTTGGTAACAGAAAATCTGAGATGCCTAGAAATGACTAGTATTTCTCTGTGCATGCTAAGTTGATTCAGTCACATCCAACTCTGACAGCAGCAGGAGGAGCACTGGAACCATGCAGTAATTATAAACACAGGCTCCTCTGTCCATGGGATTCTTCAGGCAAGAATACTAGAGTGGGTTGCCATTTCCTCCTCTAGGAAATGGGGATCTTCCTGACCCAGAGATTGAACCCTCATCTCTTACGTCTCCTGCATTGGCAAGTGATTTCCTTACCACTAGTGCCACTTGGGAAGCCCAATATTTCTCTGTAGATATCATAACGAATTTATCACTTTGGCAGAACTAGATGCAGGCTTTGTGGGACCTGATGCTTACACAATTTGGGGATCTTTCTGTGGGAAGAAGAATACAAAATTATGAGTATAAAATTAAACACAAATGGGAATGTTTGTTTGGAATGAGAAAAGTAATTAAGACACAGATCTGGAGCCTTTGGTTATTTAAATTCCATTCTTCTGAGCTCTCTTTAGGTGATGAGTCAGAAGTGTGGACCTGAACTTGCAGCCCAACTTGAGTGTATGAAGTTCGGAAAGACACAGTTCAGTCTGTGACACCATGGATGGCTGAAGAGGGCACCATGCTGCCCCTGACCGTACTGAAACTGGCTGGTCTTGGACAGGGCTCCTGCTCCCCACACCTTTCGCCTTGTGATGGTGACCGGATTGGTGCCCACCTGAGCTCTTCATCCTTCAGTCTCCGATTCTCCGACTTCCCCAGCACCCTGAAAGAGATCATATATCTGTGTTATAAGGCAGTGGTGAAAAATGTGGGCTCCAACCAGTCCATTCTGAAGGAGATCAGCCCTGGGATTTCTTTGGAAGGAATGATGCTAAAGCTGAAACTCCAGTACTTTGGCCACCTCATGTGAAGAGTTGACTCATTGGAAAAGACTCTGAAGCTGGGAGGGATTGGGGGCAGGAGGAGAAGGGGACGACAGAGGATGAGATGGCTGGATGGCATCACTGACTCAATGGACGTGAGTCTGAGTGAACTCCAGGAGTTGGTGATGGACAGGGAGGCCTGGCGTGCTGCGATTCATGGGGTCACAGAGTCAGACACGACTGAGCAACTGAACTGAACTGGGCTTAAATTTAGACTCTGCCCCTTATTAGCTGAGTGACCCTGGGCAAGTCATTTCACTTCCTCTAACCTTATCTTCCCTTTTTGTAAATTAGAGATTAATGTAAGTACCTGCTACCCACATTGTAGAAAGACTTAGGTGGATTAATGAGCATTAATTAATGCTCACTGATTGCTAGCTACTATTAATAGAATTATTTTGGTTTCGAGGGGCAGAAACTCATTAGCAGTAATTTAGGCAATAAAAGGGGCAATTTGTTGACTCCAGTACCAAAACTGGGAAGGGCAGGGGTGTAGTTGAGCAGGAGGAGCACTGAAACCATGCGATAGATTGTCCCCATGCCTCAGATGTCTGTTTTCACTGCGGGGGTTTTGTTTGCTGAGTGCCTTTCCACACTTGGCTAGAACCGAGACTCTGACAACCTTTCCTGCTTCAGGATGAAAGAGATGCTCTCATGTGGTTACTGTGTGAAAAATCTAAGGGAAGGACTCAACTCTGATGGGCTCAGTTTAGGTCACGTGGTCACTCACATGGCCAGGTCAGGGGCCAACGTGCAGGTTCTATTAAAGCTTCTTAGAGCTGGGTAAATAAAAATAATGGGTGTCTCCTGTGTCATCTGAACGCTGTCTGTACTGAGCCTGGCACTTGGTAGAAATTAAATTCCCCCTTTTCCTTTTTCATCCTGATCCTCATGCCCACCGTCTATTATACAAAAGAGGAATCCAAAAGAAAGTCACCCTGCCTAAGGGAGCTGAGTAGTGAGGAAAACAACCTCTTCTGTGACCTGAGGTAGGAACGATGGCTTAGGCTGGTGTGGGCTCCTTATAAAATCTACTCAAGACTCTGGTCAGACAGATTATATTTCTTCCTGAAGACAAGACAGATTCCAGGCAGTGATTCACGTTTATGTTTGGAGAGCTAATTGGGAATAGGTATGAATAGTCTTGGCAATTGTTAATGCCCTTTGACCCATCAAATTTCTAGTGTGGCAGGAGCCGTGTATGTGCTTAGTCGCTCAGTTGTGTCTGACTCATTGCAACCCTTTGGACTGTAGCCTGCCGGCCTCCTCTGTCCATGGGATTTCCCAGGCAAGAATACTGGGGTGGGTTGCCTTTTCCTGCCCCAGGGATCAAAACCACATCTCCTGTGTCTCCTGCATTGCATGTGGTCTGCTGAGCCACTGGGAAAGTCCTCAGGAACAACAAAGGGCCTGAACTGTTGTTCTACATACAAGCTAACAAGTTACCCTGTTAGCTTGTTTCATTGATGTGGGCAGAAGGCATGAAATTCCTGGGTCAGAGACAAAAGACTTCATTATTCATAGCACAGCAGGAAGCTTGTGCTTCACCTTTGTGCTCATTATCCTGGACCCGAAAGCTCCTCAAGGATGACATGGAAGTGAACCCAGGTGGCTGCCTTGCATGTAGCGGATTTGCATCACAGTTGAGGAATCCCAATCACTTCATACAGGGGCTGTCCAACCTTTGCTCTTTACAGTCCTGGTCAGCCAACAAATCTGCTTTCTGTCCTGTTATCTCTCTCTTCCAGTGCTGTTGGCTATACAGACATCCTTATAAAGATAGATGGGAACAAAAGCTGGTAAAGATGTGCAGTCATGTGAGAGATGCATGGAGAATTGTCTCCCAATAAAGAGAACATTTCCTAAGGAAAATATATCTGACTATAACATAACATTAATTCATAAACAACTTGAAGATCCAATATTAGGTGGGAGGTTAAGCATACTGTTGTTGGAAATAGTCTTCTGTTTCTAAAAATGTTCTGAAGCTCTTGGAATGGCAAGTGAAAATGTTCAACTTAAAGCATAAGGTGAAAAGTTCAGGCTGCAAAGTTGAATATATATTTTTGTTGACTATGTAGAACAATCTATTATGGAAAACAATTGGGAAGGAGATTTGGTAGTCTTTCTCTGGGCAGTGAGTCTAGGGGTAATTGGTTTTTTTTTTTCATTTTGAATTAAACTTTTCAGTTTTCTATAATGAAAATGTATTATTATTTTCTATAATAGGGGGAAAAAAAACCAAGATAAACTATTTTTGAAAGTAGTGCCCAGCATCCATAATTTGGCAAAAACAAGGGAAGAAAGCATGAAATAAGCAGGGAAAAAAAGGTTTCAGTTAAATTAGATGTCCAATTAAGCGATTTGCTTGGCTGCAAAATATCTTTTTGACAGACAATTAGTTCTGGGCAAGTCAAATGTTTCAACAGTATGTTCTTATGGGACAATTAAAGTAATTCATATTTGATGTGCAGAAGTGTTGTGGTAATTGGGAAACTTTCTAGAGTGGCAGTTGAAGCTGGGCTCCTTGTATTTTGTTTTCCTTCCTAGAAGTTGTCTTGACTGGAGAAGAAGTTAAGTCACTTCCTTGAAAAGTCAGTCATCTAGCTAGATCTGCTAAGGGGGCTGGTGGATTGAGTGTAGAGTGTGGATTGAGTGTGAAGTTGTATTCAGATCAGACTCCCAGGATCAATATTAATAGCATTAATTATAGTATCAACTATATAAATCGTGACAACAGTTATGTAATGCCTATTTTAAGTGTTTATGCTGTGCCAGATATTGCATTAAGCACTCTGTGTATTTTCTAATTTCTGCAACTGTCCAATTAAATAGGTATGATTGGGCTCTCCCTATTACAGATGGGTAAACTGAGGGCCAGAGAGGTTAGGGGACTCGTCCAAGGTCCTACAAACATCAAGTGATATTGCTGGAATCTGAGTCCAGTCAACCTGATCCTTGAGTTCTTGTTCATATGCTCCCAGACTTAGGTGCTGGAATTTCTTGGAAAATAATAACATTGTATACTTTTCTCTCTACTTTCCTGGATAAGAAAATCTGACTTTCTTCCTAAAGCAAGTAGGGTATTGTATTTGCTCCGTTTGGAAGAGGCTGAAGCACAGAATGAATAGGAATGCCCTAGGCACATAGTGAAAGAACAGGAAAATTCCATTTTTAAGATAGCAGGAATTTTATTTCTATACTCTCTGTAAATTTAAATTGATAATGTCTTTTATATTCCATGAAATTGGGTGAGAGGTAAGGTGGTATATGAGCAAAACTCTTTCAGTTACATGCTATTGTTCCATGCAACTTCAAAACCCACAAATAGGCTTGAATTTCAGGTATGGCTGGATCCAGGTGCTTAAATGATGTATTTTGGAATCTCTCTGATCTCTAGCTCTCAGTTCACTTTTTGTCTATGTTGGCTTCATTCTCAGACAGGCTCTTTTCTGTGTCCTCAACAGCTCTTGGGGCTTCCCTGGTGGCTCAGACGGTAAAGCATCTGCCTGCAGTGCGGGAGACCCGGGTTTGATCCCTGGGTTGGGAAGATCCCCTGGAGAAGGAAATGGAAACCCACTCCAGTACTCTTGCCTGGAAAATTCCGTGGACTGGGGAGCCTGGTAGGCTACAGTCCATGGGGTCGCAAAGAGTCGGACACGACTGAGCGACTTCACTTTCTTTTCAACAGCTCTTGACTTACCCCTTACCAGGGTAGTAATCCCAGGTGGAAGGGAACTTATCATTGCTAGGAGACTTGACAGAAGCCCTGGGGCTGATTCTCATCAGGCCATAAGAGTCATGTGCCTATCTCTGAACCAGTTATTCTGACTATGGAATTGAAGATGGTTCTTGGTCAGTCCAGGTCATGTGCTCACCCTGAGTCCCAGGGAAAGGTATCAGTCCTACTAAACTATATGCATGAACAGTGAAAGAAGGATTGTTCCACAAAAGAAAACACAAATGTTGTGACCAGCAAAGGAGGATGGATGCCGACTGGCAGAAATAATGGTTTGTGTCTGTGGCCAGCCAAAAATATCAGAAAGGAATATATAGGGAATAAGAAGAGTTGGTGTCTATTTCTGGCTCTGCTGCTAACTGGCTGGAAGACTGTCATCAATTACTCACCATCTCTGGGTCTCAAGTCCCCTATCTATAAAAGGGGCTGGGCCAGGGGTCTGATGTTAATTTGATTTGTGGGTAGCAGGCATTCAACAAGCAAAACGTTCTCCTTGTTGCCTTACAGCTCTCCTTTAGAATTTCAGCTTCCGTTGCTAGTCAAAGATGATTGTTCTTAATGTTAGAAAAAGTCATTTTATTAAACCAGGTATGTACACAGGTAGTTGAAATCAGCACTTGCAAGGTTTTCTGTCAGCTTCATTTCTTGAGGTTTGAGATTAGGGCGTGCCTTGTTTGATTATTATTTTCAGTCATGATGTCTCATCTGCTCCTGGGGAGAAGGCATAGCATCTACAATAGCAAATCTGATCCACAGATGTTAAGTGGCAACTGGCCAGTTATGTTGGAGTTTTTGCTGCTGGTCTGCATCTAAAGGATAATTTGTTTAGTTTTGGTTGTTTTAGTCATAGGGAGAAAGGAAAGGAGGGAAAAGGTTTCAGAGGAAGGACAGCTAACCTTTATGGAGTTCCTTAATAGCTGATTTCATTTTTACTATCACCCCAGGTGACAGTATCTTCATGTTACAGGTGAGGAAACTGACCTTAAGAGATGCTGGATTGTTAGCACATCAGATTTATGTCCTTTATTGACAGCCATTCAGCAAATGTCTACTAAGCTCTCATTATGATCCAGGTGCTATTCTAAGTACTGGCAGCGCAGCAGTGTCAAGAAAGACATGTTCCCTTCACGTAGAGAGCTCACAGAGTAGTTGGGGAGACAAACAATAAATAGGTCAGTATATAAAGATTTCCAAGAGGAAGAAGTATTCTGAATAAATGAGCACTGGAAACACTGTGATGGAGAATGTCTAAGGTGGGAAGTGCCATTAGATGGGGTGACTGGGGAGGGCAGCTGGGAGAATTTGAGCTGAGACTTAAATTAGGGGAAGGAAACAGAAAGCAACAATTCAAGAAGCAACAGTTAGAACTGGTCATGGAACAACGAGCTGGTTTCAAATGGGGAAAGGAGTATGTCAAGGCCTGTATATTGTCACCCTGCTTGTTTAACTTACATGCAGAGTATATCATACAAAGTGCTGGACTGGATGAATCACAAGCTGGAATCAAGATTGCCAGGAGAAATAGCAACAACCTCAGATATGCAGATGATACCACCCTAATGGCAGAAAGCAAAGAAGAACTATAGAAACTCTTGATGAAGGTGAAAGAGGAGAGTGAAAAGCTGACTTAAAACTCAAATTCAAAAAACAAAGATCATGGCATCAGGTCCCATCACGTCATGACAAATAGATGGGGAAAAAGTGGAAACAGTGACAGACGTAATTTTTTTGGGCTCCAAAATCAGTGCAGATGGTGACTGAGGCCATGAAATTAGAAGACCCTTGCTCCTTGGAAGGAATGCTATGACAAACGTAGATAGTATATTAAAAAGCAGAGACATCACTTTGCCAGTCAAAGCTATAGTTTTTCAAGTAGTCATGTGTGGATATGAGAGTTGGACCATAAAGAAGTCTGAGCACCAGAGAATTGATGCTTTTAGACTGTGGTGCTAGAGAAAACTCTTGAGAGTCCTTCGGACAACAAGGAGATCAAACCAATCAATCCTAAAGGAAATCAACTCTGAAAATTCATTGAAAGGACTGATGTTAAAGCTGAAGCTCCAATACTTTGGCCACCTGATGTGAAGAGCCAACTCATTGGAAAAGACCCGGATGCTGGGAAAGATTAAAGGCAGGAGGAGAATGGGACAACAGAGGATGAGATGGTTGGATGGCATCACCAACTCAATGCACATGAGTTTGAGAAAACTCTGGGAGATAGTGAAGGACAGGGATGTCTGGCATGTTGCAGTCCATGGGGTTGCAAAGACATATACACAACTGATCAACTGAACCACAACAAAATCAACAGAATGATGGCCTAGGGAAAGATGTCCCAGTGGCGAGTAGAGCAAGTGCAAAGGCCCTGAGACCGAAATAAGCTTGGAACAGGAAGAAGGGCACCAGGGCTGGAGGAGATCTAGTGACAAAGGGTGGTGAGCAGTGATGTTAGGAGACTCGGGCAGGGTCCAAATCACACAGCTCTGGGAGGCCAGGGGAAGGGATAGTTAAGAGAAGGTCATTATTATTCTCTTCATTTTTTTAAAAATAGATTTTTGAGCATTAATGTGGCAGCATATTAAAAAGCAGAGACATTACTTTACTGACAAAGGTCCATATGGTCAAAGCTATGGTTTCTCCAGTAGTCATGTATAGATATGAGAGTTGGACCATAAAGAAAGCTGAGCACCAAAGAATTGATGCTTTTGAACTGTGGTGTTGGAGAAGACTCTTCAGAGTCCCTTGGATAGCAAGGAGATCAAACCAGTCAATCCTAAAGGAAATCAACCCTGAATATTCATTGGAAGGACTGATGCTGAAACTGAAGCTTTAGTACTTGGGCTACCTGATGCGAAGAATTGACTCTTTGGAAAAGAACCTGGTGCTGGGGAAGATTGAAGGCAGGAGGAAAAGGGCGTGACAGAGGACGAGATGGTTAGAAGGCATCACTGACTCGATGGACATGAGTTTGAGCAAGCTCCGGGAGTTGGTGATGGGTAGGGAAGCCTGGAGTGCTGCAGTCCGTGGGGTTGCAAAGAGTTGGACACGACTGAGTGGCTGAACTGAACTGAACTTTACACTTTGTAACTTTCATCCACTCTAAGTATACAATTCAGTGATTTTTAGTTGTTGATATCTAGAATTTATGACTATTACCAATGTCCAGTTTTAGAACATTTCCACAGTCATTTTCATTCCTTCAGTTTTGCTTGTTTAGTCTTTACATCCCAAAGCTTATTATTAGAATAAAAAAATAATTTTTTCAGGTTTTATTGAGAGGTAGTGATATACAACATTGCTTAAGTTTAAGGTGTACAGCAAACTTGAGGAGACAGTGAAGGACAGGGAAGCCTGGTGTGGTGCAGGCCATTGGGTTGCAAAGAGTTGGACACAACTGAGTAACAACAGCAGCAAAGAATAGATAGCATAACGATTTTATTCACTTATGTATTCAGCCTGAATTCATAAGTCCAGGACATATGTAATCAGTCCTGAATATTCATTGACGGACTGATGCTGAAGCTGAAACTCCAATACTTTGACCATGTGATACAAAGAACTGACTCATTGGAAAATACTCTGATGCTGGGAAAGATTGAAGGCAGGAGAGGAAGGGGACAACAGAGGATGAGATGGTTGGGTGCTTCGCTGACTCAATGGACATGAGTTTGAGCAAGGTTCTGAAGTTGGTGATGAACAGGGAAGCCTGGTGTGCTGCAGTCCATGGGGTCGCAAAGAGTCGGACATGACCAAGCGATGGAACTGATGGATTCAGCCATGTTGCTTACATATTCTTTCATCCCAGGAATGAATTCTTTTGACGTGCTGAAAAAAACCAGTTGTTTGAAAATGGAAGGGTCAGTCCAAGCACTTCAGTTGCAAGGTATTTTCACTCCATTCAATTTGGATCTTAAAACCACTCTTAAGAGGTGAATATCACTAGCTCCATTTTATAGGTATGGGTGGTTGTGCAGAGGGGTTAATTAACCTGTCTGAGATCACACAGCAAGTGGCTGAGAAACCAGGATGTAAATCTAGTTAAGGGCTCCTGACTTCAAGGTCAGCGCTTTCTTCTCCATAGCTAACTACTGTATTGCTGATTTCTGCTCATTTTAAATTAACCAGTTGATTTCTGACAAAACAGCTTCTCATGACCTTTCTCTGCCTCATGGGGCCCAACCAGACACCATCAAGGCTGTCGACGAAACGCTCAGCTGCAGAGTTTGTATAAGTTCCTCTAAAAATAGATCCCCCACCGTGTCTGCACAGGAGATAGGATGCTGGGAAGATGGGATTCGGAAAATAAACAGAAGCAGGCCATCACTGAGGCTCTCTTGCACTCAAGGAGTGTTGGTGGGAAAGTTCAGATCATCTTTTTTGGGAAAAAGTTCTTTTCTGTAGGCACTGCAGTTATTCCAGGGCCATGTGCATGGCCCTCGTTCAATTAGCAAATGAACAAAGTTCATCACGCTGTATGGAGCCCTGTGAGATTCGAGTTCTTTGGGTTGACATATCCCCGAGGTGGGCAATCAGTGTGGGAATCTCTGCGGTGGGGAGGACCCAGAACTGGGAGCTGGGTTAGAGTCAGACCTGAAGAGCCAGAGTTTGGGGAATGTCAATGACTGGAGGCTGAGTGTTGAAAGCTGACTTTACAAGATGTCGTGTTAGTGAGTTCCTCTGAGAAACAAGCTCTAGTATGCGATCAGAGACACATGATTTTTATTAGGAGAAATACCTGTGACAGGAAATGGGGAGGGAGCCTGGAGAGGTGGGGAGAGCCCCAGACGGCATAGCAAGTCCAACCTCCAGTGAAGGATGGAGGGAGGGAAGTCGGGTGGCATCCCCACAGGGGAGTCCTCAAGCCATCTTTGGGGACAGGACTCTTGTCTCTGAGGAAGGAGTGTCCCTGCTCTGCTCAGTCACCCCAGTGAGCGGCCTGTGGAAGCAAACAGATTTCGGAGCACAGCAGCCCCTGGTCAGTCTCATCCCCCATAGTGGAGGTCTGCGAGACTCCTCCTCAGAGCCACCGTGTGATGACCCGTGTGGCACAGGGCTGGTGGGAACATTGGTTGACTCACCATTTACATTAAAAAAGCGAGTTGCCAGCATGCAGTAATCTGTATATTTTACATTTAAAATACCTGGACCTTTTGCTTCTCTTTAAAAACTAGTGGCAGCCTGGCAACATTCAGCTTCCATTTCCACAAGTCACTCAAAATGGAATCCTTGCTTCGAAGAGGCATGCATTCTCCAGTTTGCCTCAGACCCCACCCAGCCCTGTCGTCCTTTCTCCAGCCTTCTTCATTCATTTGTGCTACATATCTGCGTGCTCAACCCCCCCCCCCCAACCCCTGCCCCATGGGCATATAAATTGGCAACCCTTGCCTTAAAGATACCTGAAAAGACCTCCCTAGTGGTACAGTGGACAAGAATCCACCTGCCAATGCAGGGGACACGGGTTCGACCCCTGGTCTTTGAATATCCCACATGCCATGGAGCAACTAAGCCCATGAGCCACAACTACTGGGCCTGTGCTCTAGAGCCTGTGCATCACAACCACTGAGGCCAGTGATCGCTGAAAGCCTGTGCTCCACAGCACGAGAAGCTGTTCCAGTGAGAAGCCTGGGCACTGCAACAGAGAGTAGCCCCTGCTCTCTGCAACTAGAGGAAACCCTCACATAGCAGTGAAGACCCAGCACAGCCCCAGATTAATTCATTAATTTTTAAAAAGACACTTAAGAAGCTGAAACTCTGAAAGTCAAGCTCAGACATGGAGTCAAATGGGTCAGAGCACATCTGGAGGTTGGGAGACAAGGCTTGAGGTTGACCAAACAGCCGAAGAGCAATGAGTCAGCACCACAGAGCTGATGTACCTGCTGGAGAAGCCATGGGGCTTAGGCCAAGAATGGAAGAACTGATCCACATGCAGAATCCTTGGTTAAGATGGATGTTTGAGCAGGTAGGCAGCCTGCCTTTGTGTCAGGTTGGTCCAGGAACCATGCTCCACATGCTTGCACTTGGTGGGAGTTACCCCATCCTATCTGCTCAGCATCTCAGACCATGATGGGTTTGGGTGGGTTTTTTTGGCCCAGCATCATCTCCTTTCTCCTGTGTGGTTCAGCTAGGCTGCCAGTCCCCAGGCATCTTTCCTCTCCTAAAATAGCCAGAGATCTCTTCGGCTGAGTTCCCCCATGAGAAGGCCCTGAGATAAGGATTTACATGTTAGTGGTTATTTGTAGGATGACTCCAGGAAGCACCAGTATGAACATGGATGTGTGTTAGTCAGGATACTCCAGAGCAACGGGACCAATAGGAGATTAACTAATTAATAGGCTCACACAATTATGAAAGCTGACAAATCCCAAGGTATGTAGGATGAGACAGCCCACTGGTGACCCAAGAGAGCTGATGTCTCAGTTTGAGTCTGAAGGAAGGAAAATGCTGATGTCCCAGCTCAAAGGCAGTCAGGCAGGAGAAATTCTCTCTTCCTTGGGGGCATGTATGTGTGCTAAGTCATTTCACTTGCATCCAACTGTCTGTGACTCTATGGACTATAGCCAACCAGGCTCCTCTCTCCATGGGGATTCTCCAGGCAAGACTACTAGAGTGGGTTGCCATGCCCTCCTCTAGGGGATCTTCCTACTCAGGGATTGAATGTGCATCTCTTAGTCTCCTTTATTGGCAGGCGGGTTCTTTACCACTAGCACCACCTGTGACCCTATTCGGTTCTTTTCAGGCCTTCACCTGATTGGTCGAGGCTCACCAAATTAGGGAGGGCAGTCTCCTTTACTAAGCACTGATTTAAAATGTTAATCTCACCCCTGAACATCTTCACAGACACACCCCAGAATAGTTTCTTACCCGCCATCTGAGTACCCCATGGCCCAATCAAGCTGACACATAAAATTGACCTTCACAGGGAGAAATGAGACAATGGAGTTTAAGTCAATACAGCATACAGTAGGGCTTCTCTTTAGCTCAGCTGGTAAAGAATCTGCCTGCAATGAAGGAGACCCCTGTTCAATTCCTAGGTCGAGAAGTTCCCCTGGAGAAGGGATAGGCTACACACTCCAGTATTCTTGGGCTTCCCTGGTGGCTCAGATGGTAAAGAATCCACCTGCAATGCCAGAGACCTTGGTTTGATCCCTGGATTGCGAAGATCCCCAGGAGGAGGGCATGACAACCCACTCCAGTATTCTTGCCTAGGAGAATCCCCATGGGCAGAGGAGCCTAGCAGGCTACAGTCCATGGGGTCACAAAGAGTCAGACACAACTGAGTGACTAAGCCCAGAGTGCAGAAATGAGAAAGCTACTCCTACAAACACTTGGGCTCAGTCCTTTTGGTGAGCTTTAGCTGATGTTGCAGAACACACCTCAGAGGGTCCCACCTGACTGGTGAGGAAACAGATATTCATCTTCCATCTCCCGTCTGACAAGTCTGAGGGATGCTGCTGGAGGGGCTGACTTCTGGAACTTCTGGCTCATTTTGTCTCAGCCGAGAATAAGCCTTCAGGTGGTGAGTCTCAGGGATGCCTTTGGCTTGTATGGGCCACAGAAGTTCAAGGGACATGGGTGGGGCATTGCCAGTGTCTGCTGTGATGGGCAAATGGCACATGCCTAGTCAACGCAGTGCCCCCTCTGACTGGCAGTGTTGACTGTGGCCTGACTATGTGTTGACACAGTGTTGACTGGCCTGAGCAGGGTCCGTCGGAATCTCCCCTGGGGTTAGTGTATCGTGGCTCCTAAAGAGGTAGGATGTGAATGTGGAGCTGTCGGTGCATGCTTTTCCTCATCCAAGGGGAGACACAGAGAATAAAGGACAGAGACAAAGACAGAGGAGCGAAATGGGGGTGGGGAGGGTGTGTGCCTTGGTGGCAGTGAGTCCTTTCTCTAGTCTCTGGGGCTCTGGTTCTTTCCATACATCACACCAGCTGGATTAACCAGTGTATTCCTTTCATGATGATCTGAGTTAGAGTTGAGTTTCTGGCCATGAAGTCAGGAACCCTTACAGACAGTTATGGCAGGGGAGGGGGGCAGAGTGAGAGGGAGATTGGATTGAGAGAGAGATTGCCCTGGGCCTCAGAGCTTTCTCTACTTATTAGCTGCCAGTGCCTGAGATTTAAGATGCGGGAAGGAAGATGAGTTTATGGTGGAAATTTGTAACCGACCATTAACTAGAATGGCACATCTAAGCCCCTGTGCCTGACCAATTGTTAGGTCTTAACGAAACAGTAATAAAGAAGGAATTTTTACTTTCAGCACCTAATTAGCCATTCTTTTCCTTCCCGACTTTTAGTTTTATGACTCTAGCTTCTAGGATAAGATTTTATTGTACTCAAGTACAAATTAAGCCCAAAAAAAGGACTCTCCCATGTTTCTCTGTCTTCAATTTCAATTTATTTTTTGTAGAGAGACACAAAATACTCCATTAAATGTCACGTGTAAGAACTGTAAATTTTTTGAAGAGGGAAAGAAGCAAGCATTTATCACTGTGATTTCTGTTCTGAACACTATGAGAACTCATATTAATTAAAAAAAGTTTAATGCTGTTGTTTGTTGCCTAAAAGAAAAGAAAGAGTTTGTTTGAACTACTCTAAGCATAGACACTCCAAAATGTGCAGGAGGTGATGGAAAATTATAGTAGCTGCCATTGTTAAAAATCTATTAATACTCTGCTAGGTCCTTAACATTTAATATTTCCAGTTAACCCATGAGGATTTGAGGGTGGTTGATCTCCAGTTTCCATGTGAAGAAATGGTGGCTCAGAGAAGACTTAAGTAATTCTCAAAGAAAGAAAAGACGACGCTGGGAGCCAGTTTGCATTAAGATCCTTTAAACTCCAGAAACCTGTGTTCTTCCCGCTTGTAAAGGGTATGTGCTATGCATGGGAGTGGTGGTGTATCTGATGTGTGTTTCAGTGCCAGACATTGTGTTGGGTCCTACACACAGTAGGCTCTCAGTGGCACTTGATAGGTTTAGAATGTGTAGGCAACTGAAACCTTGAGACTGAGGGAGAATTTATCTTCCCACTGTGTCTGAGCAGTGAATTTATTAGGTAAACTAATTATGCTTGTGTCATCATGGAAATTGTATTTGTGTCCCTGTATTTGAATCAAATGTGTATCAAATTCCGACTTGTATTTGAATCCCTGGATTCTTATTTATTTCTTTCTTGAACTTCAAAATTAAACAAAGAACCTTGCTGACATCTGCCTTAAGTCTTCTTTTGTAACATAGCAGTGTATAGATAAGTCTATGACTGGAGATGAACGTAATCTGGTATTTGCACAGCCGTTTACAGTTTAGGGGGCTTCCCTGGTGGCTCAGACGGTAAAGAATCTGCCTGCAATGCAGGAGATCTGGGTTCAAACCTGGTGGGCTACAATCCATGTGGTCGTGAGTCCAACATGACTGAGCAGCCAACATAGTTTAGAAAGTGTTTGCTTACCATGTCCCTGTAGATCCTCCCATGAGGTGATGAGAGGAACTAGAATACTCATTTTACTGATAGGGAAAATGAAGGTCTGGAGAGAGTGGGTGACTTGCTGCAAGGAGATACAAGAGTTAGGTGTGAAAACCAGAAAGTGAGTGGAGTTCATTTGACTTACGGTTCACATTTCCTGAGCAAGATTTTGGAATGGCATAAAGCTCTCTTCAGAGAAACAACTGCTTTTCAGGCATTTATAGCCCACTTTAGTAGCACTCAAGTGCATGCCTGTGATCTATATGCTAATTTTGGATACACCTTATCTCTTAAATAATCCAAGAGTATGTGTGTGGATGCTGTTTGATTTGAAATCCTGTGTGCTTAGAACTAATGGGGTTGTAAAACATGCTCCAGAATTTACCCTTCCCTAATTTGCCTTGATTTCATCCACATTAGCAGGGCCACCACCCTTCCCCCCACCTTCTGCTCTTGACTGTCCAGAGTAAAAGCACAAAGTTAGCTGCCCTCAGTTTTTCTCCAGGGTGTTGGAGCCCAGGTTGGGTGATGGGAGGGAATGGGGGTGGGAGGAAGGAGGAGATATATGAGACCTTTTAAATTTCCTCCATCCTCTCTAGCTTGGGAAGTTCCATGCTGCCTGGAAAGTAAATATCCATTATATTTTATTTTTTAATTTTGGTTGTGCCATGTGGCATGTGGGATCTAAGTTCCCCAAGTAGGGATTGAACCCTCATGCTCTGCATTGGAAATGCAGTCTTAACTGTTGGACTACCAGGGAAGCCCCTTACTTTATTTTTAACAAAAAAACAAGTTGAGACTCCATCTTTAATTGGAGTAATTATTCGTGCTCTAAAGATGAATCAGCCAAAGCAGAAATTGGTGGCCAGTTGCTGGGTTCAGGATGGGCTGGCACAAAGATAATGCCAGCTTTGTGTCTGTTTACAAAGGTCATACTTGTTCACGATAGAGCATTTGGAATCTAGGGAAATTATAAAGAAGAAAATGCAGGGCTTCCCTTGTGGCTCAGCTGGTAAACAATCCGCTCGCAATGTGGGAGACCTGGGTTCGATCCCTGGGTTGGGAAGATTCCCCTGGAGAAGGGAAAGGCTACCCACTCCAGTATTCTGGCCTGGAGAATTTCATGGACAGTGTAGTCCATGCTATGGGGTTTCAAAGAATCAGACACACTGAGTGACTTAAAAAAAAAAAAAGAAAGAAAGAAAATGCAGGAAATTCTCCTGGAAGTCCATTGGTTAGGACTTCACGCTCTCAGTGCTGAGGGTCTGGGCTTGATCTCTGATTGGGAAACTGAGATCCCTCAAGCTGAGCGATGTGACCAAAAAAAAAAAAAAAAAAAGAAGAAGAAAGCTTTATCTATCTTGTGTAAGTCCTTGGGCTAGTTGGTGAACCAAGAATTCATTACTGTTAAAGACATCCATTGCTCAATAGAATTATTTTATCAGAAGCCTTTTCTCACAGCAACTGAGTAGAAGGGGCTAGAGTTTAGGTTCAGAGTCAGACTCTGGAGTCCAGGGTCTTCATCATTTCTTCATCCATGTATTGTTCAAGAGACAACATGATCCACTTTTGGTTTCCAGGAGAGTACATGGGAGGGAAGGGAAGGTACCAAATGGGAAAACAGAGAGCAGGGAAACTAAACTCCATTTGCTGTTCATGGGCAACAGTAAAAAAATAGAGCGAAGCTAATGGTTTCACTTGTGCGTTGCCCCCTTCCAAACAGCCACTATTGGAGTGTGTACCTTCCGATGCTGCCCCAGGGGTGAATTCTGCCCCCAAGGGTGAGCATACCTCATTTGCCTGTAATCTTCAGAATTAATGGCATACTGGTCCTCTGAGGGTGGGTTGGATTTTTCAAAAGCACTTGGAAGTCATTTGTGGCCAAGTTGGGTGACAATAGTGGGCGATCAACTCGTTACTTGTTTCATTTTTATTGAAATGAAATTTATCTTACAGCAATGAGATAGGTTTTCTGTGCTATTTTGGAGGTAAATTTGCCCAGAGCAGTGGTTTTCAAACTTTTAACAAACTACCCCTAAGAGGGAAGGAGAAAGAATTCAAATTCTGCAAGTGTAGCCCAAAACAGTCTCTCTAAGGGTGAACATTTCTTTGAAGTTTCACGTTTTATCTTAGATATTTGTGAATTCTGCATTCTGCTTCATGCTACATCTATTTTAAGTTTCTTACTAAGTCAAGTGTACTGGTGCTCCAAGGAAGACGGTCATGTTTGTAGCTTTGAATTTTTCAGGGATCCAGTAGGGTTCCCCTGGGGTACCTGTGCCCCAGTTTGAGAACCATGGCTCTATCAGAAGACATCTCAAATTCTGATCCTGGCTCCTGGTTGTCCCTGAGGGCATTCTCTTTTTCTCTCACTCTTTTAAATCCCAATGTTTTGAATATAAAGTATAGTATAAAGTTCAAAAGAGAATAATACAAAAAATATGGTAAAATGTCTCTCTCCTGTCCCCGTCTCCAGCACCTCGGTTCTCCCTGGAGGTAACCAGCTTCCAAGAGGGTCCCCCATGATTTCTGCCTCATGGCATTCACACCCTGGAGTGGTCCCCTCCTGTATTGTAATAGGGTTGGTCTTTAAAAAAAAATTATTTTATTTACTTATTTATTTACTGTTGGCTGCACTGGGTCTTCGTTGCCGCATCTCTAGTTGCAGTGCGTGGGCTTCTCGTTGAGGTGGCTTTTCTTGTTGCAGAGCACGGGCTCTAGAGAAGCCAGGCTTCAGTAATTGTGGCGGACAGACTCAGTGGCTCCGGCAGCAAGTGTGATCTTAGTTCCTGGACCAGGGATTGAACCCCTGTCCCACGTCCCCTGCATTGGCGCGTGGTTCTTAACCACTTTACCACCAGGGAAGTCTGCCGCGTCGGTCTTTGTGACCCACAGAATGCTGCAGAAGTGATGGCATGTCACTTCTGAGGTTAGGTTATAAAAGACTGCAGTTTTCATCTTGGGCTCTTTCTGCCTGTCCATCTCTCTGTGTCTCATCAGTTGCTTTGGAGGAAGCCAGGCACCGTGATGTGAGGTCACTCAGGCACCCTAGGGAGAGGTCCCTGTGGTGAGGAATTGAGGTCTCCAGCTAACAGCCAGTGAGGACCTGTGGCCTGCCAGCAACCGCAGAAGTGAAGCTGGAAGCTTATCGTTCAGCCCCAGACAACCCTCTGATGACTGCAGTCGTGGCTGGTTTCTCACCTGGAGCCTTAAGAGACCCTGAGCCAGACCCACCCAGCTAGCTGCTTGTGGATCCCAGGTCACAGACACGGGGAGATAATAAATGCTTGTTGTTTTAAGCTGTGCTGTTTGGGGCAATTTATTATACAGCAGAGGAGACCTAATAAATCCCACCTTCAAGGCTGTCTTACATTCTTTCTAGAATTTATATATGTGAATAATACAAATATAAATACAAACTCTCCTTTCCCCCTTTTCTCAAAATATAATCTGCTACACATACTGTTCCATACTTTGCTTTTCTTGATATGATATTTTGGGAGATATTAATACATAGAGATAGTATGGAGAAACCTCTTTTTTTTTTTTTTTCCTGGCAGCTGAATGTGTGTGTGTGCGCTAGACACTCAGTCATGTCTGACTCTTTGCAACCCCATGGACTATAGCCCAGAAGACTCTTCTGTACATGGGATTGTCCAGGCAAGAATACTGGAGTGGGGTGCCATTTCCTCCTTCAGGGGATCTTCTTGACCCAAGGATCGAACCTGTGTCATCTGCATCTCCTGCGTTGGCAGGCAGCTTCTTTACCACTGCGCCACCTGGGAAGCAGCTGAATGTATTCTATCAAGCAGCCATACAATAATTTGTTTAGCCAGTCTCCTGTTGGTGGCATTTCCAATATTTTGACATTACAGTGTTTTTGTGAATAATCTTATGCATATGTGTGCAAATGCATTTGTAATATCAATTTCTAGATGTCAAATTGCTGGATCAAAAGAGTAATTTGGATATGATTAAATCCCTCTTACACAGGGATTGTACCCAGTCACCTTTTCTACCCATCCTCCCCAGCAGTGTCTGAGAGTCCAGTCTCCCCAGCAAGGAAAGGAGAGCTGGTTGGATTTGAACTGATATATGTAAATGAAATTCTTCAGTTCTGGTGAGAAGCGTCTCTCTAAAGACTTATTTTACGTAGGACTAAGAAAACCTTCCAAATTTAGGTGTTTTCAAAATTTAGCGTTTATAAATGAAACCAGGGTGTTCTCTGAGTTTGCTGAGGATACAGCTTTCTTTTAGTTCAGGCTTCCATGTAGTGTTAGCAGCTGCTCAGGTACAAAGTGGTAACAGGACAAGCACAGGGTCATTGGAGTCTCTTTCCTTGAAAAAGATGAGCTGCCTCAACGTGAACATTCAAGAATGGAATTTCTTGAATGTCAAAAAAATTCCATTTTTTGACAATGGCAGCATCATTGGAATAAGTAGGTACCTTCCCAAAGTGACAGTATTTTGCCGTATTTCCTTATTTATAAGGTACCATTGATTGTACGTTAGGTCATTGATTTGATAAGAGCTCTTTGGGGGGAAAAGATGCACTACATTAAAAACTTATATTGATTGTAAGATGAGTGTGTTTTAAAAGTGATGAAATGTGTAAAAGCATGTAGCTTAGATTCATGGAAACACAGTCACTCAATTCAGTTCTGTTTAGTTTAACCCAACTGAGTGCAAAACTATATTGGATGGCTTTCCGTTACTTCTGTCTTTCTCTCTTTAAAATTTCACACTGGGAATAATTAAGTCCAGATCTGAGGAGAACTGATCCAATGGGGCAGAGTGAATTTTTAATGGACTCAGACAATCCTGAGTTTGAGTGCTGGTTTTTACCACTTCAGTTCTGCCGCTTAGTCGAGTCTGATTCTTTGCGACCCCATGGACTGCAGCACTTCCCTGTCCATCACCAACTCTCAGAGCTTGCTCAGACTCATGTCCATCAAGTTGGTGTTGCCATCCAACCATCTCATCCTCTATCATCCCCTTCTGTTGCCTTCAATCTTGCCCAGCATCAGTGTCTTGTCCAATGTGTCCGTTCTTCCCATCAGGTGGCCAAAGTATTGGTGTTTCAACTTCAGCATCAGTCCTTCCAATGAATGTTAAGGGTTGATTTCCTTTAGGATGGACTGGTTTGATCTCCTTGCAGTCCAAGGGACCCTCAAGAGTCTTCTCCAACACCACAATTCAAAACCATCAATTCTTTGGCACTCAGATTTCTTTATAGTTCAACTCTCACATCCATACATGACTACTGGAAAAACTGTAGCTTTGATTAGATGGACCTTTGTCAGCAAAGTAATGTCTATGCTTTTTAATATGCTGTCTAGGTTGGTCATAGCTTTTCTTCCAAGGAGCAAGCATCTTTTAATTTCATGGCTGCAGTCACCATCTGCAGTGATTTTGGAGCCCCCCAAAATAAAGTTTCTCACTGTTTCCATTGTTTTCCTATCTATTTGCCATGAAGTAATGGAATTGAATGCAATGATCTTAGTTTTCTGAATGCTGAGTTTTAAGCCAGCTTTTTCACTCTCCTTTTTCACTTTCATCAACAAGCTCTCTAGTTCTTTGCTTTCTGCCATATGGGTGGTGTCATCTGCATATCTGAGGTTATTGATAGTTATTCCATCAATCTTGATTCCAGCTTGTGCTTCAACCAGGCTGGCATTTAGCATGATGTACTCTGCATATAAATTAAATAATCAGGGTGACAACATGCAGCCTTCACATACTCCTTTCCTGATTTGGAACCAGTCTGTTGTTCAATGTCCAGTTTTAACTGTTACTTCTTGACCTACACCCAGGTTTCTCAGGAGGCAGGTCAGGTGGTCTGGTCTGGTATTCCCATCTCTTTCAGAGTTTTCCACAGTTAGTTGTGATCCACACAGTCAAAGGCTTTGGTGTAGTCAATAAAGCAGAAATAGATGTTTTTCTGGAACTCTCTTGTTTTTTTGATGATCCGGTAGATTTGGCAATTTGATCTCCGATTCCTCTGCCTTTTCTAAATCTGGCTTGAACATCTGGAAGTTCATGGTTCACGTACTATTGAAGCCTGGCTTGGAGAATTTTGACCATTACTTTGCTAGCGTGTGAGATGAGTGCAATTGTGTGGTAGTTTGAGCATTCATTGGCCTTTCTTTGGGATTGGAATGAAAACTGACTTTTCCAGGCCTGTGGCCACTGCTGAGTTTTCCAAATTTGCTGGCATATTGAGTGCAGCACTTTCACAGCATCATCTTTCAGAATTTGAAATAGCTCAACTGGAATTCCTTCACCTCCACTAGCTTTGTTCATAGTGATGCTTCCTAAGGCCCACTTGACTTTATATTTCAGGATGTCTGGCTCTAGGTGAGTGATCATACCATCATGGTTATCTGGGTCATGAAGATCTTTTTTGTATAATTCTTCTGTGTATTCTTGCTACCTCTTCTTAATATCATTTGCTTCTGTTAGGTCCATACCATTTCTGTCCTTTATTGTGCCCATCTTTGCATGAAATGCTCCCTTGGTATCTCTAATTTTCTTGAAGAGATCTCTAGTCTTTCCCATTCTATTCTTTTCCTCTACTTCTTTGCATTGATCACCGAGGAAGGCTTTCTTATCTCTCTTTGTTATTCTTTGGAACTCTGCATTCAGATGGGTATATCTTTCCTTTTCTCCTTTGCCTTTACTGTCTCTTCTTTTCTCAGTGACTTGTAAGGCCTCCTCAGACAACCATTTTGCCTTTTTGCATTTCTTTTTCTTGGGAATGGTCTTGATCCCCGCCTCCAGTACAGTGTCACGAACCTCCATCCATAGTTCTTCAGGCACTCTGTCTATCAGATCTAATCCCTTGAATCTATTTGTTACTTCCACTATATAATCATAAGGGATTTGATTTAGGTCATACCTGAATGGTCTAGAGGTTTTCCCTTAGTACTGGGGATATCTCAGGCAAATAACTTATTTCACTGTTTTTTTCAGTTTTGATGCTCTCATCCAGGTAAAGTAGGGATATTAATACCTGTCTCAAGGAATGCTTGTGGTTACAAATGCCAGAAGCCCAATTCGAGGTATCTTAAGTGCAAAGGAGGATTTTATTGTTGCTGAGCAAGAAATCACAAAAAGGCAGGATGGCCACCAGGGTTTGGAAAACTGACTCCAGGACTGATGCATATACAGAATTGTTTTTGCATTCCTTTGTTGTAGACAGGAAATAAACATGAAGGTTTACATCTTAACAGTTCAATGACCAGGAATGAGAGTGATTCAGTTCTGTTGGTCTCAGTATCCAAATTTCCAAGGGAAGAACCTTTTGACTCAGCTTGGGTGATGTGTCTTTCTCTGAGTCAGCTCTGATCACAGGTGTTGGAGGTGGGTTAGAGCAGTTCTTAGAAAAAGGATACTGGGGCAGAGAACCACAGCTATTCAACAAGAGTTGCTGTGAGGGTCAAGTGTCTATAATATACCTTCAGTTCGGTTCAGTTCAGTTGCTCAGTTGTGTCCGACTCTTTGCAACGCCATGAATCCCAGCACCCCAGGCCTCCCTGTCCATCACCAACCCCTGGAGTTCACCTAAGCTCATGTCCATCGAGTCAGTGATGCCATCCAGCCATCTCATCCTCTGCGTCCCCTTCTCCTCCTGCCCCCAATCCCTCCCAGCATCAGGGTCTTTTCCAATGAGTCAACTCTTCACATGAGGTGGCCAAAGTATTGGAGTTTCAGCTTCAACATCAGTCCTTCCAATGAACACCCAGGGCTTATCTCCTTTAGAATGGACTGGTTGGATCTCCTTGCAGTCCAAGGGACTCTCAAGAGTCTTCTCCAACACCACAGTTCAAAAGCATCAATTCTTCGGCGCTCAGCTTTCTTCACAGTCCAACTCTCACATCCATACATGACCACTGGAAAAACCATAGCCTTGACTAGACGGACCTTTGTTGGCAAAGTAATGTCTCTGTTTTGAATATGCTGTCTAGGTTGGTCATAGGTTTCCTTCCAAGGAGTAAGCGTCTTTTATTTTCATGGCTGCAATCACCATCTGCAGTGATTTTGGAGCCCCCCAAAATGAAGTCTGACACTGTTTCCACTGTTTCCCCATCTATTTCCCATGAAGTGATGTGACCAGATGCTATGATCTTAGTTTTCTGAATGTTGAGCTTTGTACCTAGTCCATAGTAAATGCTCAATAAAATGGCTAGTATTACTAAGAATGAAGACAACAGACACTGGATATCAAACATTTATTGAGTGTTTTTCCATGTCAGGCACTATATCAAGCTCCTTACATGCATATCTTATCAATAAAACTTGTGCAGTTTTACTCCTTATTACTAGTAAATCCTTCACCCCCATCTACTTCCAGCACCAGTTAAAAATGCACAGGTCATGGGAGGGGACCCATCTACACCTCTGGTTAATTCATGTTGATGTATGGCAGAAATCAAACCAGTGTTGTAAGCAATTATCCTTCAATTAAAATAAATAAGTTAGAAAATAGCTTTAAAAATTGCATAAATCATAACTGACTCTCTAGTGGACATAAAATGAGAAGGAGCTTGGGTCTGTGTTTCATGCCCAGAGATGAGTGAGTTTCTGTTTTCTGAAGGAAAGATTGCTGATGTGGGATGACACTAAACGTTTAGAAGTTATTGCCCCTCCAGTTGGAGGTGAAGGGGCCACAGTGAACGAGAGATGTGTTTGCTGCTTTTGGGGTAAAGGGGTGGGAGCCTGCTCATCTGCTGGGGCGGCTCACCGACCCTGCCTGCCTGGGATCCAGATTTCTGGCATCAATTTTATTTCTTGGCTCTCTTGAGGCCTGGAGCTGCTTCCAAGTTGGAAAGCTCCAGACTTCTGGGCTCTGTAGTTACTCTACAGGGCTTGGGGGATAAGTTTCTCTTATGGACAAAATCATGGTGGAAATGTGTACAGATGAAGGCGATACTGCAGAGTTTGGGGTAAGCCTGCAGCTGGTGGGTGATGCTGGTGGAAGTGGGGTGGGACTGACGCTTCAAAGAGCTTTAGCCTCTCCTGGACTAGAAGTGCTGGGTGAAGGAGATTTTCTTAGTGTGTCCTCACTCTGCACTGAATATTTAGCACGTGCCCCTCCAGTGCTCCTGTCCACCCTTCCTTCTCCTGCTCTGTACCCCAGGAGGTTGACCTCTGTGGACTGTGTCACCTGAGTTCCCTTACCTTCTGTGGCTGGTTGGGTTTGGTCAGTGGAGGACCCTCATAGGATAGTAGAGGATGGGAGGAGAGAGGGTGGGGGATTTGTTCCCCTGGCTCTTCCCAGTTGACCTGCCTTGGGTAGGCTACTTTTCTTTACTGCAGGTTGCAGCTCCTGCCATGCAGCTCTCTCCAGCAGCTCTAGCTGCCCTCCTTGGGTCCCACAGCTGTTTCATCTTTCTCTTCAGGGCTGGTAATGGCTCCTCACTCCTGCTAGTTCTGGGGGTAATGCAACAACTCTTTTTGGTTTTTCTAAATCCTGCTCATACTTCTGTACATAGCTCTTTATTAAGTGCGTCTATTTTTAAGGTTAAAAACATTTTTTGGCCTCACCACATGGAGTGGCAGCATGCAGGATCTTAGTTCCCTGACCAGGGATTGAACTCATGCCCCCCTGCAGTGGGAGCTCAGAGTCTTAACCACTGGACTTCCAGGGAAATCCCTATTAAGCCCTTCTTGATTACCCCACTTGAGTGTGCCATCTGTTTCTTGCAGTGACACCATATTGCAGAGAGGGGAGCCAGGTCGTTTAATTTTCTCACTCATTTATTCATTCATCAAACCTCCCATGAACCCATACTCTGTGCCAGGACTCATGCTGGGGATTTAGAGTATAAGATGTGACTTCTTGTTTCTGTCTCTAAATTCTCAGTTGTTCATCCCAGAAGATAACTTTAATAAAGAAAAAGAATATTTTGAAGGGAGTCCTGAAGGACCAGCTAGGAAAAGGACCCCCAAACAAGGTTGCTGTAGAGGTCTGTAGAGTGGCAACCCCACCAAGGGCGTGTGTTGGGGATAGACTAAGTCTGCAGACATCACAGCTGTCCCCGCAGAGAATCCACAGAAACCCAATAGGCCCCGTGTTCTTGCATCAGAGGCAAGTTGCAGGAGAAAGCATCTGATTGGCTGTGCCCAGTCCCATGCTCAGTCACAAGCAGGGTGACCGACTGTCCTGACTTTCCTGGGACTGTGATAATTTTAGCACTGAAAACTCTGCATTCCACAAAACCTCCCAATCCCTGATTATGGGAAGGAGACTGTCCCCTCTGGCTTCTGTTTCTCAAGACTGCACACAGCGGGAGGTGGGAAGGACATTTCAGGGCAGAATCTGAATATTTTCAGAAACTAAGTATGATTGAAATGTAAGAGGCATTAATTAAACAATTAATTAATTCATGAGTTCAATAAATATTTACTGAGGCAACTATTATGTGCCTGTCTCTATTGTAGGGGTGAATGCATAGTGGTAAATGCAGTGTGGTTCCTGATCTTATGGAGCTTATAGAGTTGGACATTAATCATAGTCAAACAAATGTATAATTACAATTTATGATAAATGCTATGAAGAACATATTGGAGCTATGAGAATGTATGTGTCATAGAATATCTTGACCTCCAGTGGGTGTTGGTCAGAGATGGTCTGGCTGAGGAAATGACTGTTAAGTTGAAACCTGAATTATGAAGAGGAGTTATCCAGCTAAGTTGGGGTGGGCGGTGGGTGGTTAGAGGAGGGATACAGAAAGCCTGAGACTTAGTAGCAGGGATCAAAGATAAGACAGCTCCTTGTAACCCTGTTCCTGAAGAGTTCTCCAGGGCCCTCCCCAGTCCAGCCACCACCTGCCACTGATGCCAGCATGGGTGAATTGTGTCAGGAGTGAATTCCATTGTAATCCACATGTATTTGCTAGCAAGTAAGAGAAAGCTCAGAGGGTTTAAAGAACCCTTTGGGGGAATTATTATCTTGCATGAAAAGGAGTCTGAAGGTAGGATGACTCCAGAGTTGGCTTATTTAGTAGTTCAGTCATATCATCAAAGATCTGGGCTTTTGTCATCTTTCTGCTCTGACTTATAAACTGTGGCCTTTGTCCCAGTCTTTTCCTCTATTGGTCACAAGATGGCTGCCATAGCTCCAAACATCACACCCACATACAACAATGCCCAAAGACCAGAAAAGAAAATGTTCCTTTCTTTTGCATCTCTCTTTAACAATAAGGATGAACTTCCTATTAATAAAAGTTCCCAATACACTTCCCAACAGCTCTCTTTGGTCAGAATCCATCATGTGCCTGCTCCTAAAGTAATTAATAGAAGAGGGTCAGTATTACTATGATTGGTTTAGATCAATCAAGATTTATTCTTCAAGGCCCAGGAGGGGGATAGCTTCTCCTGAATCATGTGACTATTCAATACCTAAAAATTGGGGTTCCCTTAGCAAAGAAGAAGGGGCTCTTTCTTAGCTAAGTCACATCTACTAAAGTGTAGGGAAAGCTGGTGGGGGGTAATGAGTGATGAGGCAGGAGAGTGGATAGGTTCAGAATATGGCATCCTCTAGGAATCTCAGAAATGAATGCCGTAGAGTCCATTGGTGGCAGAGAGATCGAGGTGCCTCAGTGAAGTCATTTTCTCCACAAAACCTTTCTGCTAAGACTGGTGACCCTTAGCTGTAGAGACACCCTCCTGACATCAGTGACAACCGAGGCCTCCTGGACCCACGACTCTGCCTAGAGTGGCACTGTCCTTGGGCTTTGCATCTGTGAAGCACACAACAGTGTATGAAGCATTTCCAAGTCTGGACTCATTTGCCCTCCATTTAGTAGTGGGGAAAACTTAGGTTCAGAGGGGGTGAAAGGGCTTGTCCAAGGTCCCAGACCTGGAAAGGGGAGCATCTGGGCTCAAGCCTAGGTCTTTTACCTGCAGGTCCTCATCTTCTGCCCTCCTGCCTTCCAGATAACTCCTGATGGTCTTTGGTAGATCCTCAATCATGATATATTCACAGTGTGAGTGAATTGCAAAAGGAAAGGTCTAGAAAAGTTGTGCAAAGATACAAACCCAGTTGTGCCTCTCCTTGTGGACCTATGAATAAAGCAGAGTTATGAAGCAGAGACCCAGGAGCTGCCAAGCAGGATTCCCTGGGTTTGTAGGCTGTGTCAGGCCCCTCTGACAGTGCTGAGTATTTACCTTGCAGATGAATGACTTCATTTCTTGTCCCAGATGCATCACCAGTGGATAATATTTATGCAGATCAGAAGCCATTCCCCTTACTTAATTTTGTCCTGGGATATTTGTACCCCATTTGATTTTCTACCTTTCAACTTGACACTGTTCTTCGGGGGACCGCGGTGTAGGATGTATTCCAATAAACAATGCTGAAGTGACAGATTTTGGCTTTAAATGAAATTGTGTTCCATAAAGTGGGAGACAAAGGCTTATAACTCACCGTCAGCTGCAGACATTTCAGCAAAAATTATCTTTCATGCTTTGATCTCCACTGTATCATTTTCCTGAGTGGCCTCGTGTACTCTATCAATCAAACCCACTGACGATGCAGGAGAATCACATTTAAAATCAAATGCAAGTCATAGATTCATCTGCCCAGGAGGAAGAGATATGTGTCATGAATCCTCGTTTCAATCTTCAATGATTACAACTGAATTAGTTTTTGAAAACTCCAGAGGATGAAGTTTTTCACTTCCCAACTTTCATATAATTATTATTTTTTTTAAAGGGGGGCAGTATCAGATCAGTGTAGAGGAAAAATGATTTAGCTGTGAGATCACAAGCTTGCCTTCCATCTCACTGTAGGTTAGGGCCTTTTAATATTCCTCTGACAGGGATTTTTCATGTAGGGAAGGATGTAAAGAAGAAAGATGTTTTCTAAGAAGAAAACATTTAGACAAGGAGGCTGTGACCTCACTCACTCATTCTTGCCTGCTCGCCTGGCACACATGGGAACAAAGGGAGATCCAGGAAGGAGCTGTTAGCTGCTGGTCTCTTCTCTGTTTGAGGAGCTTCACACAAATCATGCTATTTTATTTTATTTTTTAAGGCTTTTTTGATGTAGACCATTTTTAAAAGTCTTTATTGAATATTTTATAATATTGCTTATGTTTTATGTGTGTGTGTTTTTTTTTTTTGCCTCAAGGCATATGGGATCTTAGCTTCCTGACCAGAGATTGAACCTGCACCCCCTGCATCAGAAGGCAAAGTCCCAACTTCTAGACAGCCAGGGAAGTCCCCAGATTGTATCATTTTATATCCACATATCTGTGTGAGTAGGTCATTCACAACCCTGCTTTATAGATGAGGAAACTGAGGTCAAGAAACATGTTTAAAGTCAGTAGAGCTGAGATGGGATCCCAAGTCTACCTGATTTGGAATAATATGCTTTTAGAATTTTTTTTTTAAATTTTATTTTATTTTTTAACTTTACAATATTGTATTGGTTTTTCCATATATCGAAATGAATCCGCCACAGGTATACATGTGTTCTCCATCCTGAACCCTCCTCCCTCCTCCCTCCCCATACCATCCCTCTGGGTCGTCCCAGTGCACCAGCCCCAAGCATCCAGTATCGTGCATCAAACCTGAATCCAGCTTTTAGAATTTTTAAGAAGGAGTGGAAGAAGCACAAGCTGGAATCAAGATTGCCAGGAGAAATATCAATAACCTCAGATATGCAGATGACACCACCCTTATGGCAGAAAGTGAAGAGGAACTAAAAAGCCTCTTGTTGAAAGTGAAAGAGGAGAGTGAAAAAGTTGGCTTAAAGCTCAACATTCAGAAAACGAAGATCATGGCATCTGGTCCCATCACTTCATGGGAAATAGATGGGGAAACGGTGAAAACAGTGTCAGACTATTTTTGGGGGCTCCAAAATCATTGCAGATGGTGACTGCAGCCATGAAATTAAAAGACGCTTACTCCTTGGGAGGAAAGTTATGACCAACCTAGATAGCATATTCAAAAGCAGAGATATTACTTTGCCAACAAAGGTCCATCTAGTCAAGGCTATGGTTTTCCCTGTGGTCATGTATGGATGTGAGAGTTGGACTGTGAAGAAAGCTGAGAGCTGAAGAATTGATGCTTTTGAACTGTGGTGTTGGAGAAGACTCTTGAGAGTCCCTTGGACTGCAAGGAGATCCAACCAGTCCATTCTAAAGGAGATCAGCCCTGGGTGTTCATTGGAAGGACTGATGTTGAAGCTGAAACTTCAATACTCTGGCCACCTCATGTGAAGAGTTGACTCATTGGAAAAGACCCTGATGCTGGGAGGGATCGGGGGCAGGAGGAGAAGGGGATGACAGAGGATGAGATGGCTGGATGGTATCACTGATTCGATGGACATGAGTTTGAGTGAACTCCAGGGGTTGGTGATGGACAGGGAGGCCTGGCGTGCTGTGATTCATGGGGTCGCAAAGAGTCAGACATGACTGAGCAACTGAACTGAACTGAACTGATCCTTGATTAGGCGTTCCAGGTGGCACTAGCGGTAAGGAATCCGCTTGCCAGTGCAGGAGACATAAGAAGTACGGGTTTGATCCCTGGGTGGGGAAGATCCCCTGGAGGAGGAAATGGCAGCCCACTCCAGTATTCTTGGCTGGATAATTACATGAACAGAGGAGCCTGAGGGGCTACAGTACACAGGGTCACAAAGAGTTGGACACGACTGAAGCAGTTTAACACACACACACACCCTTGTTGATTGCCCTCTCTCTCTATAACTTTAGCACCTGGCATATTGTAGGTGCTCAAGGGCACTTGTTCAGTGTCTAAACCAGGAGTCAGCAAACTGTTACTGAAGACCCAGATGGTAAATATTCTCAGCTTTTCAGGCCATAAAGTCTTTGCAGCAACTACTGAATTCTTCCTTGTAGCTTGAGAGCAGGCATAAACTATACATAATCAAATGTGTGTGGCTGTATTCCAGTAAAACTTTATTTATGAACTCTGAAATTTGAATTTCATGTAATCTTCGCATCATGAAATATTATTCCTCTTTTGATTTCCCCCCCGACCATTTAAAATGTAAAAACTATTCCTAGTTTGTAGGCCACAGGATAACAGATAGAAGGCATTTGACCTACAGACCATATAGTTTGCTGACCCCTGGTTTGCATAATAATTACTTTAATCATCTCCTATCTAGTAGGTACCAATAAATATTGTATCTCAAAGGTCTAGTTTGGTGCCTGGCACAAACATTCTTTATCTATGGGGGAAAGATCTACTTTGAGGGGGTTCATAGCCTTCCCTGCATTTTAGGGAGAGCCCAATCCTTGTCCTGGCTGGTTCCTGGGACTTTTCTAATATAAAATCTGGGAATGAAGAGAGTACAGATGGCTGAAAAGCAGAGACAAAACAGTTAGTCTACTTGATAAGGATTGAGAGGCGTGGTGTTGGGGGAGGAACAAGCAACTGTCAGGTGCCTAGTGGGTTAAAAAGGTGCGTTAGGGGTTTGTTATGTGGGGACTGAGAAATGCATGAGAACTGAGAAGGCAGGGAGGGGGTCTCTAGGAGCATCACTGAGGTTTAGAAGTTGGATCTCCCATTAGAGATGTTCACTGGGGACTGATTTACTCCTCCCCTCTGCTTTTTCTATTTTTTTTTTAATTTTATTTTATTTTTAAACTTAACATAACTGTATTAGATTTGCCAAATATCAAAATGAATCCGCCACAGGTATACATGTGTTCCCCATCCTGAACCCTCCTCCCTCCTCCCTCCCCATTCCATCCCTCTGGGTCGTCCCAGTGCACCAGCCCCAAGCATCCAGTATCGTGCATCGAACCTGGACTGGCAACTCATTTCATACATGATATTTTACATGTTTCAATGCCATTCTCCCAAATCTTCCCACCCTCTCCCTCTCCCACAGAGTCCATAAGACTGTTCTATACATCAGTGTCTCTTTTGCTGTCTCGTACACAGGGTTATTGTTACCATCTTTCTAAATTCCATATATATGCGTTAGTATACTGTATTGGGGTTTTTCTTTCTGGCTTACTTCACTCTGTATAATAGGCTCCCTATCAAGCTACCAACAGCATTCTTCACAGAGCTAGAACAAATAATTTCACAATTTGTATGGAAAAACAAAAAACCTCGAATAGCCAAAGCGATCTTGAGAAAGAAGAATGGAACTGGAGGAATCAACCTACCTGACTTCAGGCTCTACTACAAAGCCACAGTTATCAAGACAGTATGGTACTGGCACAAAGACAGAAATGTAGATCAATGGAACAAAATAGAAAGCCCAGAGATAAATCCACGCACATATGGACACCTTATCTTCGACAAAGGAGGCAAGAATATACAATGGATTAAAGACAATCTCTTTAACAAGTGGTGCTGGGAACTCTGGTCAACCACTTGTAAAAGGATGAAACTAGAACACTTTCTAACACCATACACAAAAATAAACTCAAAATGGATTAAAGATCTAAACGTAAGACCAGAAACTATAAAACTCCTAGAGGAAAACATAGGCAAAACACTCTCTGACATACATCACAGCAGGATCCTCTATGACCCACCTCCTAGAATATTGGAAATAAAAGCAAAAATAAACAAATGGGACCTAATTAACCTTAAAAGCTTCTGCTTTTTCTATTTTTTAAAGAATCTGTGATTTTGCTTGTCTTAACAATGGGAGGTGGTGGAGTTACTCAAAATGAGAGATGGTTTTATTAGATGCAAAGAAAAAAAAATACCTACATTCTGCTTGATTTTTTAATAGCCTACCAGGCATTCATATGGGTTATGTGTGTTCTATGTCTCTTCAGCCATGTCCATCTCTTTGTGACCCACATGGACTGTAGCCTGCCAGGCTCCTCTATCCATGGGATTCTCCAGGCAAGAATACTGGAGTGGGTTGCCATGCCCTTCTCCAGGGTTCATACGGGTTAGAAACCTTTTTATGATCGTCACACTTTATTTTGTATAAAGTATTGCCAAGTAGGAGTTGCCATTTTGGAAAACTCTTGACACTCACTGTTACTCCACTGTGACCCACACCTGCTTTTTCCATCTTTGTGACTGCCACATTCAGTTATTCTGCATGTAGGTGTGAGCATCTGACTACTTCATTTAGTCTCTCCATTTCAAAATATTATCAAAAACATGGGGCACTGGACCTGATGGAGCTGAGAACCCCTGCCCTGTGATATTTTTCAGCTTGGGTGTGGGAACTTGCTGCTAAATTACTTTCAAGTGATTTCCCTCATAACTCAGTTGATAAAGAGCCCACCTGCGGTGCAGGTGTCTGCCTGCAAGGCAGGAGACCCGGGTTCCATTCCTAGGTCAGGACGATCCCCTGGAGAAGGAAATGGCAACCCACTCCAGTATTCTCGCCTGAGAAATCCCATGGACAGAGGAGCCTGGCAAGCTATAGACCATGGGGTTGCAAGAGTTGGACGTGACTTAGCAACCAAACCACCACCACTTTCAAGCTGCTGAAGTACATTCTTTTGACTATTGAGACTGGGTCGCTGATTATATTAGGGTCACAAAAGCTTCAGCTGCAGGCAGCTGGCAGATTGAAATACACGGATGCTTCCTTCAGGAGCAATTGCTGTCTTACCTCCTGTTTTCCTTTGGTTTGCAGGGTGAAGCCAGACTCCTTCACCTCCTGCATCAGTGCTGCCCGCTCTGGCCAGAGCTTTTAAAGTGTTCTAATTTCCTTTAGCTCAAGTTGAAGGGAGCGCCCCCCCTCCCCCCAATCTAATTACAATTGAGGGTGACCATCAGCTCGGCTGTGCCCAGCCCACCCCCTCTTGGCACTGAGATGCTTTCTCCCTCCCTGGGGAGTGACTGTTGTCAGTTTTACCCTTTAAGCAGCTTGATCCATCCTTCCCTTTACTCTGTAGGGCATTGATAAGACTGGCATCTCCAGCCCTTCCTTTTATGGTTGATTTTTTGTTTTCCACCTGCCTAGAGTTATAGTATATGAAAAGGTTGGCTGCAGTGGGACAGACATTTTATTCTGATGGAACTTTTCACAAGGATTTTCTGTTATCACAGTAGAGTGTGATGGGTGACTCTTTGAATCAGACTACTGGGGATCAAACTCTGCCTTCACCATGTACTGGGAGCTGTGTGACTTTGGGGATGTGACTTAGCCTCTTTGAGTGTCACTTCCCTTACCTGAAAAGCATGTAAGTGAATAGAACCCTATGAAGCCTTCCTGGGACAGACCCCTTTCCCCCTCAATGTTTCCCCCACCATGTCTTCTGCCTGCCTCTTGTTTTCTTGACCACAAAAATCAAAAGCACCTTGGGGTAATGATGCCTGGTTGTTGTTAAGCACTGTCTCTGAGACAGAGGTGCTCAGGCAGCTGCTGGACAGGGTCTGGGAGCTGCCACTGGGCAGAGGAAGACGGGTGGATGAGCCACCGGTGAGATGCCCCCTTGGGAATGCCATCCCATTTGGGGTGCCTGTGGCCCCACACTTGGGTCCATTTGCCATGCACAGTAAAGCCATCTGCTGACACCAGATTGTGGTGAAGGAGAGCACACAGTTTATTGCAGGCACCAAATGAAGAGTTTAGGTCTTTTGAGCATTAGCTATCTGTACTCCTTGTTTGGCGTCTGCAATGAATGCTATGTTTTCATTACAGCCCAGTGTCAGCAGATTCACTTTATTACTGTGCTTGGGTGACTGGACCCACGTTTGGTTCAGTAATAAGGGTAGTGATAGCACTATAAGGATTAAATGTTATGATGCATAGAATATGCTCAGCGATTAGTACCTGGCATAAATCATCCACTCAGTAAACATTAGCTTTATAATGTCATTTATTGTTTATTGGTATACAAAAAACAAACTATAAGATTTCAAACTCATGTTCTCTTAAATGTTTTCTAAATTATTCAGGCAAACAAAGAACTCATCTCATCTGTGTGTGTGTGCGCAAACCTAATATCCCTTAGCAAATTTTCCCAAGTTTTGTATGGTCTCAGGGTTATAATTCTGTTTGATTTTTTCAGTACCAGTAGCACAAGAGCACCCATGTCTGTGATGCCTGCTTTCTCTCACTGGCTTGCCTTTCCCTTGGTAAGCATAGACCAGCCATCCTTTACTGTCTTAGTCAGTTTGAGCGGCTATAGTGAAATACCATATACTGGGCAGCTTAAACAATAGGCATGTATTTCTCAGAGTTCTAAAGTCTGGGAAATGTGAGATCAAAGTGCTGGGAGATTTGGTGTCTGGTGGATTCTTCCTGGTCTGCACATGGCCATCTTCTCATCATATTCTCACATGACAGAGAGGGAGAGAGCTCTGCACTAAGTATTCTGGAGTTCTGCACTCCAGTATTCTTGCCTGGAGAATCCCATGGACAGAGGAGCCTGGTGAGCTACACAGTCCATGGGGTTGCAGAGTCGGACACGACTGAGCAACTTCACTTTCACTTTCATTGTTGAGAGGATTTGGGGGCATAATGCAGGTGAAATGCCTATCTAGACCCCAAGAGAGTCAGTGTTTGATGCACATTGGCCATTAGTAGCTAAAATACAAAATCAGCAGTGGTTTGGTTTTATTAGTGGATGACATTCCTGTCTGTTGTCATTTAAGGAGCACAGCATCCTAAGGGGAGAAGACACAAGTCAGGAGAGTCCTGGGGGTCAGGGACATTTCCATCTAATGTTTCAACAATGGGAAAACCTGGGGACCCTAACATCTTAAAGCAAAAAATAAACTTGATAAAGGAGGGAAAATTTCAGGGAAGTAGTCAAGGAGGGGACGGGAAAAAGCATTCACTGAGTGATCAGATGGTGCCAAGGATCTTCCATTTGTTATATCACCTAATTGAAAAACCACACTGCAAGGTGGGCGATGTTAGCCCCGTTTAACAGATGAGAGGAGAGGGACCAGCCGACTTCAAGAACAGGTTCAAAGTGGCACAGCTCAAGAGGGGTAGAGCCAAAATTAGAACCCATGGCTGTTAACACTCCAAAGCCCACGTCTACATATTGATGCAAACTTTCCATTCAGCTAGCTCAGTTAAGTAAACTGATGCACACGGTGACAAGGGGGCTGAAGGAAGAGATGTCATACTCCTCAAGCATCTTTCCCTTCCCATCACCAGTTGCCACATATAAACTCTTTCACACTGTGGTAATTGTCTGAAAGAGATGGGAACACCAGACCGCCTGACCTGCCTCTTGAGAAACCTATATGCAGGTCAGGAAGCAACAGTTAGAACTGAACATGGAACAACAGACTGGTTCCAAATAGGAAAAGGAGTACATCAAGGCTGTATATTGTCACCCTCCTTATTTAACTTCTCTGCAGAGTACATCATGAGAAATGCTGGGCTGGAAGAAGCACAAGCTGGAATCAAGATTTCTGGGAGAAATAATAACCTCAGATATGCAGATGGCACCACCCTTATGGCAGAAAGTGAAGAGGAATTAAAAAGCCTCTTGTTGAAAGTGAAAGAGGAGAGTGAAAAAGTTGACTTAGAGCTCAACATTCAGAAAACTAAGATCATGGCATCTGGTCCCATCACTTCATGGGAAATAGATGGGGAAATGGTGGAAACAGTGTCCGACTTTATTTTTTGGGCTCCAAAATCACAGCAGATGGTGATTGCAGTCATGAAAGTAAAAGACGCTTACTCCTTGGAAGGAAAGTTATGACCAACCTAGACAGTATATTCAAAAGCAGAGACATTACTTTGCCAACAAAGGTCCGTCTAGTCAAGGCTATGGTTTTTCCAGTGGTCAGGTATGGATGTGAGAGTTGGACTGTGAAGAAAGCTGAGAGCTGAAGAATTGATGCTTTTGAACTGTGGTATTGGAGAAGACTCTTGAGAGTCCCTTGGACTGCAAGGAGATCCAACCAGTCCATCCTAAAGGAGATCAGTCCTGGGTGTTCATTGGAAGGACTGATACTGAAGCTGAAACTCCAATACTTTGGCCATCTGATGCGAAGAGTTGGCTCATTGGAAAAGACCTTGATGCTGGGAAGGATTGGGGCAGGAGGAGAAGGGGATGACAGAGGTTGAGATGGCTGAATGGCATCACCGACTCGATGGACATGAGTTCGGGTAAACTCTGGGTGTTGGTGATGGACAGGGAGGCCTGGGGTGCTGCAATTCATGGGGTCGCAAAGAGTCGGACATGACTGAGTGACTGAACTGAACTGAACTGATTGGTTTTGAATTTTCCTGTCATCTCGATTTGGTATGAGAAATTTGGGATTTCCAAATTGACAAAGAAACCCAATTTTAAAGATGCTGGAAGGCAAACATCTGTGAAAAATCACAGGAACAATGTCAACATCTGTCCCTGTGAAAGGAAATTGCTGAGAATCTCAATTTACAGCCAATCAATCTTGGAGGCCAGGATGCTTGCAAATTTAAATGCATGTTGCAACTATAGGAATGGCTAATTAATTTATAATAGTTTGCATGCCTATAGGATTGTGCATTGTTTCTAGTTAAAAAAAATTCTTTTCTGAATAGGGAATGTGTGCATATGGCAAAAAATTGGAAACAGTATAAACAAAGTACAGTGAACAAGGAAGTCACCTCATCCCAACCACCAGATCCCCCTCCCCAAAGGTAACAAATGTTGCTGGCTTCTTTTGAAACCTTCCAGAAGGGTGATTGGCACCCCACTCCAGTACTCTTGCCTGGAAAATCTCATGGGCGGAGGAGCCTGATAGGCTGCAGTCCATGGGGTTGCTAGAGTCAGCCACAACTGAGCGACTTCACTTTCACTTTTCACTTTCATGCATTGGAGAAGGAAATGGCAACCCACTCCAGTGTTCTTGCCTGGAGAATCCCAGGGACGGGGGAGCCTGGTGGGCTGCCGTCTATGGGTCTCATAGAGTCGGACACGACTGAAGCAACTTAGCAGCAGCAGCAGCAGAAGATACACTCTTTATACAGAAGAATGTATGGTTATACGGTCCTCTTCCAATTAAAAACTATAAGTGATAGCAGAATGTACACAGTATTCTGGGTCTTGATTTTTTCCACTTCATAAGGTATCTTTGTTGAGTATCAGTGCATACAGAGGTGCCTTCATCTTTATAATGGCTGTAAGGTATTCCAGCATATGCCTCTGCTAAGTCACTTCAGTCGTGTCTGACTGTGTGTGACCTCATAGACGGCAGCCCACCAGGCTCCCCCGTCCCTGGGATTCTCCAGGCAAGAACACTGGAGTGGGTTGCCATTTCCTTCTCCAATGTATGAAAGTGAAAAGTGAAAGTGAAGTCGCTCAGTTGTGTCCGACCCTTAGTGACCCCATGGACTGCAGCCTCCCAGGCATATAGAGATGTGTTAATTAGTTAGCCAGTTCCCTCATGGTAAACCTTCAGGATGTTTCCTGTCGTTTTCCACTACACTTTGTGCTTGTGTGTACATCTTGGTGCACATGTGTACGTTCATCTGTAGGATAAGTGTTTAGAAGTGGAATTGCTGGACAAAGAGGACATGCATTTAAAATACTATGTCCTCTAGGGACTTGCCTGGTGGTCCAGTGGCTAAGACTCCATGCTCCCGAAGCAGGGGCCCAGGTTCGATCCCTGGCCAGGGAACTAGACCCCACATGCCACAACTAAGATCTAGTGCAGTCAAATAAATAATAAAATAAATAAAAAAATTTAAAGTATTATGTCTTCTCATTTAAAAGGGAAGTTTTATCCTTTATCTTGGAGGGAGCATCACCTTCCTCAGGGAGATCATATTGGTGGAGCGCTCACAGATGCTGTGGCTGCCCCACTCTTCTTCAGCCCACAGAGGTGGAATGAGGTCTGTCTGCTGCATCTTTGTGGTTTTTGACTGTGCTGCTGAGATGCTGTCCTCAGAGATAAAGAAACTGCCACATTTTCACAGTTACCCCAGTCTATGGGGTCTGCTGTGTTTCTTGATCCTACACTTTCCTTCTCTCTCCTATATCCACACCAGCCCCCCTTTGACTCCAGTGCTCACTCAGTCTTGTCGAGTCAGGGTTCATTCAGACTGTTCTGGTTGAAAACCTAGTCCCTTAGCTAAATGGTCAATGCAGGATTCCCAAGTCATCCTGGATTTTAAGTCTGAATAAGTTCAAAGTTTCCCTCATCTTTCTCTTCCCTCTTTGGTGGCAGGCTTCAGTATTCTGGCCTGGAGAATTCCATGGACTGTATAGTCCATGGGGTCGCAAAGAGTCGGGCACGACTGAGCGACTTTCACTTTGTTCTGGGTGCTGTGCCGCCTGGCCCTCCATGTAGGACTGTGGAGGTGCCTCTGCCCAGCACTCAGGCGACGTGGCTGCTGACAGCTCTCAGCTGAGCTGTGCCTGTGGCTGAAGGAAGCTACCTGGTTCCAGGAAGTCCACCTTCTTCCTGATGGCATCCATACCCAGTGATTGATTCCTAAGGGCTCCAAAGGCCGTGTTCCTTGCCTTGATTTGGGACATCTCTGAAAGGCTTTCCAGTTTCAGGGTTCCTGGTGGGATTGACTCTGGTGTCCATACTAACTGCTTCCCTGTCCCACTCTTCCCCCGTCCCACTCCTCCCCCTGCCTGCTGTGTGTTCCTTCCTGATGGCTGATGCTCCCAGCAAAGCTCCTGCACACAGGTCTCCGTCTTTGCCTTTGTATTCTGAAGGGCTCACCAAGGAACACTTGCGTCCAGGTGCCCTCAGACAGGGTGATGTTCCTGTTGTCCACAGGGTAGGTCCTATGTAGGGTGGAGGTGGCCCTGGTTCTAGCTGAATGCATCGCATTTCAACCTGGTCCCACTTGTTTACTTTGCTGCCCAGAAGCTGAAGAGTTTGGCATCTTTCTCACCTGCATACTGTCTTTATGCTGTGAAGGGTTGACTCAGCAGGTCTGAGGTGTTTGAACCCTGCATACATCTTCCAGAGGAAGATCTGGCCCCTGACTGACTGCTGGGAGATAAACTCTGAGTCCTTGGAATATTCTACCTGATGCCTGTGGTGGATTCATTTCTATATATGGCAAAACCAATACAATATTGTAAAGTTTAAAAAAAAAAAAAAAAAAGAACGCCTTTGTTTACTGGGGCCTTGGGACTGCCAGGTAATCTATGCCAACAGTGTGATTTATGGGGAATACCTATTTTGTATGTTTCAGGCTCTGCCCTCTGTGTGTGTTGGGGGTGGGGTTAGAAGCTGAGTAATAGCTAAGATCAGCTGTGAGGGTGCTCCATGCTTATGTGACCCACCCTCAATAAAAACCCTGGACAACAGGGCTTGGATGAACTTCTTTGGTTGGTAATGCTTTGTACATGTTGTCACACATTCTTTCGTGAAGAATCAGGTGCTTGTCTATACAGTGCCCATGGGAGAAGACAGCTGCAAGCTTGTGTCTGGTCTCCGCTGGACTTGACCCTCTGCACTTAGATACAGTTTTCCCCCAGATTCATAAATGACATATATCATTGTGTAGGTTTGAGGTGTACAGCTGTGCCAATTTGTTACACAATTATGAGATAACTACAAAATAAGGTTAGTAAACACCACAATCACTTCACATAATTAGTTTTTTATGGTTAGAGCACTTAAGATCTATTGTGGTAGCAAGTTTACAGAATACAATTAATATTGTGTTTTTTTTTTTAATTTTTTGACTTTACAATATTGTATTGGTTTTGCCATATATCAACATGAATCCGCCACAGGTATACACTTGTTCCCCATAGTCACTGTGCCATACATTAGATCCCAAGAACTTACTCATGACAACTGGAAGCGTAACCTTTGACCAACCTTTCCCCAACATTTCCCTACTTCCCGGCCCTTGGCAACCACCACTCTGTACTCTGTTTCAGCGAGTCTGGCTTTTTAGGTTCCACAGACAAGTGATATCATGAAGTATTTGTCTTTCTCTGTCCACTTATTTCTCTTGGCATAATGCCCTCAGGATCTATCCATGTTGTTGCGAACGGCAGTGTTTCCTTCCTTTTCTATCTATGAAAAATCTCTATCTATGTTTCTCTATCTGTCTCCATCTCTCAATCTCAAGTTTTCTTCAGTGGACATTTAGGCTATTTCTGTGTCTTGATTATTGTCAATTTTGTTGTAGTGGATGAGAATATAGATATCTCTTTGAGCTTCTGACTTCATTTCCTTTAGATATATACCCAGATACTCAGAAGTGGATTCTTTGGATCATGAGGTGGTTCTATTTTTAATTTCCTTGAGGAACTTCCATACTGTTTTTCACAGTGGCTGCAGCAATTTATATTCTCACCAACAGCGCACAGGGTTCTTTTTTCTCCACATCCTTACCAACATTTATTATTCATTGTCTTTTTGATGATAGCCATTCTGACAGGTGTATGGTGATATCTCTGTGTGGTTTTGATTTGCATTTACCTGATGACTAGTGATGTTGAGCATCTTTTCATGTACTTGTTGGCCACTTATGTGTCTTTGGAAAAATGTCTATTCAAGTCCTCTGCCCATTTTTAATTCAGATTTTTTTCTATTGAGTTTATTAGTTCCTATATATTTTGGATTTTAATTATATATATAATTTTATATTTTAGATATTTGGATGAAAGTGTCAGTCACTCAGTCATGTCTGTCTCTTTGTGACCTTATAGACTGTATTCTACCATTCTCCTCTGTCCTTGGAATTCTCCAGGCAAGAATACTGCAGTGGGTAGCCATTCCCTTCTCTAGGGGAATCTTCCCAATCCAGGGATTGAACCTGGGTCTCCTGCATTGCAGGCAGATTCTTTACTGTCTGAGCCACTGGGGATGCCCAATATATATAATTGTATATTTTAGATATTTGGATGTTAACCCCTTATTAGCTACATGGTTTGCAAATATTTTCTCCCATTTCATGTTGTCTTTTCATTAAAATAATTTTTTAATTTTTATTGAAGTATAGTTGATTTATAATATTTATATATTTATAATATTGTGTTTTGGGTGTACAGCTCAGTGATTCAGTTTTACATACATATATATTAACCCCACTCCAGTACTCTTGCCTGGAGAATCCCATGGACAAAGGAGCCTGGTAGGCTACAGTCCATGGGGTTGCTAAGAGTCAGACACGACTGAGCGACTTCACTTTCACTTTTCACTTTCATGCCTTGGAGAAGGAAATGGCAACCCACTTCAGTGTTCTTGCCTGGAGAATCCCAGGGACAAAGGAGCCTGTTGGGCTGCCGTCTATGGGGTCGCACAGAGTCGGACATGACTGACGTGACTTAGCAAGCAATGTATATACATACCATATACATATATCATCCTTGTGTGCTCAGTTGTCAAGTGCTTTGGGACCCCAGGACTATAGCCTGCCAAGCTCCTCTGTCCATGGGATTATCCTGGTAGGAATACTGGAGTGGGTTGCCATTTCTTCCTCCAGGGGATCTTCCCGACTTAGGGATCGAACCTGTGTCCCCTGAGGCACCTGCATTGTCAGGTGATTTATTTACCATTGAGTCACCTGGGAAACCAAACATATATATATATAAACCCCACTTACTTATAGCCAGCATCCATTTTGACGAGTGAGTTTCTGTGCCATGCTAGATGTTAACTGTTTTGCATACCACCCCTTTCTCTCCTAGATTTCCAGGCTATGTGGTTTGTTAGGGACTGTTCCTCACCCACCCTTTAGGGTTGAGTGTGTGATTCAGTTCATACCAGCATCCTAACCATAGTGATTGATTCAGTTATGAACCAACGGATGTGACCCAAACCAAGTCAATGAGCACTGTCCCTGAGATTTTTGATGGGACTCAAAAATCTACTGGAGTTGCTAAATTGGCAGAAAAGCTGAAAGTTGTTAGGAAAAGCTAGGGTATGAAACAAACTGTCTGGGAATGAAGCCAACACAAAGGAAATAAATAGCTCAGAGATGAAGTACAGATTCCAGTTTGTATCATCAGAACTCCTGGATCTAGCTATGCCTGAATGTACCCCTGGATGTAAGTTAGTAAACCATTTGCTTAGACAAGTTTGGTTTGTATTTCATTTGCATTAGAAAAACTCCTGACTCGCAAATCATTATGCAGTCAACTGCATTTATTCTTAAATCTGAGATGCTCACAGTGAAAATTACACCAAACTCTTTCTGAGACATCTGCTGGAAGCATCTGCCATTTTCTTCTGTTCTCCTTCAAATCTATTCAGGAGACAGTTGGGCTCAATGTGGGACTTAGAGGCAAATAGATATTTCATTTACCAGTTGAGTGGTCTTCTGTAGTCTATTTTCTTATCTTTAAAATGGGAAGGACACACAAGTGTGTGTGGTGGTAAAAAAGTTAATGTCATCATGGTAATATACCAGCACATAGTTAAATATAATTCTATCTGTCATGTGGAGAGGGCTGGAGGATGCCTTGGCAGTCACTTCTTCCTGGTGCAACTTGCATGCTTGACAAAGGAAGCTAACAGTCCAGCTCTGTCCCTCTGAGCCTTGATGCAGGAAACCGTGGACCAGCTCTGTGTCTTGGATGACTTATCCTGCCAGCTGGGGAGATAATGGAACAAATTCAGGGGAAACTGAGGAGAATTGCTTATTGAGATGCTTGGCACTTCCATCATTATCTAAGCCTTCATCCCAACTCTTCCTCTCTTTTGGCTCCTGATGACAGTTGTTTATGAAATGCAGGACTGGACTCACTGCTGCAGGGAGGAAATGGATGCAGAAATCTTTGTAAGGAGTTATCAGGGTGCAGAGGACCGTTGCAGCCTCATCCATACCAGCCCTTCCCAGATGCATCTAACTATGCCTCCTTCTCCCCCATTGCTATGGGCTGAGTGTTTGTGTCCTCCCTGCCCCCATTCATATGTTGAAGCTTAATATGATAGTATTATGAAGTGATTAGGTCATGAGGGTGGAGCCCTCGTGAAAGGGGTTAGTGCCCTTCTAAGAGTCATGAGAGATATGATCTCTCTGTTCTCTGGGGCACAGCTAGAAGGCAGCTTTTGGTAGGCAGAAGGAGAGTGCTCACTAAAACCTAACCATGCTGGCACCTGAACCTTGGACTTCCCAACCTCTGGAACTGTGAGAAATGAATATCTGTTGTTTAAGCCACCCAGTCTGTGTTCTGTTATGGCAGCCCCATCTGGGAGCATATTCTTGACTCTGCATTTCAGACATGGTGAGGTTGGACTTCACGTAGTAGAACTTTTGTTCAGGGAGATGAGGAAAATGGAAGGGGAGAGTATACAAGGGGATGTAAACTGTGTTCCCCCCAGTAGGGGATATAGACTTGAACCAAGTGTCACAGTTTTTATGAGTCCACTTTGCCTTTTCTGCGAGTGTTCAGCTGCTTTCAAATTCCTTTCAGATGGTCCTGAGAATCCAGGGGGAGATTTTTTTGTGTTCTCGAACACAGCAGCCTCTTGCATTTTCTACCAGAGATCCCATTTCATCCACTGGCTGTTTTCTCAGCCTATTGTTTATTCTTCACCTCCTTTCCTTTTCTTTAGAAACTTGTCCTTCCCAGAGCCCTGGACGATTCAGAACTCTGCATAGGATATGATTCTTTTGGCTCTGGCCATGGCCAGTTTTATCTACCAAAGGGCAGATATGGGATCAAAGCAAAGTCTTGGGGACTCTCTCCCAGGAATTTGGAATTTAGAGTCTCTGAGCTCATCACTGGTGGGTGCTTGAATCTAGAGGGGATGGAAAATGGATGACAGCACAGGCATGTCTGGCCACTGGGCACCCATAGCAGAGAAAATAAGACAATATGGAGAGAGAGAAAGAGAGATAGAGGGGGAGACACACACACACACACACACACAGACACACACACACAATAAAACACACAAACACAGACATGGAAGGATGGGGCAGGCAACCTTAGAAAGACGTGGACACGCTGTTTTGGCTCCTGCTGGCTTTCTACCATGAAGTCTAGTTATATTTCTTTGGGTTTTGTGGAGTACCCTGTGTCATGGGTTAAACTGTGTTCCCTCAGGGACTTACTTGGTGGTCCAGTGACTAAGACTTTCCATTCCCAATGTAGCGGACCCAGGTTCAATCCCTGGTCATGGATCTAGATCCCACATGGTGCAACTAAGAGATCCTGCGTGCCACAACTAGCTAAATAAATAAATTTAATTTGTGAAGCCAAATAAATGAATAGAAAGAAATATTTTTAAAAAAAATAAAAAAAAATTGTATTCTGTCCAAAGATACATTGAGACCCTAACCTCCACAGTACTCAGAACGTGACCTTATTTGGAAAAAAGTTCGTTGCAGGTGTAAGTTAGTTAAGACAAGGCCATACTGGAGTCGGTGGGCCTTTAATCCAATGTGACTCGTGTCCTTATAAGAAAAGGATGATTTGGACACAGAGGGAAGATGGGCATGTGAGGATGAGGCAGAGGTTGGAGTGGTGCTACCACAAGCCAGGGAATAGCTGAGGCTGCCAGGAGCTGGAGGAGATGAGGAAGGCTTCTCCCCTAGAGGCTTCTGAGAGTGCTGCTGCTGCTGCTGCTAAGTCGCTTCAGTTGTGTCCGACTCTGTGCAACCCCATAGACGGCAGCCCACAGGCTCCCCCATCGCTGGGATTCTCCAGGCAAGAACACTGGAGTGGGTTGCCATTTCCTTCTCCGATGCATGAAAGGGAAGAGTGAAAGTGAAGTCACTCAGTCGTGTCCGACTCTTAGCGACCCCATGGACTGTAGCCCACCAGGCTCCTCCATCCATGGGATTTTCCAGGCAAGAGTACTGGAGTGGTGTGCCATCGCCTTCTCCTCTGAGGGTGCACGGCCTTGCAAATACCTTGATTTCATACCTCTGCCCTCAAAAACTGGGAGAGAGTAAGTTTCTATTGTTTTAAGCCACTCAGTTTGTTGTGTTAGCCCTAGGAAATGAATGCACAGTGATTCTCTTCTTGAAGTGAGTTCTGTGCCTTATAATGAGATTTTTCTCAACCTAAGAGTCTAGATCCAGCTGCCAGCTTGCAGTAACATCACAGGACAGAGGAATACATTGAACCCATCCCATGAGTGAGCAGTCAGCAAAATCCAGACTGGATAACTACCAGCCAGATGTCCTGGATCCTTCCACAGAGCAATTGTAATGTAAAGAAAAGGATGAAAGGGAAACCTGTAGATTAAAAGAAACTTCAAAAGATTCATCATGAGGAGAAGAGCCCTTCACCCTGGTAATATTCTTTCTCTAAATCCACAGTGCCAGTCTAATCATGAGAAAAACATCAAACTCAAATTGAGGGACATTCTACAAAATCCACGACCAATACTTCCCTAACTGCCAAAGTCACAGAAAACAAGGAAAGACCGAGAAATTGTCATGGTCTCTGAGGAGCCTAAAGAGACAAGATGAAAGAATGGTACAGGGTTTTCTTTTTTTGCCTGTGATTTCTGTGTCTTATCCAAAGTATCATTGCCAAGACCAATGTCAATTCACAGTAGCCAAGATATGGAAATAACCTCTGTCCGTTGATGGATGAATGGATAAGAAAATGTGATATACACACACAGTATATGATTGATTCAGTCATAAAAGGAAGGAAATTTTGCCTGTTGCGACAACATGGGTGAAATTGGAGGACATTACACTCAGTGAAATAAGCCAGACAAAGACAGATCTACCTGGAGAGGGTGAACGATCCCTAAGCCTCAGCCTTTCTGTGTTTGGTGAATTGCCTTCTTCAGAGAGGAGGAAGTCAGGGGGTTTCTGGGAGATGTGAATGGGTTGTTTTTCTGATTTTACCAAATGAAGTAGACTCTAGAAGGGAAAAAACCCTTACTTACATACTTCACTTATATGTGTAATCTGAAAAAGTTGAATTCATAGAAACAGAGGAGAACAGAGGCTGGGGGAGGGGGAGAAATGGGGCATTCCTGATCAAAGGGTACAAACTTCTAGTTATAAGATGAGTAAGTTCTGGGGGATGAATAATTTCTGGGGAATCTAAAGTGCATCATGGTGCTGTAATTAATAATAATACTGTACTTTATAGTTGAAATATGCTGTAAGAGTAGATACTACCTGTTCTTATTACACACACAGATGGTAACTTTATGAGGTGATGGATGACTTAATTAACTCAAATGTGCTAATCATTTCACAATGTATGTGTATATTAAATTATCATGTTGTACACCCTAAATAGATACAAATTGTTAATTATACCTCAATAAAGTTGGAAAAATAAAAAAATGATGTGGCGTTCTGAATGGAATCCTGGAACAGAAAAACAACAATAACAACCATTAATGAAAAACTGATGAGATTCAAATACAGTCTAGGCTTTAGTTACTGGTAATGTTGGTGCTTTGGTTTGACAGTAATGCAAGATGGTAACATTAAGGAAAACTGACAGTAGATGAGAGAATAAATGGGAGGTCTCCATAGTATCTTTGCAGATCTGTAAGTATGAAATTACTACAAAATAAAGTTTATCTAAAAAGGAGAGAAGACACATCAGGTTAAAAATTGGGTCATACTAAGCTATGATGTCCAAGAGTGCTTGTATAGGTGATAAAACTATAAAGAACCTTAAGGAAGGGATGACTGTGTAAGCTGGGACAGTGTGAGATGGAAAAGGGCTGTGATCAGGATGAAGGATGTGGTGGGACTTCTGGTGGGGGTGGACTGCCAAACTTCTCATTCTCTGCTGATGACAGGTAGTTGCAAAAATTTTGTCTTATAATGATTCAATAAGCCACAGATTTGTTTTGCATAGTTTTCAGTGTTTTATTTTCCATTGAACAGTTTTAGACAGTGGATCCCCTGTCAGCTGCTGAGTTGCCTACTGCTCTATCCCTGTTTACCTCTGGCTAAATTACAGGATAGCATCCTAGCTGGTCTGGGCTCACTCTGGTTTCATACACCCCAGGACTCTGGTCCCTGCAGCCAGAGAAATGTTTTAAAACTGCGAAGCTGGTCATGTGTTGGATGTCAAGTTGAACCATTAACTAAACTAATCCAGAAGCCATCAAACCTTGGTCCTTGTTGACACAACCCTGTTTTTGAAGGTAAGCTTGTGGTCAGCCCTAGGGGTGACTCGTGAAGGCCGTCCCCCTATGCCAGGGGTTGGTCTAGGAATGGGCGTGTGATCTGCTTCTGGCTGATGAATGAGAAGGGTAACTGTCTGATGGGTTTAAAGGGTTCCCTACTAGAAAGAGAGGTGCACAAGGAGCATGTTGTTTAGTTGCTTAGTCGTGTCCAAGTCTTTGCAATGCTATGGATTGAAGGCTGCCAGGCTCCTCTGTCTATGGGGATTTTCAGTCAAGAATACTGGGGTGGGTTGCTAATTCCTCCTCCAGGGGATCTTAGGGATTGAATCCACATCTTCTGCAAATCTCCTGCACTGCAGGCGTGTTCTTTACTGCTGAGCCACCAGGGAAGCCCTGTAAGGAGAAAGAGTCCCCCCCTTTCTGAGATGTGTAGTGTCTCAGGAAGGGAGAGTCCATTCCTGCCTGGCATGTGTAGTGGGTGAGAACCCCCTTGCCCTCTGTGACAGTGAGCGGAGACCTCACCACACAAGGAGGATGGCAGAGCAGGACAGGAACCTTTGGGTCTTGCTGACACTGTAGAGTAGCTAGGTCCATCTAGAAACAAATAAATGTCAGTTTCAAGCAATTCACACAAATATCCAGGTGGGCTTTGAACCCACCAGGATGCCCAGTGGTCTTTGACCATTTCTGGTTTAAACCAAAGGGAAGACTTTAACTGACGTCCAAGTGGAGCTTGCTTACATAGTTGTTTTCCCTTCTGCCACCCTTCATTATGAGGCTTTGAGCCTGGGGAGACTGTCTGCTTATCCTGAATTTCCTTAGCCTCTGCACTGTACCTAGTATGAACTTAAGTGTTAGTGTGTTAGCCACTCAGTCATGCCTGACTCTTTGTGACCCCATGGACTGTAACCAATTAGGCTCCTCTGTCCATGAGATTTTCCAGGCAAGGATACTGGAGTGGGTTGCCATTTCCTTCTCCAGGGGATCTTCCCAACCCAGGGACTGAACCTGGGTCTCCTGCACTGCAGGCAGATTCTTTACCAACTGAGCTACAAGGGAAGCCCAAGTATGAGCTTGGTTCTCAATAAATATTGGTCACATGGATTATACCATTCACTCTGAGTAGGGTTTAAGTGAGGAGAGAGATTCAGTCTGAACTCGAAATAGAAAGGCTGGTCTGGAAAAATGGAGAATAGGTTTTATATAGTATCATGTATCATCATCACCATCATCGTCACCATCACCACATCAGCATTATCACTGGTTCCTGGGTTTGGTGCCCTGTACCCATTTCACTCAATGTGTCAGCAAATTTGGAAAACTCAGCAGTGGCCACAGGACTGGAAAAGGTCAGTTTTCATTCCAATCCCAAAGAAAGGCAATGCCAAAGAATCTAAAACTACTGCACAATTGCACTCATTTCACACACTAGTAAAGTAATGGTCAAAATTCTCCAAGCCAGGCTTCAGCAATACGCAAACCATGAACTTCCAGATGTTCAAGCTTGTTTTAGAAAAGGCAGAGGAACCAGAGATCAAATTGTCAACATCCGCTGGATCATGGAAAAAGCAAGAGAGTTCCAGAAAAACATCTATTTCTGCTTTATTGACTATGCCAAAGCCTTTGACTGTGTGGATCACAATAACCTGTGGAAAATTCTGAAAGAGATGGGAATACCAGACCACCTGACCTGCCTCTTGAGAAACCCATATCAGGTCAGGAAGCAACAGTTAGAACTGGACTTGGAACAACAGACTGGTTCAAAATAGGAAAAGGAGTACATCAAGGCTGTATATTGTCACCCTGCTTATTTAACTTATATGCAGATTATATCATGAGAAATGCTGGGCTGGAAGAAAGACAAGCTGGAATCAAGATTACTGAGAGAAATATCAGTAACTTCAGATATGCAGATGACACCACCCTTATGGCAGAAAATGAAGAAGAACTAAAGGGCCTCTTGACAAAAGTGAAAGAGGAGAGTGAAAAAGTTGGCTTAAAGCTCAACATTCAGAAAACTGAGATCATGGCATCCAGCCCTATCACTTCATGGCAAATAGATAGGGAAACAGTGGCTGACTTTATTGTTTTGGACTCCAATATCACTGCAGATGGTGATTGCAGCCATGAAATTAAAAGACACTTACTCCTTGGAAGGAAAGTTATGACCAATCTAGACAGCATATTAAAAAGCAGAGACATTACTTTGTCAACAAAGGTCCATCTAGTCAAGGCTATCGTTTTTCCAGTGGTCATGTATGGATGTGAGAGTTGGACTACAAAGAAAGCTGAGCGCTGAAGTGTTGATGCTTTTGAACTGTGGTGTTGGAGAAGACTCTTGAGAGTCCCTTGGACTGCAAGGAGATTCAACCAGTCCATCCTAAAGGAGATCAGTCCTGGGTGTTCATTAGAAGGACTGATGTTGAAGCTGAAACTCCAATACTTTGGCCACCTGATGAAAAGAGCTGACTCATTTGAAAAGACCCTGATGCTGGGAAAGATTGAGGGCAGGAGGAGAAGGGGATGACAGAGGATGAGATGGTTGGATGGCATCACCGACTTGATGGACATGAGTCTGGATGAACTCCGGGAATTGGTGATGGACAGGGAGGCCTGGAGTGCTGTGGTTCACGGTGTCGCAAAGAGCTGGACACGACTGAGCAACTGAACTGAACTGAACCCATTTTACATATGAGGAAACAGAGTCTGAAAGCAGTGCAGTGATTTGCTGTGTGAACATCGGGCAAGGCTTCTGGGTTCACAGGCTGGATTGATCTTTCACTAACCTGATGTAAATGGTTTTTTCTGCTTTTCTATGTTAAAACTGCATGGTGGTAGTTGAAGCTGCTGCTGCTAAGTCACTTCAGTCGTGTCTGACTCTGTGCGACCCCCGAGACAGCAGCCCACCCCTCAAACTCAAACACTGCAGCGTACTATTGTCCCTGAGTCACATTTTCCTCCTTTGAAATACTGTGTGTTTCTTTTCTACTGCTGTGTAAAAATTACCACAAACATAGCAGCTTAAAGTAATAGGCCCCCTCCTCCTATTTGTTATCTCAGTTTCTGCAGATCAGGAGTCTGCACATAGATTAGCTGGGTCCTCTGCTCAGGGTCTCCCTAGGCTGCAAGCCATGTATCAGCTGGGGCTGCAGTCTCATCAGTGGCTCGACTGGGGAGAGATCTGATTCGAGGATCACTTAGGCTACTGGCAGAAATCATTTTCTTGTGGTTGCAGGACTGAGGCCTTGTTTTCTTGCTGGGGCCTCAGTCGGCTCCTAGAGGCTGCCTGTACTTCTTGCCATGTGGTCCTCTTAGAACATGGTGATTACTTCCCTATAGCTAGCAAGGGACTCTCTCTCTAGTCTGCTGAGATGCGATCTTATATAATAGAACATAGTCAGGAGAGTGACACCCAGCACCTTTCCCATATTTTCTGGGTTAGAAGCAAGTCACAGTTTCCACCCATACTCAAAGGGAGACTGCACAAGAAGGTCCCTGAGGTGTGTCTGTCACCAGTGGTTGTGGCAATCAGGAAATGAGGTCCAGGGACCATGCCTGGCATATACAGGGACTCAATGTGATCATACTTATTAATTGGTAGAGGTGGGCGGAACAGATGCCAAAGGTGAATTCTCTACAGGTATTTGTCAAGGACCAGTCCTGCTCACGCACAACCCTCTGGGTAAACCTACTTTGACCTGGAACTTGCCTTAGCTAGGAGAATCATTTTTGGAACTTGCTAGCAAAAATTACAGCCCAGAGAAATCTAAGGCAGCTGCTTCTCCAGGCTTCAGGCAAATGATTTTGGCCCGTCCTGAAACCAGAGTCACTTCCAGGGGATGGTTCCTTCACTCTAGATCTACCAGCAGCAGATGCTCCAGCGGGGGACATATGTCCACTCCGAGCAAGGTGGAGAGAATCAAATTAATTTCTTTTATGACCCAAGGCAAGTTTGAAATTGGCTCTTCCGAGATGAAAAGGGAAAGTCAGGAGCAGCTTGCCAGGCTCCCAACTCCCCTGCCCACCCTCTCCTTTCCACCAGGCCTCCTGCAGTTTAATTGGAGTGGGATTCCTTCTACAAGCAAGGCAGTAGGCCTCTCTCACCACAGCACAGACCAGGCCAGAGACAATTTCTCGAAGCAGCAGCTGTGGCCAGCCCTTTGGGCAACTCCCCAGTGTTGGTGCTTGCAATCTGGTCAGTTCTGTGACCTCGTGGAAGTAGATGTCAGGGGCTGCCAGCAGCATCAGGAGTGGGACAGGCAGATATTAGCCTTGCATGGGAGGTGAGCCTTTGTGTTCCTGTGACTGCTGACCGTGGGGCCTGAGTCTCAGCCTCAGTGATGATGGTTTCACCTCTCATTTGTACAGTGTGTTGGGGGCAGGGTGACCGTATGTCCTGGTTTGTTGGGAGGGTCCCTGATAAGCATGTTTTTCCCTGGTTTTGCTTGTCTTAACAGTGGTTTGGTTAGGATGATAAACTGCATGATGCCCCTGTGTTAGTCTCTCAGTCGTGTCTGACTCTTTGTGACCCTGTGGACTGAGCCCACCAGGCTCCTCTGTTCATGGAATTCTCCAGGCAAGAATACTGGAGTGGGTAGCTGTTCCCTTCTCTGGGGGATCTTCTCGACTCAGGGATTGAACCTGGGTCTCCCACATCACAGGCAGATTCTTTACCATCTAGGCTACTAGGGAAGCCCATGATGCCCTAGTTCAGGGTTTTTCTACCTTAGCACTGTAGGCATTTGGGGTTAGATGATTTGTTGTAAGGGGGCTGTCCTGTGCATTGTACGATGTTTAGCAGCATCCTTGGCCTCTATCCTCCAGATCCAGGAGCACCTTTCCCTAGTGTTGCCAAATGTCCCCTGGAGGCAGGGAGGAGTCCACCCAGGTTGAGAGCCTTCGCCCTGGCTGGAGGGCACTGTTCGATCCTTCTGATATCTGAGAGTAAGTTGAATCTTTGGTTCATATTCTGGGGGGAGAATCTCTACAACATGATTCTCTGTTGATTTTGCCTGCTCAGTCTCCATGTCTCTTTTTCTTAGACCAGCATCCCATCTGTCTTTGGGGGAACCTCCCCTTCTTTATTCTCAGTCTCTGTGAGTGACTCAAGGAAAAGGGGCATCACCCACCCAGGTCGGGCTGATCAGAAAATGCCATTCCCCCAGCTATAGTGACCGCCTCAGGAACAGGCTGGGCCAGGGAGTCAGCTGTAGGACGTTTGTTAGATCCATAGAGAAAGATGTATTCTCTTTTTGCTGGGGTTATGCGGCTAGTAGGTTGGAAACCTGGAGCTTCTGGCCATCATCTTCAAGCCCTTGAGGGCAGAGCCTGCTAAGGATGAAGCCACAGAGCTGGAAGAGGAGGAAGCAGGCTGATCACACTGTTTTAAGAGCAGATGCTCGGTTGAACCTGAAGACGGATCTCACCTAGAGTTAATCTCTTTGTTAAGTCAGTGTGAGTTGAGTTTTTGTCAATTTGCAACTCACAAAGGCTACATGTTTCCATGGGATATCTCTCCATTCCCTTTCCCAACCTGGGGATTATGTCACTTTAGCTCATGGTCGGTTTTTGATCCCAAATGGGAATGTCCCAGATCCCTCTAATTTTGCTCCCTCCTCCTTCCGCTGCTCTTTTGCCTCATGTTCCTTACTCCATACTCTCTCAAGAGAGTTCCCTACTCTCTCAAGAATGCCTGGAAACCGTGTCTACTCCTGTTCCTCATTCCTCTTTACCTCCCATCTCTTTTTCCAACACCGTGTCCCTATTTTAATTACACCCACATTTACAAGAGGTTCCTGTAACTTATGGCACACCTGGATAGAAATAATCTCTCTCAGCAAATTATCTAGTTTGCTAAAATCTTGTGTATCAGATTTTAACTAACCTTTCTGATTATAGGGATGACTACTAAGGAAAATATATATATAAAAAAAATTATAAGAAGCACTATTTCAAGAGCCAGAGCATAATTTTTGGATCATTCCCTTCCTTTTGATTTTCATATATTTACATAATTGAGTTCAGAGTCTGTATGAAGTTTTACATGTGTATTTTCAAAATATAATGACTTAGATAATCCCAAATTAAAAGTTGTGGACATTATTTTTAATAATTGTTGAGGATTCCATTTTATGAACAGAGCATAATTTTAAAAGTGTTTTCCAGTTGGTGGACACTTTATATTTTACTATTTGCAATAATGTGATAGCATCCTTGGGCATGCATCTTTATCCCCTTACTGGACCACTTTCCTAGAATAAATTCCTAGTAGCAGACTTTCTCAATCAACGTGAGTATTTTTGTGAGACTCTTGAGAGAGAGAGAGATAGCCAAATGGTTTTTTAGAAAAATCGCATGTGTTTACATTCCCACTAGCAGCATGGGAGGGTCCGATGTCAGAATCATGATTGCACTTGTTGGTAGTAATCCTGATCTAGGCATTGCTAACAATATTTTAGCACCACCTGCACTCCCACCAATAGTTATAATTAAATAAGCTTATAGGGAGCTCATAATACTGTGTGCGTCTAATAGTCACTCAGTCGTGTCCGACTCTTTGTGACCCCATGGACTGTAGCCCTTCAGGCTCTTTCGTTCATGGGATTCTCCAGGCAAGAATACTGGAGTGGGTTGCCATTTCCTTCTCTAGGAGATCTTCCCAACCCAGGGATCGAACCTGGGTCTCCCAACATTGCAGGCAGACTCTTTACAGTCTGAGCCACCAGGGCCCCTCATAATATTACAGTTACTTTACTAGGAATTTTCCGTGTGTAACCTTCAGGTTAGGGATCATAAAAATTCCCTCATTTACAGATGAGAATAGAATATTCAGTGAGGTTAAGCACACTGAATAAGGTTACTGACCACAGCTAGTACCTGGTGAGGTCCAGGTCTGAACCTGGGCAGTCTAACTTCTGTGAGTGTGATTCACTTTTTGCACAAGATAGAGACAACCAGTTGAGGGTTACTCTACCTGATGGTTAGCTGCGCTGGGCACAGCTTGCTCAACATCTGTCTTGAGTAAAAGTACTGGTTGCAAATAAAAGCCAGGGCTCTGGTAATAGCATTTTCCCTGTATTGTCCTCTTAAGGAAATTGTTACCCTCCCAGTCAGGTGTGTGGCTGAAGGGAATGATGCTCATGATCCTGTGAATTCCAAAGAATTCCCAGTAACTATAGTTCTAAGCAGGTCTGCTCCCCTTCACTGTGCTCTCTCTGCAAAATGCCAACTGTGCTTATCTCCTGGGAAAATCATCTCTCTAAACTGAGGTGGGTGGTTTCTCATTGAGAAGATGGAAACTTCCCTAATATGTGTTGCTGTTGCTGTTGTTGTTTGGTCGCTAAGTTGTTTATCTGACTCTTTTACAACCCCATGGACTGTCGCCCGCCAGGCTTCTCTGTGCATGGGATTTCCCAGGCAAGAATACTGGAGTGGGTTTGGCATTACCTTTTTGGAGGGCATCAGTGCTTTCTGAAGAGTCTCTAACTTGGTTTTTATGCCTTTCCCTCTTGAAGGGATAATGCCTTGCCCAAATTGTGTGCTTAGCCTTGCAGTATCAGTCATCTGGGAGCTTGTTAGAAACGCAGGTCCTTGGGGTTGATCCTAGATTCGTTGAGTCAGAAATCTGTGATTTAAGAAACCTTCTGATGCACATTGCAGTTTGAAATCTACTGCTCCTTTGTGAAATAGTAGTAATGACAGTAATTAATACCTGCCTTGTGATTATGGTGGCGGGAGGGGGAGTTACATGAGCTAGTTTGAGTCTTTGGCACAGTGAATGGTGTACAGTGAGCATTTAAAAAGTGGTCATAAGTTCATCTCTGAACTTGTCCAAGATCACTGTGCAGACCTGTGTTGTCTTTACCTGCCCTGTAACCTCACTCCTTTCTGGGCAGCCCTTCTCCTGCCTGTGGGTTTGGTGGGGCTCCGGGCATCCTTACCTACTACTCACCCACCCTCTGTCATGGTGTGACCATGACCAACTCCAGTGATTGTTGTCTGAGGATATTTTTGTCTGTGTTGGGTCTTACTTGTGGCACTCAGGATCTTTGTTGCATCATGCAGGATCTCTTTTTTCATGCTCCATCTTTCATTGAGTTGCACAGACACTCTAGTTGAGGCAAGTGGGCTCAGGGGTCATGGTACATGGACTTAGCTGCTCCCTGGCAGGTGGGATCTTAGTTCCCTAAGGGGTCAAACCCCTGTTAAACATTGGACCACCAGGCACGTCCCTCATCTGGGGATTTTGCTCTTAAGCAGAACCTCTCAGGGAGTGGCTAGATCAGGGGTTAGATCCTATTCATCCCATGACACTCCAGCCCAGTGCTTCTCAAACTTTAATCTGTTTGAGAACTTATCCAAAGATCCTATTAAAATGCAAATTCTGATTCAAGGAAGTTCAGGAGGTTCTCAGAGTCTGCATTTCTAACAAGCTTCCCAGTGATGGGGATGCGAGTATTACGGGTTTGGGGACCACACTTGGAACAGCATCCCTAGAACAGTGGTTCTCATTTTCAGTCTCACGGTAGAATCACTGGGATATCTCTGAAGTGAGACAGGTAGCCCCACCCACACGAATTAAATCCCGGTTTCTGAGGGTGAGGGCTCTGCATCAGTGTTTTTTAGAAGTCTCTCTAGTTGATTCCTACCTGCAGCTAGGGTTGAAAACCGCCACTGTAGAGAGATGGTCCTGGTGTTTCTGGCAGGGAGAGCCCTGGGGCCTCCTTAGGTCTGTTCTTTCTTTGATGCTATGAGTTCTCCCCTTTCAGTTTTTGTTTGATTTTACTTCTATTCCTTGCAACCAGAAGAAGCTTAACTGAGAGAGCCTTAGAAATAAGAGGCAGAATCAAGGCTAGTATTCATTTTCTCTGGCCTTTCAATTTCCAGGTCTTTCTGCTACACCACTAGCTTCTCTGGGGTGGGGTTTTGGTATGGTTGGGATAGCGCCATAGGGATATAAAATCTCCCCTCTTCTCTTTGGACTTCCCTAGTGGCTCAGTCGGTTAAGAATCTGCCTGCAATGCAGGAGATGTGTGTTCAGTCCCTGGGTTGGGAAGATCCCCTGGAGGAGGGCATGGCAACACACTCCAGTATTCTTTCCAGGAAAATCCCATGGACAGAGGAGCCTGACAGGCTACAGTCCATGGGGTTGTGGACTAGCTGGACACGACTGCAGTGACTGAGCACACACGCCTCTTCTCTTTGTCCCCCGTAAGACCCACCTGGCGGGGGTGGGGGGAGACGGCTTCTCTCTAGGACTGCTTTGCTCTGCTCTTGGTGCCAGGTCTGGATTCTGTGGGTGACAGCTCCCCCAGTGTTGACAAGGCACACCAGCCCACAGGAGTATGAACCAGTCTGCTCAGCTGTCAGGTGGCGATATGAAAGCTGATGGTCTTTCCCAGGCAGGGCAGTCAGCAGCTGGTGTAGGGCCTCCTTCCTGTCCATGGCATGACACCCAGCCACGTGGGCTTCTCCAGGAGATGACGGTTCCCTGAGCTGATTACATCTACCTCATGGAGCTAATATGTTCCCACTCCAAATGGACCAGCTTTGACCCAGACCAGCTGACCATGATCTCCTGGAGACAGCGTTGCCAGGGAGACACAGATGCAAAACAGGTGTCCAGGAGGCCTTGGCTGTAGCTCTGCCTGGAGGTCCAGATGTCCGACTCGTATCCAAGTCTTTCCACCTGGGAGGTGCCCTCCCCTCTGAAGGCAGTGGGGCCCTCACACATAGAGCTGAGACTTGCGGACCTTCTCCAGGGTCGAAACACTTTCACACCATGGTAAACAGCTGCTTCTCTTTCTGCCACCTATGCCTCCCACCTCCTCATGGTCCAGCATCTAAAGGGTTAATGCCTGGTCCAGCAGACGGGCCTCCAGGGCTTGCTCTCTCTCCCTATTCTGATCCTCAGCGCCCCTGCCACAGAACTGTTATATAAGGGATACTGCCTTGCCCCAGGAAGCTAATCCTTAAGGCCAGAAATGCCAGGGGCAGAGGAGCAGACGGAGGATGAGTGTGGCAAGCTCAGCCCTTAGCCCTTATCTGAGGCTAAGGAAGGCTCCACGTGCCTGCCTTTGGGGGTGGCGGCTGGATCGGGAGGAGAGCTGGGGCAAGAGAGCTTTGTTCCTTATTTCAGATCTTTTTTTTTTTAAATTTCAGATCTTTTTTTTTATCACATGCTTGTATGCTTTCAAATTTTTTTTTGTTTTTAATTCTTGAAAAACACGGAAATGAAAATAATTCCTCTGCAGCTTTGGACATAAAAATGAAAGATAATTAATGCTATAGACTGATTTCTATAAATCTACGAGATTCTTTACACATCACCTAATTCACTTCTAAATCTCACAACAACCTAGGGTGACCGAGCCTTGGCTTGCTCAGGACTTTCCTGTTGTAGCACTGAGAGTGCTGTGCCCCTGGAACCTCCCCAGGTCCAGGCAAGCCCGATGGGAAGTCCGGTCACCTCTCTTCAACCGCCAGAGCCAAGTGTGTTTTACTTGGGGAGGAAACTAATGCCCCAAGAGCTTCTGTAACTTGCACAGTGATCACACAGCTAGTTGTTAGTAGGCACGGTTAGTTAAGGGTCACACAACGGGTAGGTACATGGTAAATGCGGTTAACAGTCATACTGCTAGTCAGTGGTAGATACAGTTAAAAGGCATAATATTCATTCAGTGGTAGAGCTTGGGTTTGAACTAGGCACTTCCCGATTCTGAATCTTGTGCTCTCTCTGTTATACTATGTCACATGGAGCCTTAGAGCTGAAAAGACTTCAGGGTCACACGTCCAATCCCCTTGTTTGTAGACAGAAAACCTTGGTCCCAGACTGGCAAAATGACCTACCCAAGGTCACGCCAGGAGTTAAATTTGTGCTCTGAAGGGATGAGTGGGCTGGAAGTTAGGGGTGATTTATGCCACAATAGGGATGGTTAGGAGGCCTGCCAGTTGGCTTTCTCTCGCCTGTGACACCTCCCTGGAGCAGGATTGACACCAGCAAGGCTGGTATCTGGGGCCAGGGGCCTGTGGCCAGGGCTGGGGCCGGGGTGGAGCGGGGAGGCTGCCTCTCTTTGTAATTTACATCCACAACAGCAACAGCCTCGGGAAAAATAACCCAAACAAACTCTCAGAGGCTGTTTTGGACTTAATCCCAGGATCAGAAGCAGCTCAGTAAGATAAATAAGATAAAGTTGGTGTGCCTCTAAGGTTGAGCGATCATATCACTATTGCATTTGAAATATTCATGAGGAGAAGGGAGGTATAAGAAACCGCTACAGAAACATATTCTGCTTTGAAAAGGCAGAATTCAAAGGCATGAAAAATGAATCAGGGGAAATTAATGTTGGGGCTAAGGGGGAGGAGGTGGGCTGGTGGGGGGACAATTATTGCCCAGAAGGAGTAAGGAAGGAGACGTGGAGGAGATGTTTCAGACTGGGCTGTGATCAGAATTCTCTCCCCTGCCTGGGATATTTGAAATGTCAATCGCGTCTCGTATATCATTCGAAGTCAACACTTGGTTGCAAAATGGATGGTTCTGGCAAGTATTAAAAAGCAGGGTGGGGTGAGGGGATTGAGATGGGGCGGGAGGTGCTGGGCGGGAGAATTGGAGAAAAGTCAGCAAAGTGAACTAACTCCTGTAAATTATGGACGAGTTTCTGATCTCTGGAGCAGGGCTCTGTAGAGGAACAAGATGACAGGAGACAGGAACGTCTCATCCTGGCTCTGCCAAAATTGTCTGTGGTTGCTTGCACAGCTCTGAGCCTCGGCCTTTCCCTTTGAAAGGCACGGGTTGGACTGGATGCCCTCCTAGGTCACTTTACTCCAGAATTTAGGGGCCCTGATTTTATGATGTACTTAGAATCAAAGATGTCATTGTTGTTTAGTCACTAAATTGTGTCTGCCGTTTGCAACCCCATGGGCTGTAGCCCACCAGGCCCCTCTGTCCATGGGATTTTCCAGGCAAGAATACTGGAGTGGGTTTCCATTTCCTTTTTCAGGGGATATTCCCGACTCAGGGATTGAATCCCTATCTCCTGCATTGGCATGTGGATTCTTCACCATCTGAGCCTCAGCAAGATGGTCACGTGCACATCAGTGGGTGGTGGGACACCATGCTTTTGGGTGGTGGTGGCTATTGGGCAAATCCTTGGAGTGTTGCCTGGTTCGGTGGTTCTGAAGAGAGAGATCTGGCATGAGAGCAAACGGTGTCTGCATATCCTCTGTGGTCCTGGACCAGCAGCATCAGCATCATTTAGAAGCTTGTTAGAAATCTCAGTTCCCTTGTCTCATTCCACATCCCCTGGGTCAGAATCTGCCTTTTAACAAGCTCCTTGGGTGAGTCATGTGCACCTGGGTGAGCCATGTGGGTAAAGTCTGAGTGGCACTGACCCAAGACAGAGCAATTCTGCTTCTGGGTTTATACCCCAGAGAAAGTTTCACCCCTGGATGTTCAAGGAGGTGGGTGTGTGGTAGTGGGGAATTGGAGGCAATCGAGGTACTCACCAGAGGGGGTGTACGTAAGTAAAATATGGTGGGTGTGTCTGTGGAATACCACCAGATGGCAGTTGGAAGAATAGATCTGATGTGTGCACAGCGATATGGATAGATCATAAAAAGACAGTGCTGAGCGAAAGATATAAGGAACAGAATCAGTTCTGTAGCATGACACATTTTTATTGGTTAAACATGCATTACACACAAATTAAATGTTAAGCACAATGTGTTTAAAGCTCCACATGGGCAGAGAGTTTTCTATTTTGTTACCACTGTATACTTGGTGCACAGTCAGCACTCAAGATTTGACAGACAGGTGCACTTTACAAGTATATGAACACGTTCAAGAGAAAAGGAATGTATACGATAAGAGAGATTTTGTTCACTATGATGGTGCTATGCCAGCAACTAGGGAGTAATCCCCTCAGCCTTTTGCCTCTGGGGTAGAGCAGAAGCCCAGGCTCATGGAGGAGAGATGCTGGCCAGGCTGGGCTCCGTTTGTGGGGTTTGTTCCACCCAGTAGTTGCTTGACTGCCCGCCCCTCACCCGTCCCAGTTGCTGTTGGCTCATCTCTTGGCTTGCCACCTCCCTCCTACTTTATTACTAAGGTTTCAGTCTGTTGTTCTTGTAGAAACAGACCCTCTAGAGCATCGGATGTGTGCATCGCCTCACTTATCCTTGCAGCACTGGCTGGACCAGTGGTTCTCAAGTGGGGACAATTTTGCCCCCTAGGAGACCTCTGGCAATGCCTGGAGGCACTTCTGATAGCCATGATTGGTGGGGTGGTGCTCCTGGCACCTAGTGTGTGGAGGTCAAGGATGCTTTTAAACATCCTGCAGTGCACAGGACTCCCCCATGGCAAAGAATGGTTGGGTCCAAAATACCAGTAGTGTTGGGGAGCACTGCTCTATAGGCCAGGGGCTCTACTAGCTCCATTTTTACAGGAGAGGAAACAGGTATGGAAAAGTTGGGTAAGTCCTCTCAAGGTCCCATAGCTGTTGAGCAATGGCAATAGAAGGTAAACCAAGTGAGGCTGGCCCCAGAGCCTTGGCTCCTACCCCACTCTACACGATTGCTTCTGAGAAATGGAAAATTCAGACAGAGATGGAGCAGCTTTTTCCTGCTTCACTCAGTTATGCTACAACCAGGGGTGACCAGCTGTCCCAGTGTGCCTAGTGCTGAGTGGGTTCCCATGAGTGAGACCTGGTGTTCAAGCCACGATGGATGGCCACCCTAGTACAACCCAGAGGCTGTAAGCATCTGAGCTTGAGACCTGGTCCTTATAGTCAATCTGTTGGGCACATCCCCTGTGGTAATCACTATTCATACAGGGACCCAACCCCAGTCCCAACTTCACATAGTGCTCAAGGTCAACTTGTCTCCTGTTCTGAAAATATCGATCTGTTAGGTCTTGAGTTAAGTCAGCATATCTCTAGGTAGATCAGAATTCATCCTTGGAGGATCTTTAAGGTTTTCTGGAGAAATAGATCAGTTGGGGATAGGGTGGGAGAGAAAAGGATCCCATGCTTTGATGCCAAGGTCAGAATTCTTGTCGCTTAAACTGTCTGGACCTCAGTGTTCTCGTTTGCAAAATGAGTCGATAACAGGAGCCATGGTTATGTGTGTTACCATGTACCAGGTACTGTGCTTGGAAGGTGCTTGCATATAAGGTGTTATAAGGTTATCCCACTTAATCTCCATGCAAACCCAGATTGTCTTACTCCAAAGAATCACAGTTTTACAGCTATGTAACATCTCCTGGAGCTGTTTATGCGGAGATGGGAAAACATACCAATTAGGGTGTAAAACAGAGGATGAGATGGTTTGGCATCACCAACTCGATGGACATGAGTTTGAGCAAGTTCCGGAAGTTGGTGATGGACTTGGGAGGCCTGGCGTGCTGCAGTCCATGGGGTTGCAAACAGTCAGATACGACTGAGTGACTGAACTGAACTGAACTGAGGGTGAAAAACAGGAGGTGGCTTCGAGGGCAGCGCTTTAAGTGTGTTTGCAAATGTGTGTGTGTTTCTCCACCGCCTAAGATCCCTGAAGCATTCCTGGTGCTGTAACACCCATGTGAAGTGTCCCCATCAACTGACCTCTCCCTCCAGCATCTGAACACCTCGCTTGCTCGCTGCCCCCAGCCGTGTGTGTTTGATATGATCTGTGGATGTGAAGTATGGCCCAGGCCTCAGAAACCTTCTTCTTTCATGGGGAAGCAGAGCTCCAATCTCCCAGCAGCAGCTGGCCTGTCCTCAGCCCTGCTGTATGAGTCTGGCTCCAACTGCAGGATTTATGTGTTAGCTTCAACAGTGCCTGAGGCTGTGTCCAGCCAGTGAAGGTCCTTGATATGTTGCTGTGGTTTGCTGAGGCTTCTAAGGAAAGGGGTTTGCTAGGGGGTCGATAGGCTGATTTTTGTCTTGTCTACAGCTGAGTTCCACGTTCTTACCTGCTAATTGTTTGGAGAATAGAAGTGGCTGCTGTTTTTCAAGTACTTATTCTGTACCAGGGGTCATGAAGATCATTTCCCACAAAGGACTTCCCTCCTCTTCCCGGGCTGCTGGTTCTCCTTAAGTTGCTTTACTTTTTCTTCTTTCTGTAGCTAGGAAAACTGTTAGTTGCTCAGTTGTATCCCACTCTTTGTGACCCCATGGTCTGTAGCCTACCAAGCTCCTCTGTCCATGGGATTTTCCAGGCAAGAATACTGGAGTGGGTTGCCATTCCCTTCTCCAGGGGATCTTCCCAACCCAGGGATTGAACCCGGGTCTCCTGCATTGTATGCAAATTATTTACCATCTAAGCCTAGGAGATCTTTCTATAGCTAGGAACTGTATTCCAAAAACCTAGAAAAGGGTCTGACAGATGTGATTGCTGTCTGTTGAATGAATAAATGAGTATGTGTTAGGCTCTATACTAAGCCCATTGTGTGCATTATTTCACTTAAATCTCACAATAATTTTATGAGATAGTAATGGTTTTTATCCCCAGGTTGCAAAAAATAAATTGTATTCAGAGAAGTCAAGCAATTTGCCCCCAAACACACAGCCAATAAATGTCAGAGCAAGAATGCAAACTTAATTCTCCAAATCGTATGTAATTTTCCAATACTAGTGCCCATAGGTGGAAGCATATTTTTGGAATTTACATACTTATATCTCCATACCACACATCCACAGATATGTATCCTATATAATATGTACGTACAAAAACATGTAAATGCATTAGTCACCTATAGCTGTGAAACAAGCACCACAAAAACTCTCTTGATGAAAGTGAAAGTGGAGAATTAAAAAGTTGGCTTAAAGCTCAACATTCAGAAAATGGAGATCATGGCATACGGTCCCATCACTTCATGGGAAATAGATGGGGAAACAGTGGAAACAGTGTCAGACTTTATTTTTCTGGGCTCCAAAATCACTGCAGATGGTGACTGCAGCCATGAAATTAAAAGACGCTTACTCCTTGGAAGGAAAGTTATGACCAACCTAGATAGCATATTCAAAAGCAGAGACATTACTTGGCCAACAAAGGTCCGTCTAGTCAAGGCTATGGTTTTTCCTGTGGTCATGTATGGATGTGAGAGTTGGACTGTGAAGAAGGCTGAGAGCCGAAGAATTGATGCTTTTGAACTGTGGTGTTGGAGAAGACTCTTGAGAGTCCCTTGGACTGCAAGGAGATCCAACCAGTCCATTCTGAAGGAGATCAGCCCTGGGATTTCTTTGGAAGGAATGATGCTAAAGCTGAAACTCCAGTACTTTGGCCACCTCATGCGATGAGTTGACTCATTGGAAAAGACTCTGATGCTGGGAGGGATTGGGGGCAGGAGGAGAAGGGGACGACAGAGGATGAGATGGCTGGATGGCATCACTGACTCGATGGACGTGAGTCTGAGTGAACTCTGGGAGTTGGTGATGGACAGGGAGGCCTGGCGTGCTGCGATTCATGGGGTCGCAAAGAGTCGGACATGATTGAGCAACTGATCTGATCTGATCTGAATTTAAAAAAGCATTTATTTCTTGGGCATGGGTCTGTGGTTTGGCTGGGGAGACTCTGCTGTAGGCTCTAGGTTGCATTCAGGTCTGATCCCTACATTTTCTTCTGAGGCCCAAGCTGGAGAGGCAGTGGTTTACTGCTGAAAGTTGGTGGCTTCCAAGGGGTGAGCAGAAATAATTGATGCTTTTTAAGACCTAAGCTGAAAACTGGTCCTTTGTCACTTCTGTCCGCGTTCCAGCAGCCAAAGCAAGCCCAATATTAATGGAGCAGGAAATTATATTCTTCTCATGGCAGAGGGAATGGGGAGGATAAATATTTGCCAAACAATAACACACACCAACACATCATGTTTCCATTGTATGTATGTATGGATTTCTTGCTCCCATGAACGCAGCTTCAGTCTGTTATGCTCTTCATTTTTACTGGGCATTAATTTCCTTGTTTGAAAAATGACCAGCTTCTGTTCAGAATTAACTTTTGCTATTAATCTGAGTTAAGCTAACACATACTCCCATGTGTAATAAAGCAATGTGGGCAGGACCTTGAGCTCTGCGGCCAGATTTCCTAGCTTTTCATCATGATCTGGGTGGCCTTGAAGAAGCCTTTCTGAGCCTCAGTTGCCTTTTCTGTGAAATGGTGTTGAAAAAATCACCTACTACACAGAGCACTGAGGGATTAAGTAAGAGAAAGCACATAAAAGCTTAGTGCAGTGCCAGGCTCTGGAAGGCACCCGATACATATTAGCTATTGTTATTAATATTAATACTATTCTTGCAACAAAAACAGCACAGTATTCTAATGTTGCTCAAGGCCATTATCTCAGCCTGTCCCATGTTGGTTCCCAGACCTAATGTTCCTCTAACCCAGTGTCTTTTCCAATTATGAGCTCATTGTTTCCTTCTAAACTTGGCTTTGGAGTTTGGACTTCTGATGGGCTCAAGACTCCCTCCCTACAGAAATGTTCAGACTTATCTTACTGATTGGGCTTCCCAGGGGGCCCTAGGGGTAAAGAACCTGCCTGCCAATGCAGGTGACGTAAGAGACACGGATTCGATCCCTGGGTCAGGAAGATCCCCTGGAGGAGGGCATGGCAACACACTCCAGTATTCTTGCCTGGAGAAACCCATGGACAGAGGAGCCTGGCGGGCTACAGTCCATAGGATCGCAAGAGTTGGATACAACTGAAGTGACTTAACACACATGCACGCATCTTAACTGATTTGTGCCTCTTAGGCTTCTCAGCCTGGTCAGACTGGGAGCACAGGACTGGCCCCCACCTGGTACTGCTAGTTCATCGGTGCAATGCAGCCTGAACAGGAAATTTCCATGAGAGCACAGGTTATGGGGGAGCCTTCCGACGCCCACAGACAGCAGCTCCGATGTTTGTGAGCTGGAGGGTGGGATTCCTTTCACCTGAGGTCCCCCAGGAGCTGTCAAGCTTCGAATCCTTGCAGTTTAGGCAGTCTGTTTGTAATGGTCTCAAGAAAATCCATTCTGCCTACAAATGTGGTGACCTTTAATTTTTTTTTCAGAATTTTCCAAGACGCACATTGACTCTTCCTGTCAGCCTGGAAGGCTGTAATGCCGCCTGGGGCATTTAGATTGCATTTGCCAATTGCTGACTGCTGTAGCCAATTTGTTCCTGATCTCAAGGTCGATTGTGAATAATTTTAGCTGGGCTAAGTCTCTTGCATTGAATAACTTGGAGAGAAACTATTAAGGCAGAGGCAGGAGGGGATATGGGGCTGTTTCTTTTTTGTAGACGTTCTTTGATTTCTGGTAAAAGAGGAGGGTTCTGCTCTGCCATTCCTGGACGAGGTGACCCGGAAGCCGAGAGGAGTAGACACATTCCAGGTCCCTCATGTGCCAGATATCCTGCTGGGCATTTTACGCACACGAGTCGTTTAATCTACCTTGTGAAGTGAACCTGATGATGGCCAGAATACACTGAGGCTGCCGACCTGTCAGACTGGGACCGGTCCGATTCCCAAGGTCAGGTTCTGCCCCTAGCAGCATACAGCACCCATCAGAACACAGCAGGTACACTGGGATCTGCTGCCTTTCTTTCTGTTGCCCTCTCCTTTGGATTGCTCCTCTAGGTCTGCAGTGGGTCTGGCTTCTCTAGGTCTACCTGGCGTGGAGCTGGCATCACAGCTGTTCCTTGATCCCCCAGTGCATCCTATGGAAGTGACCCGGGGCAGCCTGCTGCTGGCTTCACACGTGGTCTTTGGAGTGGGGACACCCCCCGGGTCGGGTCTGAATCCCTGAGAGCTGTGTCACTGGTGCGGCTCCTCTGAAGCCTGAAACAGGGATTGGGGTGGGTGTGGTTTATGGTGGGGGTGGGGGCTCTAGGGGTGGTGGGGGAAGGGATGGGAGGGAAGAAGAGCAGGGAAGGAGAAAGAGCCTGGGTCTATGGCGTTATGGCCTGAATGTTTATATATGCCTTCCTCTCCCTCCCCAGCACCCCCGGCAAAAATTCATATGTGGAATTCTACCCTCAGGGTGGTTATTAGAAGGTGTGGGGCCTTTGAGAGGTGATTTGGTCATGAGGGTGGAGCCTTCATATAAAAGGGACCTCAGAGAGCTCCTTCTGCCCTTCCTGCCTGTGAGGCCAGGGCTAGAAGATGGCCACGTATCAGAGAGCCTGCTCTCACCAGTCGCCGAATCTGCCGGTTCTTGGATCTTGGACTTCCCAGACTCCAGACCTGCAAGAAAGTTCTGTCATTTCAGCCACCCAGTCTGTGGCTATTTTGTTACAGCAGCATGAGATACCTAAGACAAGCAAGGATGGGGTCTTAGGTCAAGACCCATGAGGGAGCTCTGGCATGTACGCTGTACCATGACACTGTCTCTGCCTTGAGGCAGGAGGACTAGACTTATGTACCCCCGCCCCACAAAAGTGTCAATTAGTCACGGGTGCTCCCAGTGGTACAGGGTAGACTAGGGGTGGGTGACGGTGTAACTTCCCTGGGTGAGATAGCTTCTGTCTGCCAAGGGAGAGTCACTGCAGAAAGTGCCTGCCTGAGCCATTAGGGACAGACTGTCAAAGGCTGAGGAATGGATGGGTTGACTGGTAAAGGGCATCTGGGTGAGGCTTTAGGAGTAGCTACAAATCTGTAACCTCTCTGTGCCCCAGTTCTCCTCATTTGTAAAATGGAGATACTGATTACCTATATCTGAGCTTTGGAGTGAATATTAAAAAACATCACTGCATTTGTATTACTGGCATAATGTACCTAATACTGGCCTTGGGGACTCAGCAAGCATAAGCTATGATTATTACTGGCATTTGTGGAACAACCACAAACAATTAATGATCACTCACTTAATATCTCATTTAATCTTTCCAACTCTTCAGAGTTAACTTATTTTTAATTTTTATTGGTGTCTAACTGACATATACCCTTGTGTTAGCTTCGTAACTATTTGAGATTTTCATACATTGTGGAGTGATCACACAGTTAAGTCTAGTTAACATCTGTCACTGTACGTAGATTGGAAGCATTTTTGCCCCCCTTGTGATGAGGACTTTTAAAACTTACTTGCAGCAACTTCCAAATATGCCGTGTAGTATTAGCCACTCTGGTCACCATGCTATACACTGCATCCTCATGACGTTTATCTTATAACTGGAAGTGTGTACCTTTTGACCGTCTTCATCCATTTTGTCCTCCTCTGGCAACCACCAGTCTGTACTCTGTATCTATGAGCTTTGTTCATTTTTGGTTTGGGGTTGTTAGAGTCCACATGTGAGATCACACAGCATTTGTCTCTCTTTGTCTGGCTTATTTCATTTAGTTTAATACCCTCAGGGCCTGACCTAATCCTTAATGAACTCTTATGAGGTAAATTTCATTTCTACCCCAGTTTATAGATTCTGTGGGCCAGATGTTATGTCCGCAGACCCACCAGGGCTTCCCTGGTGGCTCAGACAGTAAAGAATCCATATGTAACGTGAGAAACCTTGGTTTGATCCCTGGCTTGGGAAGATCCCCTGAAGGACGGCATGGAAAGCCACTCCAGTATTCTTGCCTGGAGAATCCCATGGACAGAGGAGCCTAGCCGGCTGTAGTCCACGGGGTCACAAAGAATTGGACACGACTGAGCAACTCAGCACACAGCCCGCACCCCCAAATTTATAGATTGAAATCCTCATCTGAAAGGTGATGGTATTAGGAGGTGGGGCCTTTGGGAGGTGATTAGGCCACCTAATGAGGGTGAGGGTGTAGCCCTCTTACTGGGATCAGCACCCTTTTTAAAGGGTTCCCAGAAAGCTACTTTGTCCTTTCTTCCACGTGAGGACAGAGTTAGGATGTGCTGTCTATGAACCAGGGAGAGGGCTCTCACTAGACACTGAATCTGCTGGCACCTTAATCTTGGACTCCCCAGCCTCCAGAACCAGGAAAAGTAAATTTCTGTTGTTTATAAGCCACCCGTCTATGTTACTCTGTTACAGCAGCCCGGACAGTCTAAGGAGACTGAGACACAGTGAAATGGCATATCTGGACCACGGTCACAGAGCTGACAAGTGGCAGGGCTGAGATTCCAATTCAGGCTGCCAAGCCCTGCAGCCCGCAAGCAAGTCATCCTTGCAGACTCACTCTTTTAATCGTGGGATTGTTTTTGTCATTCCCAATTCTTTGAATTCGCCATCATCTCTCTTGTCTCTGAGCTTTTGCATATTATATTTTGTGTGCTGGAAATATTCTCCCCCTTTTGCCTGGTCTCCTTGGGTTTATCCATTGAGTCTGAGCTTAGATTTGGCCTCTTCCAGAAAGTCCTCCAGGTGATCTCCTCCCACTTGTATTTTCCTCAATCAGAGCATCTGTTAGGATGTATCGCAATCGCCTGGTCACTTATCTGTCTCCCTTACTCGACTGTGGTCCCAAAGGGGTAGTGATTTCACCTGTCTCATTTATTATTGTAACTCCAGACCCTTGCATTTTGTTTGACATATAGGGGTACTTGATAAATACTTAATAATTGAAGGAGCAATCCAGACTCAGAGTGGAATACATTGGAGTCTTACCGAAGTTACTGTTTTGTTGAATTAAAGCTACATGGACTAAATTCTTTCTGGGAAGATTTTATAACCGAGTCTACAGGTCTGCCTGACTAGAGTCTGTCAGCATCTATGAACAGAGCTGCCCAGTCCCCCCCAAAAAGAACCATCCCCCTTACCTGGGAGGCTCCGGGAATTTAAATGAGGTTCTAGTGTAGTAAACAAGGGTTCTTCAGAGACTCTTCTGACATTTCTATTTAATCACCACTCAGTTCATTTATTTAAAGTAATGAATTTTTTTCTTTCCATTATGACTGTAAGAGAATCACATTGTTGCAAATTTGGAAAACATAGAAAAGCAACCCACCCATTATCATTTGATACGTACATTTTTGGGGGAAGTCTTCCTTTTCCCCAAGTATATGTTTTCTTTATTTCTTTTTTTTTTTAATAGTAAACCTACTTACAACCATACTAGGAATATAGTTTTGTATCCTGCTACTTTTTTCACTTAGCAAAATGAGATTTTTCCAAGTTTAATTACATAGCTTTAAAAATAACCATCACCATTTTTTTCTTTTTTTTTTTTTTCCTGCCTTTTAAATTTTTTATCAAAGTAATATATGCACATAGTAAAAAGTGAAAGAACAGAAGGGCCTCTAATGGAAGCAGCAGTCCTGGTTCCTTCTCTCCTCTCTCCCCTCCCCAAGTCCTATTTCCCAGAGGCAACTGCTTGAAATGTTGTTTCCATTTTTAGGTCTTCTGGTGTTTATCTCTGTAACTCCAAATAAGGTGCTTATGCAGCTGTTTCTTGATTTATCAATTTAAGACATTTCCTATTGACTGTCTGCCATAGAAGATGAGGATTCAGCTTTCTGACATTGGCCCTCCCCTCCTCCTCCTCACCCTGCACATTTTTTACATGACAAAGTAATACAGTGCACACGAAAGATCATGCCAACAGGGTGAAGAGAGCCCCTTACGCCAGTGCTTTAGCCTTCACCTGCCCCTATTCCCAGTTTCTTGTGTGTCCACATCTGGAGATTATGTAAGATGACAGCAAACTTTCTGACATTTCACCATGGAGAAATGGGCTCTTTCTCCCTTGCTTGTAAACCTGGGATGACCTGTGACCGCTTTCACCAATAGAATGCCATGGAAGTGGTGCCATATTGGTTCTGGTCCCAGCCTTTAAGTGGTTGGGCAGTTTCTGCTTCCATTCTTTTGGAACTCTTGGTCTTAAAACTCTGAGCCATGGTGTAAGAAGTCTGATGACCCTGCTGGAGAGACACGTGGGGAGACTCTGAGAAGACATGGAGAGGAGGAGGGGTCCTGTTGTGACCAGCTTCTAGTTGTCCCCACCAAGGAACCCGGCATGTCACTGAAGCTGCTTGGAGCCTTCCAAGCAGCCTAGAAGTCAGCTGAATACCACTGAGGGACCCCAGTAGATACCACATGGAGCATAATTGCTAAGCTGCCTGAATTCCTGACTCTCAAAATTGTGAGTTGTAATAACCATGGTTGTTGTTTCAAGCCAATAAGTTTTGGAATTGAGCAGAGTAGTCTCCTTCCAGAGAGATTCCATGAGTCAGAGATTTTGGTAGGGGGTTCTCTCCACCTAGCAACGGAGCCCAATAGAAAGTGTATGCACTAATGCTTCATTGGGCTGAATAATCGCAAGGAAGGAGAAACGAGGAAAAATGGAAGTGAGGCAGGAAAGGAGAGAAAGAAAATGCCAGGTGGTACATACTACAGAGTGACCACAGCTTTACAGAAACACCACTTGTCCCACGGGCCACCTTTGGGGAGGCTCCTTAGAACCTCTGCATCTCAGAGCAGTCTGTAGTGAGGTGGGAAGGGTGAGCCATTTACCTGCCAACTCCCTCCTGCCTCTTGTTATCTCCTACTGGTGGAATTTTGCACCATCCTGTTTTATCTCCACCTCTGGGAATTGGTGGGTGTGACGGAAGCCAGCTCTGCCCTCCCCCTCACGGTAGACTGAGTAGTTTTTGGTTGGATGCCAGACTTTGTGAATTTCACTCTACTGGCTGCTGGAAAATGTTGTTCCTGGAACCAGCCTAGATGCTGAAGGTCCAGCATTGAACAAAGCAAAGATCCCTGCCTTTGTTGAACTTTCATAATAGTGTGGGAAGACAATCAGGAAACAATAAGCATAATTCATGTTTACTGTTATTATTGTGTTACATTTGTATCTTTACGAATACTTACCCTAAACAGCCATCACGTTTAGTGACTGCATAATATTTGATTGAATGGTTTTATCACTATTTAATGATGCATTTCTCTGTTGATGGTTAATCAAATTACTTTCTCCATTTGGAAACATCTAGAAGCTTAGAGGCTTAGGCTTCCAAGTCCAACAAACAGAAGTTGAGAGTTCATTCTGAAGTCCAATGGGGAGCAGCCACTCATATACTTGGGATCAAAGATTGATCTCCCTTGTTCTGTGAACTGGAATGGATTGGACCATCCAACCTGGTGTGCCCATGACCAGCAAAAGAGATGATGGGCAATTTTAGGATGGCAGGAAGGACCTTACATACCCCTCTTTCTTTGTCTCCAGCTCCCTGACTACATCTGTACTCCAATATCCAGTCAGCCCACCCAGACCTAGAGTCAAGGTCTTCAGTATCTCTTGAGCCTATATTTTCCCCTTTATTCCTGTGCCTTGGTCTTCATTTGGGCTTCCACTACTTTTTGCGTCGGTTTTGCATTCTTGTCTCCTATTCCATTGATCTCCAGTCTCCAGTAACAATTATGTGATTTGCATTGGAGGATGTGGTGGATGCTGTTGGTGCCTTGCCCACACCCACTGGTACTTACTATTTCTACCTCAGGTACCTGTGACAATGCCTGGGGCTTTCTTGGTTGAGGAAGTGCAGAGAAACGCACACTCAGGTGAGGATGCCCCGGCTACTGAGGGTGGTTGTCCCACCTTCCTCACCTTTATGATGAGGGTGCCTCTGTAAAGAATGCCAAGAGCCATGAGGATATACATATGCCTCTCTGTGTGTGTGTTAGTTGCTCAGTCATGTCCAACTCTTTGCGACCCCATGGACTGTAGCTCCACCAGGCTCCTCTGTCCATGGAATTTCCCAGGCAAGATGGAGTGGATTGCCATTCCCTTCTCTAAGAGACCCAGGGTTTGAACCATGGTCTCCTGCAGATTCTTCACTGTCTGAGACACCAGGGAAGCCCATATATATAGAGAGAGAGGCTTCCCAGGTAGCGCTAGTGGTAAAGAACCTGCCTGCCAATGCAAGAGACATAAAGGATGCGGTTTCGATCTCTGGGTTGAGAAGATCCCTTGGAGAAGGGCATGGCAACCCACTCCAGTATTCTTGCCTGGAGAATACCATGGACAGAAGAACCTGGCAGGCTACAGTCCATGGGGTCACAAAGAGTCGAACACAACTGAAGCAACCTAGCATGCATGCATATATATAAAAATATATATATAATATAAATATAAAACACCAGAGAATCCTACCTACTGTTGATGAGTGGTAAAGTGAGACTTCCCTGAGCAATGTCTTTTCTAAGCTGAGACCTGAAGGATGAGCAGAAATTAACTAAGCAAACTAGCTTAGCAAACAATGGGGAGAATAGCAGAAAAATGTTCCAGTTGTAGGCAACAAGCATGTGTGAGGGTCCTGGGGCAGGAGTGATAGCATAGCCAGAGTGCAGAAAGGCAAGCACACTGTGGCAGCCACGTTGGGATGATCTGTGTCCAAAAGATGAATTTCTCTTTCCCTTTCATTTTGATTCTCTGTCTGTATACTGTTTTGAATCCCACTGTGGTCTGGCTTCATTTAAATGCATCTGAAATGAAATCTCTAATGTTAACAGTGTTGTCAGATGTGAAGTCCTCATTTCTCTTTGGTTCTTTTTCACAGCACACTGTCTATGAATTTCAGGGGAGGATATGAGGATTTTGATTGTTTTTTTTTTTTTCCCCGTATGACCACATTATGTTAATTTCCCCATTGTCTTAGGATATGAGAACATAAAAGCAATAACTCATTTATGTGAAGACTGAATGTGCGGTGAGGTTGTCATGGAAACCAGGGGAAATATTCACATTGACTTGAGTAAATTGAATAACCCCCGTTAAAAGATTGAACACAGAACTTATTTACCCAATTGTGTAGTGTGCGGAAGAGATGAGAAAATCAACATGATAAATGAGATTTTAGGGGGTTGGAAAGGGGGTGAGGATGAAGAGGGTGAGTGAATGCTTGAGGTGTGTTATTTTTATCAAAATAGTTATTCTCCTTCTTCCAAAGGCTGTGTTTTTGTTGCTGAATGTAAGTGGGGCTCCAGGGTGGTAGGGAAAGGGTCCAGGGAAAATGGAAGGATAAGTTTAGGCTGTTCCATGACTCCAGATGCCAGACCCCTAACCAGATTTCCCTTCAGAATCTCCTCTGAAGTCTTGGTCGGAGCAGTTGAAAGGGCTTGACAGTTTTCAGCATTTCCGCCTTTGCCTTTGAAAGTGTTGTTCCTTATGTTTCAAGCTGATTTTTTAAAAAATGCTGATTCTGTTGCTTTTTATTTTTTAAAGCAAATGCTTTAACTCTTCCCAAATAACTCCTTTAAAAAAGGTTGTGGAAGAGAGGTGAGGAAGTCAAGTTGGGGACACCCTCACTCCTGCTTGTTGTGGCAGGAAGTGCTCTGAGCCCAGGGTGCAGCCCCTTGAATGTGGTTATAGACCTAGAGGGGTTCAGTACCAGCCTCTCTAAGGGTTGTACCAGGCAAGTGTGGAGAGTGGGTCCTGGGCTCTGGAAGGCACTGCAGCTGGTTCTTCAGGGCCACCTTGATGTTGCACCTGAGGTCTCACTCTGAGAGATGCTTTTAAGAGGTATTTTCTCATCAGCAGCTTCCATCCCAAGCACCACAGTCCTGCCTCCTTATGACGTCTCCTCCTCCTCCACCGTCTGCTCCGTCCTCTGCCATCTCCAGGAATATGTGCTGCAGAGCCCATTGTGGAGGTATAAACTACCCAGCGTATGGTAATTCGTTATAGCAGCCTGAACAAAGACAGTGTAGAGACAGGTAGGAAAACGTTTGGGGTGTATTTTGGCATCCCTGGTGGCTCAGATGGTAAAGAATCCACCTGCAATGCAGAAGACTTGGGTTCGATCCCTGTGTTGGGAAGATCCCCTGGAGGAGGGCATGGCAACCCACTCCAATATTCTTGCCTGGAGAATCCCCATGGGCAGAGGATCCTGGTGGGCTGCAGTCCATGGGGTCTCAAAGAGTCAGATACGACTGACCGACTAAACAAAGCACAGCACAGGTAACTCATAAGCTACAGAAATGTATTTCTTAACTGTTCTAGAGGCTGGAAGTCCCAGACCAGGGTGCCAGCATAGCTGAGTTCTGGTGAGGGCCCTCTTCTGGATTCTAGACTGCTGACTTCTTGCTGTGTCCCCACCTAGTGGAAAAAGGGTGAGAGAGTTCTCTGGGGTTTCTTTTTTCATTTATTCTTATGTTTTAAAATAAAATTGTATATATTCAAGGTGTGCAGGCTGATTTGATATACATAATACATAGTGAAATAATTATTATATTAACCATCTCCTAACAATAACTATAGTTTTTTATTTTTGGTGTGTGTATGTATATAGCAAGAGCACTGGAAACTTGGTCTCTTAGCAGATTTCCAGTATTCCATAATAGTATTATTAACAACAGTCATCATGCCTGTACCTTAGAGGTCTCTAGATTTGTTCATCCTACACAACCACAGCTTTGTATCCCTTGACCAACATCTTCCCATTTCTCTCACTCTCCAGCCTCTGGTAGCCAAAATCTTTTGCAAAAGATGACATAAATTGATATTCACAAAGCATTCCCCTCTGACATTAGCCCCATTTGATGGGTGGGGAAACAGAAGACCAGAGAAGCCAAGTGACTTGCTCAGAATTGTGTAGCTAGGATGTGGCAGAATCAGAACCAGAACTCATATCTCCTGGCTCTTCATGAAGTACTTTTTCTTCTGTCTCGGGCAGCCCTGAGCCTCTACCTCCCCTGGTGGGGAGGTCCTCCATATACTAATCTATTCTGATAACCCTTACCAAAGCCCAGGAAAAAATTGGAAAAAAACCCTAAATGTCCAACCTAAGAGGGACAGATGACACTTACGTTCCTTTCATATAGTGGAGTATTATGGATTATATTAATAAATGACATGCAAAAAGCATAGTAACATGACACATATATCATAGTATAAAATAAGGGAAATAAGCAAAATGAGAACTATGTAAATTAAATGCACTAAACAACAACAACAAAAGGAAACATGCATGAAATAATGGTTGTCTTCAAATAGTTTGTCGGTTTAGGTCCTCTGAGAAGCAGAAGGCAAAAACAGGGATTAATCGTGCAAGAAATTCATTGGAGAAATGCCCGGGGAGGAAAACTGGGAGGGTGCAGAGGCAGGCAGGGAGCGCCTTGAGATGTGATGCAGGTCTGACACCGACGAAAGGGGAGGGAGAAGGAAGGGGGTTCAGTGCCTTCCAAGGAAGTTTCAGCCAGGCTAGTCCCAGGGAATGCTTGCGACAAAGTTGCCTGTTGGTCAAATCTGGCACTGGAATAGAATAGCCTGATTCTCATACTGCTGCCCTGCTCAGCCGCTGGCTGGGGAAGCCCTGGGAAGAGGGGCCTGGCATGAACACCCTGGTAGTTCAGAGGTGCAGTAATTAGAGATTGTTGTCGGCCTGAGTCGGTTCCTGTGAGGAAAGATCTGAGTAGGGAACCTCCATGGCTGCAGCTGCTGGGCTATTATTATAGTGAAGCATATGGTGAAGGCACTTCATGGCGGTCTTGAGAAGATTAAGGCTTTTGGCTGAATCCTGCCCTCCAAATATAGGCTTGTCTCATTAACAGCTGTACTTTCCTGTTCTCATGCCCAGCAAAGGTGTGCTGAGTCACTTGAGCCAGACGAGACCTGTCCCTCCATCTCTCATAACAGGAAATTGTAACAGCTGCCCTAGAATGAATGGAAGGACTTTGCCAAGTTAATCTTCTCTGACTTACTACTTTTACCATATCCTTTGGGGAAGAGATGCTTAGCAATATTAATGGTCTAATGTTTTTAGAAAATGATTTTTGGTGAGCCTGGCTGCAGAGGAAGGTAATTAGGTCAGGAAGGGGGCTTGAACCACCTATGTGTGGTTTTAAAGTGAAAGTGAAAGTCGCTCAGTTGTGTTCCACCCTTTGTGACCCCATGGACCATACAGTCCATGGAATTCTCCAGGCCAGAATACTGGAGTGGGTAGCCTTGCCCTTCTCCAGGGGATCTTCCCAACCCAGGGATGGAACCCAGGTCTCCTGCCTTGCAGCCGGATTCTTTACCAGCTGCGCCACAAGGGAATCCGTGAGTGGATTTAAGGTCTCCCTAAATATGGTTCAGAGCTCCACAAGGCCACTGAATATCCTTCACTAAACTAATGCCTGGCTCTCAGTAAGTACTCAATACAGTGCTTATTAAATTAAAAGAATGATTAAAAGGAAAGCAAACGATAAATAGAATCTGTGCATCTCTAAGTCAGCCAACGTTGACTGAAGATTTGTTGAATTTGGTCCTGCTCAACAGTGTACCTGCCCACCCTTTACCCCTCAGAAGACCTGTGATGGTTAATTTTCTGTGTCGATTTTATTGGGTCCTGGGGTACCCAGATTACACATTATTCAGGTGCATCTGTGAGGATGTTTCTGATGAGATTAGATTTGAATCAGTGAACTCAAGTGAAGTAAATCAGCTTCCTGATGCGGGTGGGCAGCACCAATCCACTGGGAGCCTGAACAGAACAAGAGGCAGAGGAAGAAGGGACTTACCTCTTCCTGCCTCACTGCTTGAGCTGGGGCATCTCATCTCCTGTCTTTGGCTAGGATTTACACTATCAGCTCACCTGGGACTCAGACCTTTGAACTTGGGCTGAATTACACGACCAGCTTTTCTGGGTGTCCAGTTCACGGACAGCAGATGGTGGGACTTCTTAGCCTCCGTAATCATGTGAGCCAGTTCTTCATAATAAATCTCAAGCTGTCTTTCTCAGATTTATTATGAGGGATTTTATAGTTACATAATATTCGTTCTAGTTCTCTGGAGAACCTGGACTAATAATGGGCACTAGAAAATTTGTTTCTTGTAACCTCTCACCTTGTCATTTTCTTTGGGGGTCCAATATCAATAATTCTTGGTCTCCAGCCCAATTTTTCGGTCATAACGTCTACAGTTTGGTAGTTTCCCATTTATTCCACCTTTATTGCATGTAAAGGTCTCCAAGCATAGTTTCAGGCAGTTGGTGTGCGACTCTGAAAAAGGTATGTTCAGATCATCTACTGCTGCATGAAAAATGACCTACTCACTAAAAGGCTGGAAAAAATATTTGATATTATTGGTTATGATTCTATATTGACTGAGAAGTAGGATTCTTATTTCCCATCTTTAATGTAGTTGTGTCAGAGAGTTGCTGGGGTTGGAGTCATCTAAGTCTTGACTGGGTTGCCCATACAAAATGGTTCAAACATCTGCAAGCTGATGTTGGCTGTTGGCTAGGAGCTCTGAGTTGACACTGTTGCCCAGGGCACCTTCATGTGGCCTCTCCATGCAATTTGGATTTCTTGTAGCCTAGTGGCTGGGTTCTGAGAGTGGGTGTTCCAAGAGATAAGAAGTACTGACTAACCATCTCTTAAAACTTGGATCAGAAACTGGAACAGGGTGATTTCTACCATATTCGATAGATCAAAGCAATCACAGAATTCCATCTGTTAGTAGGAGGAATGTTAAAATATGTGGCCACTTGAAAATAACCACAGATGGTTTCTACTGTTAAGGAATGCAGAGTTAATACAGAGATGATAATGATAGTGATACAGTTAACACGGAGACAGTAGACTGAACAATGGCCACCAATTATATTATCTTATGAGAACAAAGAGTCTTTGCAGATGTGATTAAGTTAGTAATGGGGGAGATTACTTCAGATTGTCCAAGTGGACACTAAATCCGATCACAAGTGTCCTTATAAGAGGAAGGCAGAGAGAGATGCTACACAGAGAAGAGGAGAAGGCAACGTGAAGACGGAGGCAGAGATTGGAGTGATGCAACCACAAGCCAAGGAATGCTCGCAGCTACCAGAGGGCAGAAGAGGCAAGAAGCAGGTTCTCCCCTAGGGTTTCTGGTGGGAGCAGAGCCCTGCTGACACCTCAGTTTCATCTCAGTAAAACCAGTTTCCACATTATGGGCTCCAGAATTGGCAGAGAATGAATTTCTGTTATTTTAAGCCCCTGAATTTGAGATAATTTTTTACACCAGTCTCAGAAAATTAATGCAAAACTAGATAATGACAAGAGTGTGAACAGGGTTATAAAAGAAACACATGGGAGAGACCTGAGACCCAACCCAGTGGAGAGAGAGAGTTGGGCAGGAAATGTTTCTTTACAGCCTGACTCTGAATCCCCAGGAAGTGTGTGTGGAACAGGATGGAGTAGCTGAGGGCTGGAGACATGCTTTTCTGTTGACAACTCAAGTGTGCCACACACTTGGTGTGTTTTTAGGTTGTGGTGAGGTTTCAATGAGTAAAGGGAAACTTGTAAATGCTTGGCACATAGTGAACACTTTAAAAAAGCTAGTTGTTAGTATTGTCATTATTTCCTTTGAGATTTATCTATTGTTTTTCTGGTGCTGAACTTAACTCCTATTTTCGCCATGATTCATGTCTGCTTTTGACTGTTTTCAGGTTATTTCCCTTTTTGGGTATTACACTGCCCAGTTCATTGCCAAAGTGCTCTGCCATTGTCAAGGAGAACCAAACAGTTGCTACACAAGAGACCAGGGCTTAGGACATGTTCCTCATCTATTTCCCTAGTTCAGTTCAGTTCAGTTCAGTCTCTTAGTTGTGTCCAACTCTTTGTGACCCCATGCACTACAGCATGCCAGGCCTCCCTGTCCATCACCACCTCCCGGAGTTTACTCAGACTCATGTCCATTGAGTCGGTGATGCCATCCAACCATCTCATCCTCTGTCATCCCCTTCACCTCTTGCCTTCAATCTTCCCCAGCATCAGGGTCTTTTCAAATGAGTCAGCTCTTCTCATCAGGTGGCCAAAGTATTGGAGTTTCCGCTTCAGCATCAGTCCTTCCAATGAATATTCAGGACTGATTTCCTTAAGGGTTGACTGGTTGGATCTCCTTGTAGTCCAAGGGACTGTCAAGAATCTTCTCCAGCACTGCAGTTCAAAAGCATCAATTCTTTGGTGCTCAGCTTTCTTTATAGTCCAACTCTCACATCCATACATGACTACTGGAAAAACCATAGCTTTGACTAGACAGACCTTTGTTGGCAAAGTAATATCTCTGCTTTCTAATATACTGTTTACATTGGTCATAGCTTTTCTTCCAAGGAGCAAGTGTCTTTTAATATCATGGCTTCAGTCACCATCTGAAGTGATTTTGGAGCCCCCCAAAATAGTCTCTTGATAGACAGAGTGCCTGATGAACTATGGATGGAGGTTCGTGACATTGTACAGGAGACAGGAATCAAGACAATCCCCAAGAAAAAGAAATGCAAAACAGCAAAATGGCTGTCTGAGGATGCCTTACAAATAGCTGTGAAAAGAAAGGAAGTGAAAGCAAAGGAGAAAAGGAAAAGTAAGGTATACCCATCTGAATGCAGAATTCCAAAGAATAGCAAGGAGAGAAAAGAAAGCCTTCATCAGTGATCAATGCAAAGAAATAGAGGAAAACAATAGAATGGGAAAGACTAGAGATCTCTTCAAGAAAATTAGAGATGCCGAGGGAACATTTCATGCAAAGATGGGCTCAATAAAGGATAGAAATGGTAGGGACCTAACAGAAGCAGAAGATATTAAGAAGAGGTGGCAAGAATACACAGAAGAACTGTACAAAAAAGATCTTCACAACCCAGATAATCATGACGGTGTGATCACTCACCTAGAGCTAGACATCCTAGAATGTGAAGTCAAGTGGGCCTTAGGAAGCATCACTAGGAACAAAGCTAGTGGAGGTGATGGAATTCCAGTTGAGCTATTTCAAATCCTAAAAGATGATGATTTTTAAAGTGCTGCACTCAATACACCAGCAAATATGGAAAATTTGGCAGTGGCCACAGGACTGGAAAAGGTCAGTTTTCATTCCAATCCCAAAGAAAGGCAGTGGCAAAGAATGTTCAAAATACTGCACAATTGCACTCATCTCACATGCTAGCAAAGTAATGCTCAAAATTCTCCAAGCCAGGCTTCAGCAATATGTGAACCGTGAACTTCCAGATGTTCAAGCTGGTTTTCGAAAAGGCAGAGGAACCAGAGATCAATTTGCCAACATCTGGTGGATCATTGAAAAAGCAAGAGAGTTCCAGAAAAACATCTATTTCTGCTTTATTGACTATGCCAAAGCCTTTGACTGTGTGGATCACAATAAACTGTGGAAATTCTGAAAGAGATAGGAATACCAGGCCACCTGACCTGCCTCCTGAGAAACCTGTATGCAGGTCAGGAAGCAACAGTTAGAACTGGACATGGAACAACAGACTGGTTCCAAATAGGAAAAGGAGTCCGTCAAGGCTGTATATTGTCACCCTGCTTATTTAACTTATATGCAGAATATATCATGAGAAACGCTGGGCTGGAAGAAGCACAAGCTGGAATCAAGATTTCTGGGAGAAATATCAATAACCTCAGATATGCAGAAGACACCACCCTTATGGCAGAAAGTGAAGAAGAACTAAAGAGCCTCTTGATGAAAGTGAAAGAGGAGAGTGAAAAAGTTGGCTTAAAGCTCAACATTCAGAAAACTAAGATCATGGCATCTGGTCTCATCACTTCATGGCAAATAGATGTGGAAACAGTGGAAACAGTGTCTGACTTTATTTTTGGGGGCTCCAAAATCATGGCAGATGGTGATTGTAGGCATGAAATTAAAAGACGGTTACTCTTTGGAAGGAAACTTATGACCAACCTAGATAGCATATTCAAAAGCAGAGACATTACTTTGCCAACAAAGGTCAGTCTAGTCAAGGCTATGGTTTTTCCAGTGTTCGTGTATAGATGTGAGAGTTGGACTGTGAAGAAAGCTGAGAGCCAAAGAATTGATACTTTTGAACTGTGGTGTTAGAGAAGACTCTTGAGAGTCCATTGGACTACAAGAAGATCCCACTGCTACTGCTGCTAAGTCACTTCAGTCGTGTCTGACTCTGTGTGACCCCATAGACGGCATCCCACCAGGCTCCCCCGTCCCTGGGATTCTCCAGGCAAGAACACTGGAGTGGGTTGCCATTTCCTTCTCCAATGCATGAAAGTGAAAAGTCAAAGTGAAGTCGCTCAGTCGTGTCTGGCCCTCAGCGACCCCATGGACTGCAGCCCACCAGGCTCCTCCATCCATGGGATTTTCCAGGCAAGAGTACTGGAGTGGGGTGCCATTGCCTTCTCTGGAAGATCCCACTAGTCCATCCTAAAGGAAATCAGTCCTGGGTGTTCATTGGAATAACTGATGTTGAAGCTGAAACTCCAATACTTTGGCCACCTGATGAGGAGAGCTGACTCACTTGAAAAGACCCCGATGCTGGGAGGGATTGGGGGCAGGAGGAGAAGGGGCTGACAGAAGATGAGATGGTTGGATGGCATCACGGACTCGATGAACATGGGTTTGGGTGGACTCCAGGAGTTGGTGATGGACAGGGAGGCCTGGCGCACTGCAGTTCATGGGGTCACAAAGAGTGCGACACGACTGAGCTACTGAACTGATCTGAACTGAACTCTGCATATAAATTAAATAAGCAGGGTGACAATATACAGCCTTGACATACTCTGTTCCCAATTTGGAACCAGTCTGTTGTTCCATGTCCAGTTTTAACTGTTGCTTCTTGACCTGCATACAGTTTTCTCAGGAGGCAAGTAAGGTGATCTGGTATTTCCATCTCTTTGAGAAGTTTCCAGTTTGTGATCTACACAGTCAAAGGCTTTGGTGTAGTCAATGAAGCAGAAGTAGATGTCTTTCTGGAATTCTCTTGCTTTTTCAATGATCTAGTGGATGTTGGCAATTTGATCTCTGGTTCCTCCACCTTTTCTAAATCCATCTTGAACATCTGGAACTTCATGGTTCATGTATAGCTGAAGCCTGGCATGGAGAATTTTGAGCATTACTTGGCCAGCATGTGAGATGAGTGCAATTGTGTGGTAGTTTGAACATTCTTTGGCATTGCCTTTCTTTGGGATTGGAATGGAAAACTGACCTTTTCCAGTCCTGTGACTACTGCCGAGTTTTCCATATTTGCTGGCATATTGAGTGCAGCACTTTAAAAATCATCATCTTTTAGGATTTGAAATAGCTCAACTGGAATTCCATCATGTCCACTAGCTTCTTTCCTAGTGATGCTTCCTAAGGCCCACTTGACTTCATATTCTAGGATGTCTGGCTCTACGTGAGTAATCACACCGTCATGGTTATTTGGATCATGAAGATCTCTTTTGTGTAGTTCTTCTGTGTATTCTTGCCACCTCTTCTTAATAGTCTTTTTTTCTGTTAGGTCCCTACCATTTCTGTCCTTTATTGTGCCCATCTTTTCATGAAATGTTCCCTAGATATCTCTAATTTTCTTGAAGAGATCTCTAGTCTTTCCCATTCTATTGTTTTCCTCTATTTCTTTGCATTGATCACTGACGAAGGCTTTCTTATCTCTTCTTGATAGTCTTTGGAACTCTGCATTCATATGGGTATATATTTCCTTTTCTCCTTTGCCTTTAGCTTCTCTTATTTTCTCAGCTATTTGTAAGACCTCCTCAGACAATCATTTTACCTTTTTGCATTTATTTTTCTTGGGATGGTTTTGATTACTGCCTCCTGTTCAATGTCACGAACCTCTGTCCATGGTTCTTTGAGCACTCTATCAGATCTAATCCCTTGAATCTCTTTGTCACTTCCACTGTAGAATTGTAAGGGGTTTGATTAGGTCATACCTGAATGGTCTAGTGGTTTTCCCTTCTTTCTTCAATATAAGTCTGAATTTTGCAGTAAGGAATTCATGATATGAGCCACAGTCAGCTCCCGGTCTTGTTTTTGCTGACTGTATAGAGCTTTTCCATCTTTGGCTGCAAAGAATATAATCAGTCTGATTTTAGTATTGACATCTGGTGGTTTCCATGTGTAGAGTCATCTCTTGTGTTGTTGGAAGAGGGTGTTAGCTATGACCAGTGTGTTCTTTTGGGAAAATTCTATTAGCCTTTTGCCTGCTTCATTTTGTACTCCAAGGCCAAATTTGTTGGTTACTCCAGGTATCTCTTGACTTCCTACTTTAGCATTCCAGTCCCTATAATGAAAAGGGTGTTTCATTATCTTTTTTTGGGTGTTAGTTCTAGAAGGTCTTGTAGGTCTTCATAGAACTGTTCAACTTGAGCTTCTTTAGCATTACTGGTTCAACTTCAGCATTACCTTGTCTAACTCAATGAAACTATGAGCCATGCCGTGTAGGGTCACCCAAGATGGATGGGCCATGGTGGAGAGTTCTGACAAAACGTGGTCCACTGGAGAAGGGAATGGCAAACCACTTCAGTATTCTTGCCTTGAGAACCCCATGAATGGTATGAAAAGGCAAAAAGATAGGACACTGAAAGATGAACTCCCTGGGTCAGTAGGTGCCCAGTATGCTATTTGAGATCAGTAGAGAAATAACTCCAGAAAGAATGAAGGGATGGAACCAAAGCAAAAACAGCACCCAGTTGTGAATGTGACTAGTGATAGAAGTAAAGTCTGATGCTGTAAAGACAAATATTGCACAGGAACCTGGAATGTTAGGTCCATGAGTCAAGGCAAATTGGAAGTGGTCAAACAGGAGATGGCAAGAGTGAACATTGACATTTTAGGAATCAGTGAACTAAAATGGACTGGAATGGGGGAATTTGACTCAGATGACCATTATATATGTATCTACTACTGTGGGCAAGAATTCCCTTAGAAGAAATGGAGTAGCCATCATGGTCAACAAAAGAGTCTGAAATGCAATACTTGGATGCAATCTCAAAAACAACAGAATGATCTCTCTTCTTTTCCAAGGCAAACCATTCAATGTTACAGTATCACAGTAATTTCCCTAGTAGCCCAGACTTTATCTCTGGAGTGAGTCAAGTCCTCAGGAATCTAGGCACCATCTCTTTAGGAAATCTTCCATTTAACAATATTCTCTTGATTTCAATGATGTGACATATAGAGTGAGTGAGTGAAGTCGCTCAGTCATGTCCAACTCTTTGCGACCCCATGGACTGTAGCCTACCAGGCTCCTCTCTCCATGGGATTCTCCAGACAAGAATACTGGAGTGGGTTGCCATTTCCTTCTCCAGGGGATCTTCCCGACCCAGGGATCGAACCCAGGTCTCCCTCATTGCAGGAAGACGCTTTAACCTCTGAGCCACCAGGGAAGCCCACATGACATATATACAGTAGTCATAAGTGTACAGATCGTAAGTAGATAGCTTGATAAGTTTTTCACATGTATAAAACTGTGTAACCACCATCCTGATTGAGAACATATTGAGCACCCCAGCAAGCTCAGCTGAGCTTCTTTCTAGTCAGTATCTCTCAAAGAGAAGTGCTATTTTAGCTTCTTTCACTTAATGAGTTTGTCTGTTTTTGAGCTACATGTAAATAGGATCATACCGTATGTACTTTTTTGAATACGTGTTTGGCTTCTTTTTTGCAACATATTTTTGAGACTCGCTTATGTTGCTTCACGTGGCTATACATCATTTTTAGTTGTGCCTCATTCCACTGTACAAACAAGCCATAGTTGACGGACATTTGGACTGTTTTCCCTTTATGGTAATTACAAGTAAAGCTGCTACAAACATTCTTATGTTAGTTAAACTTTTTGGTGCATGTATATACTAATTTTGTTATGTATATACCCAGGAGTGAAATTGCTGACTTACAGGGAATATATTCAGCTTTTGTAGAGGTAGCCAGTTTTCCAAGGCCCAGTTTTTACCAATCTACACCCTCCCCAGCCATGGTTCCCTACATCATTTTTGACACTTGATATTGATATTCAACTGACCCAGCACCACTAATTGAAAGGACTGTCTTTTCTCCCTGAATCAGTGGTATTTTTGTTACACATTTTCTGGACCTTGTCTTCTGTTCTATTTGTCTACCCTCGGGCCACTTTACCATCTTAAGTATTTTAACTTTATGGTAAATATTGATATTTGGTGGTATGAATCTGTAGCTTTGTTTTTTGTCAAGATGGCCTTGGTTATTTTTGGCTGTGAGCATCTTCATACACATTTAATGGTCATTTTATTAATTTCTTAGAAAGAACCCTGCTGGAATATTGAGTGGGATGGCATTGATTCTACAGGTAAGTGGGAAGAATTTCTGTCTAAACAATATTGAGTTTTCCAGTTTATGAACTATCTCTTACTTGCTGCCATTAATTTCAGTATTCTTTAATTTCTCTCAACAGTACTTTGAACTTTACCGTACCTGACCTGGCTATTGTGTGAGTTCATATTTTGGATTAAATCATAAGATTAATGGATGGAAATGAGCTTTATGAACTGTGAAATGTTATGCTCATTATTAACCAGGGAAAAACACATTTATATTTGCTTTTATAAGAGCCCCCACATCCCCCTTAATTTTTTTCTGATGGCTCTCAATTTTGTTGTCAAGCTATCAAGCTTTCTAGAGGCTCTAAGATCTCTCCTGAATATCCAAGTCACTCCAGGCCTATTCTGCATGATTCTTGTGCATCCATAGAAAAGGATGACCTTTTCTACTTTATCTTTCTTTTACAAAGTTGCCATCCATTATCTAAATCCAGGGACCCATGGATTCACCTATTGAAATAGCATTTCTTGAGCACGTACTAGGGTATGAGTTGGTTGTCTACCCAGCAGCCATCCCCCGTTCTGCATTGCAGAGAGTACTCTCATTTTGTTCATGCATCAGTTGACGATACACCCAGAGAGATGGGCTTCTCTCTTCCCCTGGCCTCGGGGCATGGGCCTCAGTTGGCCTAAGCCAGGCATACTCATCTCTTTCTTTTTAGCAGTGACTGGCTTAGCATTGTCATGTCCTCTGTTCTTGGCAATGAACTGTAAGGATCAGAAAACCTCTGATGCTCTGATATCATTGAATTAACCTGTCAGGACCACCTATGCCTGAGCTTTTTGTGGAAGAAATAACAAACCTGTGTCATTGTCAATTAAACCACTTTTAGTTCAGTTCTTTCTTACATGCAGCCCAAAGCACCTTTGTCAACTAATTGTCTTAGTTTGAGTTCTTGCTGAAGCAGCCTCTGAGGCAAGGATTTGGGTGGAAATAGTCTATTAGGCTAGGCAAGATAAGGGAAAGGGGAGAGCCCAGGAAAGGAAGGGAGCTGATAAAGTGTTCATTATCAGGCTAGTTACCATAGTAGGGTTCACAGAGTTTAATCTCTCTCTGCTTAATTCTGGAAAATGGCAAAGAACAGGGGTTTGTAGGCTACAGTCTACAGCCAATCTGGCTTGTCACCTGTTTTGTAAAGTTTTGTTGGAATACATTCACTCCAATTCACTTATATACTGTCCATGGCTCTTGCATACTACAGCGGCAGACTGGAGTAGCTCTGAGAGACTGTATGATCCACAAAGCCTAAAATATTTATTACCGTCTGGCCTCTGAATAAGGGGCTTTCCTGGTGGCTCAGATGGTAAAGAATCTGCCTGCAGTGCATGAGACTGGGTTTGATCCCTGCATAGGGATGATCCCCTGGAGAAGGGAGTGGCTACCCACTCCAGTATTCTTGCTTGGAGAATTCTGTGGACAGAGGAGCCTGGCGGGCTACAGTCCATAAGATTACAAAGAGTTGGACATGACTGAGCAACTGACACTCATTCACTCATTCCTCTGAGTAAGAAGTGTGTTGACCCTAGTTTATGAGAACATGCATGCTTAAGTTATCTCCCCTGAGGGAGTGGAGGAACTGAGTATTTATACATACCTCAAGTCAGCCCTACTCCCAAGGGTGTATTAATTCCCCAGTACTTCGAACTTAACACATGCACAGACAGAGTGGGCCCTGGCCACCATCAATGGGTTCTGCTCCAAGCAAAGATATGTGGAGATTGGCCATTGGCAGTTGGACAGATGTGAACCCTAGTTGCTGCTGCTACTGCTGCTGCTAAGTCCAACCCAGAGACGGCAGCCCACCAGGCTCCCCCGTCCCTGGGATTCTCCAGGCAAGAACACTGGAGTGGGTTGCCATTTCCTTCTCCAATGCATGAAAGTGAAAAGTGAAAGTGAAGTCGCTCAGTCGTGTCCGACTCTTGGCGACCCCATGGACTGCAGCCCATGGGGCTCCTCCATCCATGGAACTTTCCAGGCAAGAGTACTGGAGTGGGTGCCATTGCCTTCTCCGTGAACCCTGGTAGTAAGATCCAAATGCACTGTGCACCCACAGGGACTGCACCATCTATAGAGCCACAGATGTGAGGTTGTAGGCAAGGTTGGAAACTCCTGAACATTTAAAACTTAAAAAAAAATTATTTTTAGCTGTGCTGAATCTTCATGGCTGTGTGGCCTTTTCTCTAATTGTGGTGCAGGGGCTTCTCATTTTGGTGGCTTCTTTTGCTGTGGAGCACAGGCTCTAGCGTGCACAGATTTTAGTATCTATGGCACCTGGTCTGTCTCGGTAGTTGCAGTTCCTAGGCTCTTGGAGCACAGGCTCAGTCGTTGTAGTGCATGGGCTTAGTTGGTCCGTGGCTTGTGGGATCTTCCCAGACCAGGGATCAAAGCCATGTCTCCTGCATTGGCAGGTGGATTCTTTAAAGATCTGCTGCGGCTGCTAAGTCGCTTCGGTCGTGTCCGACTCTGTGCGACCCCATACACAGCAGCCCACCAGGCTCCTCTGTCCATGGGATTCTCCAGGCAAGAACACTGGAGTGGGTTGCCATTTCCTTCTCCAATGCATGAAAGTGAAAAGTCAAAGTGAAGTCGCTCAGTTGTGTCAGACTCCTAGCGACCCCATGGACTGCAGCCCACCAGGCTCCTCTGTCTATGGGATTTTCCAGGCAAGCTTTAAAGATCTAGGTAAAATTAACTCTAACCAGTTCCTGCTCACTCAGGGATGGGCGTCTTCTCAGAGTCCTACTCACCTCTGTAGCTCCCCCACACTCTCTCTGTACACAGAACTTGGCCTCTTCTGCAATGCCTACTTGAAGTCTACTCACATTGGGGGTTCATGGCACTCTACTGAAGCTGGGGGCCTCAGGACTGGATGATTTTCTGGCACACCCAGGCTTCTAGATCCTTCTCTTCTCTCTCTAACTCTGTCCCTCCACCTTTCCCATAGGGCTTCAAAACCTTTTTTCTCTTTATTGTATAGGTCATTTCCTGCTAGTGTCCACCTCCAAATTTCCTTTCCTAAATGCTTTTAGGGCCTCAGCAAAACAAGGGGCTCATCTTTGATCAAGTTAAAGAAGACCAAAAGGAACAAAAACCCCCTATTTTTTATGTTTTTCCTCCAGACCAAAACATGCATCTTGTTTGCAGAATTATGTGAGGGCCCCCTTTGGAAACATTTTCCTGTGTTCTGTGATTCTGCCAAATCCTCCAAGTTTCATCTCTTCCTTTGCCAGGTTAGTTTCAGGATTCACACAGTCAAGTGGTTGGAACACACATTTGGCCTGGTCTGCTTGTGTTTTGCTTTCTAAAATGGAGATAGCATGTCTCACTCTGAATGATGTTAGACCTGCAGAGCTGTGGAGCTCAACCTTTTTGGTACCAGGGACTGATTTCGTGGGAGATACTTTTTCCATGGATTGGGGGTGAGGGGGTGGTTTTGGGATGGTTCAAGTGCATTACATTCATTGTGCACTTTTGTTGGTCAGTCACTAAGTTGTGTCTGACTCTTTGCAACACCATAGACTGCAGCATGCCAGGCTTCCCTGTCCTTCACTATCTCCTGGCATTTGCTCAGCCTCATGTGCATTGAGTCAGTGATGCCATCCAACCATCTCATCCTCTGTCATCCCCTTCTCTTGCCCTCCATCTTTCTCAGCATCAGGGTCTTTTCCAGTGAGTCAGATCTGCACATCAAGTGGTCAAAGTATTGGAGCTTCAGCTTCAGCATCTGTCCTTCTAACAAATATTCAGGATTGATTTCCTTTAGGATTGACTGGTCTGATCTCCTTGCTGTCCAAGGGACTCTCAAGAGTCTTCTCCAACACCACAGTTCAAAAGCCTCAATTCTTCAGTGCTCAGCCTTCTTGGTAGTCCAACTCTCACATCCGTACATGACTACTGGAAAAACCATAGCTTTGACTATACAGATCTTTGTTGGCAAAGGAATGCAGGAATGTCTCTGTTTTTTAATATGCTGTCTAAGTTGTCATAGCTTTTCTTCCAAGGAGCAAACGTCTTTTAATTTCGTGGCTGCAGGCATGGTCCGTAGTGATTCTAAAGCCCAATAAGATAAAATTTGTCATTGTTTCTACTTTTATTTCTAAGCTAGTGCCACCGCTGATCTGACAGCAGGTACCAGTCTGAGGCTTGAAGTTTGGGGACCCTTGCTATAGTGCATCATGTCGTTACACTGCGTCAACTCCTTGGAAGAACTCTCTGTCTTGATTTCTTGATAGCTATTTAAGTAGGGCATCTAAAGGCAGTCTAGAAAGTTCCCTTCATTTAAAAGTTCCCAAGAGCTGAGATCTCCACTTTAATTTTTTTGGGGAGGATAGTAGTTGGTATATAAGTGAAAAGTGATTAATACTAAGAAAACAGAATCAGGTTCAGCAAATTCTGCAATGTGAATTGTGCTCTGAAAGGTCCCACCAGTAAAGTATTTACAAGGGGTCCTGGGTTCTTCTGCTCCCACAAGGAAAATTCCAGGTCAGTTTCATCCTCTATATGCAAGTAGAAAGTTTAGGAATGTGCTTTTGATTGTGTAAAATTTGTTCTTTTTCATCCCTCTCAAATGATCTGATTGTTTCCTTAGCTCATTTAGAAGTAAAAATAGAATGATTAGACAATTTAAATATTTTAAATATATTTGTATTCATTTCCAGGAAGTCAGTTCGCCCTCCCAGACTTGTGTCAGTTCCGTTCAGTTCAGTGGGTCAGTCGTGTCTGACTCTCTGCGACCCTGTGGACTGTAGCACACCAGGCCTCCCTGTGCTTGTATCAGAGTTTTGTTTTCCAACCCAGCATGTGTCTCTGCTGTACATTTTCAGCATTTAAAATGAAAGATTACTTTTCACTGGAATTCTCTAGGTTTTAGACAGAAATCTCTCTTTTATTTTTTAAGCCAGAGAATCAAACAATATCTCTTGCAGGCTTTGACATCTAGCTGAATTACTGAAAAACAGTGGGGTTCAAGAACCTGAGTTTATTTTATTTGTTATTTTTCCAGCTTTATTGAGATATTGTTGACAAATAACATTGTGTAAGTTTAAGGTACACAGTGTCATGGTTTGATATATTGATATCCTGTGAAATGATTATCACAATAAGGTTAGTTAGCACATCTATCACTTCACATGGTTACCATTTGTGTGTGTGTGTATGAACATTTATGATCTATTCTCTTAGCAGCTTTCAACTGCAGAGTTCATTACTGCTAACTGTAATCGCCATGCTGTACATTAGGTTCCCAGAAGTTATTTATCTCATAACTGGAAATTTGTAGTCTTTGACCAATATCTCCCCATTTTCCCCACCCTCAGCCCTGGTAACCACCAATCTACTCTATGAATTTCTATGAGTCTGAATTTTTTAGATTCCACATATAAATTACATCATACAGTATTTGTCCTTCTCTGTCTGACTTATTTCATTTTGCATAATGTCCTCAAGGTCCATCCATCTTGTTGCAAATGGCAGGATTTCTTTTTTTTTTTTTTAATAGCTGAATAAATTCCATTATTGGAATAATAATTCCAATAATTATTGTTGGACTGTGAAGAAGGCTGAGCGCTGAAGAACTGATGCTTTTGAACTGTGGTGTTGGAGAAGACTCTTGAGAGTCCCTTGGACTGCAAGGAGATCCAACCAGGCCATTCTGAAAGAGATCAGCCCTGGGATTTTTTTGGAAGGAATGATGCTAAAACTGAAACTCCAGTACTTTGGCCACCTCATGCGAAGAGTTGACTCATTGGAAAAGACTCAGATGCGGGAGGGATTGGGGGCAGGAGGAGAAGGGGACGACAGAGGATGAGATGGCTGGATGGCATCACTGACTCGATGGACATGAGTCTGAGTGAACTCTGGGAGTTGGTGATGGGCAGGGAGGCCTGGAGTGCTGCGATTCATGGGATCGCAAAGAGTCGGACACGACTGAGCGACTGATCTGATCTGATCTGAAATTCCATTATATGAAATATATACATGTGTGTGAGTGAAAGTTGCTCGGCCATGTCAGACTCTTTGCAATCCTGTGGGCTGTAGCCCACCAGGGTTCTCTGTCCATGGAATTCTCCAGGCAGGAATACCCAAATGGGTAACCATTTCCTTCTTCCGGAGATCTTCCCAACCCAGGGATCAAACCCAGGTCTCCTGCATTGCAGGCAGATTCTTGATTGTCTGAGCCAGCAGGGAAGGTGCATATTCTTTATGGCTGAATAATATTCCATCACATATAAATCTATTCTTTATTCATTCATCCCTGGATGGACATTTAGGTTGTCTCCATATCTGGGCTCTGTGGGTGACGCTGCAGTAAACAAGCAGGTGCGGCCGTCTCTTCAAGATCCTGTTTTCATTCCATTCAGGAGCTTGCTTGTAAAATAAGTACCTCAGACAGGCTACCTAATTTGCAGGGCCTCAAGCAAAATGAAAACATGGGGGCTCCTTGTTAAAAATTATTAGAAATTTCCAGACGCCTGCAGCGGCATGAGGCCCTCCGAGCAGTGGGCTGTGTGTAATTGCTGGCCCTGCAAACGAGCCGGTCCCGACCTCAGGAAATTGCTTTGTGATCCATGTTTTGAAAAACTCTACCTTAAGTCCTCTGACTGTGACATGGATGTGAATGAAACATTTATAACTGGCATTAAGTGTAGAATTTGATTTTGTTGCTTTGTGTGAATACAACATGGAAGGTATTTTGAGTCGCATTCCCCCAATTCTTATTTATGTTCTGTTTTTGCACATTACACAAGTAGTTTTGCACCCCCCCCCCCACCCGGGGGACATTTGGCAATATCTGGGGACATTTTTGGTTGTCAGAACTGGGAGTGGTATTACTGGCATCTATTGGGTAGATGCTAGGAACACCGCTAAACAGCCTAGGATGCACCGGACAGCCCCTAATCAAAAATTACCTGGCGCCAGCTGTCAGTAGCGCCAAGGTTGAGAAACTGGGCCCTACCCACTCCCGGGATGTGAAATCAGAGTCCTAAGGAGGCTAAGCACTTTTCTTTATGATTTCTTTGTAGTAAAAAATAAATTCATCTTGTTTCAGGAAGGAACTGTCAGTGTACTTTCTAAAGACACATGCAGTCTAACATAAAAATAACTAGGAAATCAGTGGCAATGTGTTTTCAAGGACACCCTGTAGACTGAGGACAAATGTTCAGGCTTCAGGTTTTCCGGTGAGGTTAGCACTTGTGCCCTGGTCCAAGTCACCATCCCGTTGGTGGTGTCTTGTCTCCTTCCTGATTTAGACAAGTCAAACCCACCTGCTGTCATGAAAAATACCTTCTAGAAGCTGCCGGGTAATTGGGTGATATTTCTGGATTTGTCTCCCTGTCTGATGTGCATCAGTTAAACTTTTGACTCTTCAGTGCTTTCTGGAGAAAGTAATAATCGGAAACGAAATCGACTTGGTTCTCTTCTCCCCCTTTGCCCCGTATCTGTAAAGATTAATCTTCAGTATCTATGAGTGCAGGGTGATTTGCACCAACTGCAGTCGCTTTATCAATATCAACCTGGCCTCCATTGATCAAACGCTCATTTAGGCGCTCGCTGCGTCTGCTGGAAACAGCTCAGGGACCAGGAGGGAAGGGAAAGGGCCCCTTCAGGCGGCTCTCTTGCCTTGGAGTTTCTGCTCTTTTCTGAGATGATCTGGCACATCACTGTTGGCATGGTCACTTAGAGGGGGGTCTGGAGATGCTGCTGCGGGTGAGACCCTGTGGAATAAACCTGTCAGTGGCAGAAACGAATAAAGCGGTGGTTGAACAGTCCCAACTGAGTTGCTTTTCTTCTTTGTCTCCCACACTGGATTCCATTGACTTGTGTCTGTGATCTCTTGTGGGCCTGCGAATACAAGTGATGCATTTCCATTTGATTAGAGGAGTTTGTGTACAACGAGACACAGGTGTAAGTGAGGTCATACTGTTCTTGTCTTTCTGTGTCTGGTTTGTTTATATATATACATATATATGTGTATGTATATATCACATTTTCTTTATCCATTCATCCACTGATGAACTTTTATATTGCTTCCATGTCTTGACTATTATGAATAATGCAGTTATCGCTTCAAAATGCTGATTTCAGTTCCTTTGGACATATGAAAGTGAAAGTGAAAGTCACTCTTTGTGACCCCCATGGACTATAGTCCATGGAATTCTCCAGGCCAGAATACTGGAGTGGGTAGCCGTTCCTTTCTCCAGGGGATCTTTCCAACCCAGGGATTGAACCCAGGTCTCCCACATTGCAGGTGGATTCTTTACCAGCTGAGCCACAGGGGAAGCCCAGAAATAGATCATATGGCAGTACTATTTTTAGCTTTTTGAGAAACCTCCATGCTGTTTCCCATACTGGCTGTGCCAGTTTACAATCCCACTAACAGTACATTCAGTTCAGTTCAGTCGCTCAGTCATGTCCGACTCTTTGCAACCCCATGAATCACAGCACGCCAGGCCTCCCTGTCCATCACCAACTCCCGGAGTTCACTCAGACTCACGTCCATCGAGTCAGTGATGCCATCCAGCCATCTCATCCTCTGTCGTCCCCTTCTCCTCCTGCCCCCAATCCCTCCCAGCATCAGAGTCTTTTCTAATGAGTCAACTATTCGCATGAGGTGGCCAAAGTACTGGAGTTTCAGCTTCAGCATCATACCCTCCAAAGAAATCCCAGGGCTGATCCCCTTCAGAATGGACTGGTTGGATCTCCTTGCAGTCCAAGGGACTCTCAAGAGTCTTCTCCCTATCAAGCTACCAACAGTATTCTTCACAGAGCTAGAACAAATAATTTCACAATTTGTATGGAAATACAAAAAACCTCGAATAGCCAAAGCTATCTTGAGAAAGAAGAATGGAACTGGAGGAATCAACCTACCTGACTTCAGGCTCTACTACAAAGCCACAGTTATCAAGACAGTATGGTACTGGCACAAAGACAGAAATATAGATCAATGGAACAAAATAGAAAGCCCAGAGATTAATCCACGCACATATGGACACCTTATCTTTGACAAAGGAGGCAAGAATATACAATAGATTAAAGACAATCTCTTTAACAAGTGGTGCTGGGAAATCTGGTCAACCACTTGTAAAAGAATGAAACTAGAACACTTTCTAACACCATACACAAAAATAAACTCAAAACAGATTAAAGACCTAAACTTAAGACCAGAAACTATAAAACTCCTAGAGGAGAACATAGGCAAAACACTCTCTGACATACATCACAGCAGGATCCTCTATGACCCACCTCCCAGAATATTGGAAATAAAAGCAAAAATAAACAAATGGGACCTAATTAACCTTAAAAGCTTCTGCACATCAAAGGAAACTATTAGCAAGGTGAAAAGACAGCCTTCAGAATGGGAGAAGATAATAGCAAATGAAGCAACTGACAAACAACTAATCTCAAGAATATACAAGCAACTCCTACAGCTCAACTCCAGAAAAATAAATGACGCAATCAAAAAATGGGCCAAAGAACTAAATAGACATTTCTCCAAAGAAGACATACAGATGGCTAACAAACACATGAAAAGATGCTCAACATCACTCATTATCAGAGAAATGCAAATCAAAACCACTATGAGGTACCATTTCACACCAGTCAGAATGGCTGTGATCCAAAAGTATACAAGCAATAAATGCTGGAGAGGGTGTGGAGAAAAGGGAACCCTCTTACACTGTTGGTGGGAATGCAAACTAGTACAGCCACTATGGAGAACAGTGTGGAGATTCCTTAAAAAACTGGAAATAGAACTGCCTTATGATCCAGCAATCCCACTGCTGGGCATACACACTGAGGAAACCAGAAGGGAAAGAGACATGTGTACCCCAATGTTCACCGCAGCACTGTTTATAATAGCCAGGACATGGAAGCAACCTAGATGTCCATCAGCAGATGAATGGATAAGAAAGCTGTGGTACATATACACAATGGAGTATTACTCAGCCATTAAAAACAATACATTTGAATCAGTTCTAATGAGGTGGATGAAACTGGAGCCTATTATACAGAGTGAAGTAAGCCAGAAAGAAAAACACCAATACAGTATACTAACGCATATATATGGAATTTAGAAAGATGGTAACAATAACCCTGTGTACGAGACAGCAAAAGAGACACTGATGTATAGAACAGTCTTATGGACTCTGAGAGAGAGGGAGAGGGTGGGATGATTTGGGAGAATGGTATTGAAACATGTAAAATATCATGTATGAAACGAGTTGCCAGTCCAGGTTCGATGCACGATACTGGATGCTTGGGGCTGGTGCACTGGGACGACCCAGAGGGATGGAATGGGGGAGGGAGGAGGGAGGAGGGTTCAGGATGGGGAACACATGTATACCTGTGGCAGATTCATTTTGATATTTGGCAAAACTAATACAATTATGTAAAGTTTAAAAAATAAAAAAAAATAAAATAAAAAAAAAAGAGTCTTCTCCAACACCACAGTTCAAAAGCATCAATTCTTCAGCGCTCAGCCTTCTTCACAGTCCAACTCTCACATCCATACATGACCACTGGAAAAACCATAGCCTTGACTAGTCAGACCTTTGTTGGCAAAGTAATGTCTCTGCTTTTGACTATGCTATCTAGGTTGGTCATAACTTTCCTTCCAAGGAGTAAGCGTCTTTTAATTTCATGGCTGCAGTCACCATCTGTAGTGATTTTGGAGCCCAGAAAAATAAAGTCTGACACTGTTTCCACTGTTTCCCCATCTATTTCCCATGAAGTGGTGGGACCGGATGCCATGCTCTTCGTTTTCTGAATGTTGAGCTTTAAGCCAACTTTTTCACTCTCCACTCTCACTTTCATCAAGGGGCTTTTGAGTTCCTCTTCACTTTCTGCCATAAGGGTGGTGTCATCTGCATATCTGAGGTTATTGATATTTCTCCCGGCAATCTTGATTCCAGCTTGTGTTTCTTCCAGTCCAGCGTTTCTCATGATGTACTCTGCATATAAGTTAAAGAAGCAGGGTGACAATATACAGCCTTGATGAACTCCTTTTCCTATTTGGAACCAGTCTGTTGTTCCATGTCCATTAAGGGTTCCCTTTTCTCTCCATTCTCACCAACACATCTCTTTTAAAATCTTCAATTTTAAAATAATAGCCATTCTAACATAAATGCGAGGTGATAATCTCATTTTGGTTTTGATTTACATTTCCCTGATGGTTAATGATGTTGAGTACCTTTTCACATGCTTGTTGGCCATTTGTACAGCTTCCTTGGAGAAATGTCTGCTCAGATCCTTTGCCCATTTAAAAATCAGGTTATTTGCATTTTTGCTCCTAAGCTGTATGGGTTCCTTACATATTTTGGATATTAACCCCTTATCAGAGAGATGGCTTGCAAATATTTTCTCCCATTCTCTGGGCTGTCTTGTCATATTGTTGATGGTTCTGTTTGTTGTGAACAAGTGGAAGTGTTCAAAGGGTACTAAGTTTCAGTTATGCAAGATGAGTAAGTTGAAGATCTACTGCAGTGTGTATAACAATTGTATATTTAAAATTTGCTAAAAGGATAGATCTTATATTCAGTGTTCTTACCATGCAAAATAATAGCAATGATTATAATAAAGGGTATGGGAGAAACTCTGGGGGGAGATGGATATGTTTTTGGCTTTGATGGCAGTGATGTTCTCATAAGTATATACTTATCCTCAAAGAAACTTCAGTTTTATGTGAAGGCTGTTCGGCAACCACTTATGTTGAAAGCAGAAGTGCTTTGGATTGAGCAGTTTCACATGTGACAATCGTCACAAGCGCGTGCTTCAGAATTTGGCAGAGAAGTTGATTCAGATCCTCGCGCTGCCATTTTATTAGCGGAGTCACGTTGGGTGAGTGACTTAATGTCCTTGAGCCTCTCTTTCTTGATCTGTAACATGGATACAGATCCTCCTCAAGAGTGGTGAAGGGTTAAAGGAGCTATCACATGTACATGGCTTAGCCTGGTGCCACCCCTATGGACGGTGATAGAGGTGGAATGGGAGATCCCAAAGAAAACCACAGGGAGGGCAGAGCTGCTACAGGGAAACACGTCTCCTCCACGTCCTTATAATGTGTCCTCCCCACCCTCATATACACAGTGATGCCCGGAGAAGCAGCAGATATCTTATTAACATTATCCCAGAAAATCCTAGGAGGGCTCCTACCCACAGCGACTGAAGAGTGAGTCCTCAGCAGCCTATGCTCACTGCCTTTCCAGCAGCATGTGTGTGTGTGTGTTCAGTCGTGTCCCACTCTTTGCGACCCCATGGACTGTATCCCACTGTGCTCCTCTGTCCATGGGACTTCCCAGGAAAGAATACTGGAGTGGGTTGCCATGCCCTCCTCCAGGGGATCTTCCCAACCCAGGGAGCAAACCCACATTTCTTGTGCCTTTTGCTTTGGCAGGTGCATGCTTTACCATTGTGCCACAGGATCTGACATTTTCTAGCCACCTATCTTTGCAGGTCATGTCCCTCATCAGAAGTTGTCTGTCCCACTTTTACCCCAGTGTTCATTGCAGCACTCTTTACAATAGCTAGGACGTGGAAGTACCCTAGATGCCCATCAACAGATGAATGGGTAAGGAAGTTGTGATACATACACACAATGGAATATTGCCCAGCTATCAAAAGGAACACATTTGAGTCAGTCCTAATGAGGTGGATGAACCTAGAACCTATTATACAGAGTGAAGTCAGTCAGAAAAAGAAAGACAAATATCATATATTAATGCATATATATATATATATGTATATATATGGCATCTAGAAAGATAGTACTGATGATCCAACTTGCAGGGCAGAAAAGGACACAGACATAAACAACAGACTTGTGGGCACAGTGGAGGAAGGAGAGAGTGGGGGGATTTGAGAGAATAGCATTGAGACCTATACATATATAACATAGATAACCATATGTATGGCTATCAATGTACATGTGTTCATATCCTATTTACATATCATTTGTAAAATGGCCAGTGGGAGTTTGATGTATGACACAGGGAACCCAAAGCCTGTGAGATGGGAGGAGGGATTCAAGAGGGATATGTATACCTATGGCCAATTCATGTTGATATATGGTAAAAACCATCACAATATTATAAAGTATCCTCTAATTTAAAAAAAGTATATAAAGTTGTCTTTCCTATTCCTTAATGCCCGAATGTCCCTTTAAGACCCAACTCAAGTTTTTCCTCCTTAAGTTGCCTTTTGTTACTGTCCCAGTCTATAGGATGCTGTGTCTTGTCCAGCTCCCAGATGACCACTTGCTGGAGCCCACAGACACAGGGGGAGGAAAACATCTGGGCAAGGGCGGGGAAGGGGCAAGTAGCCCACTCCTGAACTGGCAGCAGGGACCACCACTAGATGGCGCTATTGAGCCAGCTCTGTCAACTGGGGCACCCTAATGCCAAGGTGATTTTTCTTTGTTTCCATTTTTCTTTCTGGCAGAGAAGTTTATGATTTCTTAACTGTCCCAGGTGGTATAGATCTGTGACTGGTATTCAACAGTTAAACAGCAGTGGTCACATGCCTCTGGCAGTCCTGTCACATCTCCCAGCATCACGGGTTTCTCACCATTCTCCATCCATCAAATAGCTTGGCACTTGCTATGGACATTTGACATCCAAATACTGCCTCCCCTCTTCTTTGGATTATATTATATATCTTGGATTAGAGTGTAAATCCCTTGAGGGTAGAACATGGGGTCCATGCCAATCCAATGGAAGTTCCATAAAGTCTTGTTGAATGTTGTCAAGTTCCCTAGTGTATGAAATCCAAACAGCTGCCTTAAAAGCTTAAAACACCCAGCTTTCAGGCAACCCTGCTCCATTTCCATACTGATGGAGAGGAAAGCAGTAAATCCTTTATGGCTGGGAGTCAGTTCTCTTCATTTCTTCCTGGAAATGCTGTTGATGGTAGCTGGGGAAGTCATTTTTCTTCTTATCTTTCGCTTGGCAGGGTCAGATTACTCAGAGGCCCTAGCAATTCAGGGAGCAGTATTCAGAGGCTCAGCATGCAGGTGAGGTTTGATATGTAAGAGGAGATTTAGAGCTTAAATAAAGAAAATTGGGTGGGATCACACGTCTAAGCCTCAGACCTATTGTCCCTCATGGTAACTGCAGAGTAGTCCTTGAGCAGATTTGTGTGGGCAACCCTCAAAGTCAAGATGCTCTGTGAAAAACACCACGCAGTTATTGACCTGTTTGACTTAAAATAACCAAATTTAGTAATCGATTATGTGCCAAGTTGGAAACCACATTTCGTTAGATTCTAACACAGACAAGTAGAAGTTGGTGCCAAGACTTTAAAGAAAAATCAATAGAGGTAAACGTAAATTTAAAAAAAAAGGTTAACATTTATTCATCTATTTAAAACATTTTTATTTTAGGATTATTCATTCTTCCAGCCACTCATTCATACCTATATCTCTTTAACAAGGTGTTTTAAAATTATTTTTATATTGCCATTTGTTTTAACACAAGTAATACATGCAGCTCAAAATTTGAAAAATATAAGAAATTGTAGAGTAAAAAGTAGTTTTCACTTCCACTCTTGTCTTAGACACTGTTCCCTCCCAGGAGTGACAACGGTTGTTGATGGTTTCCATACTACTTTTTAGAAACAGTCTACATTTGAAAACGCGTATCCATGCATCTGTTTGACCTTTATCCATCAGTCTATCCATCCATCAAACCATCCATTTATCTATCCATCTATCTATCCATGTGTCCGTTGATTCATCTATATACTTCTTTTATTCAGGAATGAGGAAGAGGCAGCCATTATTTGCTTTCAGATGGCAAGCTACTTTGTTCCACTGATCTGGTGGGAAAGAGACTTGGAGTCACCGGTCTTGCTGTTTAACTCGCCATACCACAGTCGTAGGTTTGGGCCGTCAGAGATCTGCCAGGGAACAGTCGGCATTTTAGAAAACAGCTACATGTAATTATTCAGATTTTATTCTGGTCAGGCCACATGGTTTTGGGTTTGATTCTGAGGGGGAGGGAAACTGCAATAAGTGAATGAGAAATGAAACGTGAGCGCATGAGGTGCTATGGAAAGGGTGATTGGAACCAGGCATTCTTGGATCCAGCCCCCATTAAGAGCTGTATGACGAGGTTACTTAACTTCTTGGAGTCTCAGTTTTCCTATCTGTGAAATGAGGATTACTGTATCCTCCTTTGCAGATTAAAGGCAGCCTGATCCCCAGATACAATCAGTGCTTATATCATGATTCTGCCGTCAACATTATTAAGTACATTCGAGTCCCTTGTTTGTTTGTTTTATACAAGAAACTGGAAATGTAACCTCAGTTGATGATTTAAGATACAGTGTAATATGGAGACAGAGGGTTGGCTGTAAAAGGTGCATAACGCAGGGCAGACTTGGAGTATGGAATTTAGGGATGGCAGAGGATATCTTCCAGTTTGAGTGGAGATGGGGGTTGAGCTACCAAACTGCTGAAGAGACAGTAACCTCAGTTGTCTTCATGGCAACGGCCCTCCTTCCCTGCAGCATTCCTGTGCCAGCCTGGGAGAAATCTGCACCACTGCCTCTGGGCAGGGTGTGCACACTTCTGGCTGGGATCGTGGCCTCACTGCTGGCAACCTCACCTTCCACCCACCTTTCCAGCTGCATCTGTTGAATGTTTCTAAAATGCTCAG